>NW_019394253.1:0-447691 GCF_000612105.2 Orussus abietinus
ATATATAAAAAATAGTATTTCATAAAATACTAAGATAGGCGCCGCTTGGATCTTCTCTTATCCCATCCAGAAAGCGCCATTGCGTTGTTCGGCTCTTTAAAAAAAAAAAAGAACCTCTGGTACTCAATGTTTAGTACACCACTTACGTAAATCTCCTCCCTTGCACTTTCCGAGGACGGCATGGGGCCTCTCCGTGGTGTTGGCGAAATTAATTATCGCCCCGTTTAACGTCGCATCGCCGATGCACCCGACGAATGGGTGGTACTCCTTTATGCCGTTGAGGCCGAAGGCGACTGGGGCGCCACCTATGTAGAGGCTCCCGTAGAGGAACTGCAGAGCCGGCGGCGCGGCGTCGGTACTGTAGTTCTCTGTGTCGTCGATATCGAGCCTTAAGGCCTTCTCGTTGTGGGTGGCCGTAACGACGTGCCACTCGGTGTCGTTGAATTTCGTCCCAGCCTCGCTGGTCCTCAGCATCTCGCCTTGGCTCTTGAAAACTAAAAGACCTCCGACCAAGGACAACGAACTGACGGAATTTCTGGCCTGGTCAGTCGCGAAAAAGATCAGCCCGTTGCTGGCTCCCGTTCGGAACTTCAAATTGACTTGCAGGGAGTTAGGGATGGACACGTTCTGCCACCTGACGTATCCAGGAACACCTTCCTCGAAGGAGACCACGCTGGCGAACTGGAAATTAAAAGAAAGGGCTATATGTCACGGGAATCGAATTTGAAAGGGGGTTTCCTCTCACCTTAAGGTGATATGAAAGCGTGATGTATACGTAAGAAGGAAGAAAAGGTCTCTTAAGTCTTGCGCAACAAACGCTACCCTAACTTTTGCCCCGCTCTAGGCCCTAATTAAAGGGACAGGTGAATTTCAATCTTTCCCAGTGCCTTTGAGAGGGTAAAAAGGTAAACTTACTCTAACAGAACATCCAGGCATCACGCCGAAGGCTTGGTTATTCCCGCAGAGGTCGATAGAGGTCTCTTAAGTCTTGCACAAGAAACGCTACCCTAACTTTTGCCCCGCTCTAGGCCCTAATTAAAGGGGCAGGTGAATTTAAATGTTTCCCAATGCCTTTGAGAGGGTAAAAAGGTAAACTTACTCTAACAGGACATCCAGGCATCACGCCAAAGGCTTGTATGTTCCTGCTGAGGTCGACAGAGGTCTCCAAAATGACGACATCATCGATGCATCCATCAAACCCGACGTGGGTAACCGGCTCATACGAATGCCGGATGCTGGGGGGATATCCGCCGAAGTAGATGTGGTCGGAAGAGTGCAGGGTCTTGCTCTTGCCTCCGACTTCATCCCTGGCCACCATCGCAGCATCCAGCTTCAGAACTCCGATCTTCTCCAGCCTCAGGGCTTCCAAGCTGTGCCATTGTCCATCGTTGTACCTCTCATCCGACCTTAAGGCTATCTCTCCCTCCCCCAGGTCGTACTGATACAAGACCTGGCCTCTGTCCATCTCCAGGGAGAGGAAGTTCCCACTCCCGGACTTGCCCATCAGGAAGATCAACCCGTCCTCGCTGAAGGTCTTGAAGTTCAGCTTGATGCTGAACTTCTTCCCGTCCTGGGGTATCTGGGAGTTCTTCTTGCTGAGGATGGCGTACCCGTGTCTGTCGAACCTGTACCCGGTGCTCGGCTGGAAGTTCACCAGCTTGTCCCTCTCTATCGCCCCTTGTCGGTTGTTCTCCCCGTCGACGAAGTTCCAGAAGGAGACCGGGATGTCGCCTATCACCAGCTCCTCCATCTCACCCTCGAACGAGGACGCGGTTACTGCGCTTTGCATCTGATAGGAGGATGGGTACCCTCCTACGAAGAGCTTGGACTGTTCCTGGTCCAGGTTGAAGATCGAGTAGGACCCTGGGAGGACTTGCTCCTTCACGTAGAGGCGGTCCTTGCCTCCACCTATGTCCTCCCGGATGATCAGCTTCACGTTCTTCCCCGTCCTGGTGGTAGCGAAATTATGCGATCAGTTTCAAGCCGGGGTCAAAGCGCAACCTGGGGATGAGGTCCTCATCACGTACCTATCTATTATCACTTGTCGCCAGACGTTATCAGAGACGAATTTGTTGCTGATGATCCTCTCCGGGCCAGACCCCAAATCCACTATCAGGACAGGGTACCCACTCTCGATCAACAGCGCCATGAAATCATGCTGCAACGTGAATAAAAAATGAAAGCCACCCTATCAATACCTGCAAATCCTTATCACAGCGGCTCCTCGTCATCTAGAACATCAGCTATGTGATAAGGACCCGCCAGACATGAAGTTCCCTTAAAAAAGGCCATCCTCACCGTCTTTGTTCTCGGTAGCTTCGCGTTCTCCTCGTTACCGAGGTACAGAAGGAAGCCGTTGGTCTTGTTGGTGCTGAAGAACAAGGAGATCTTGGTGGAGGTCGCCAACAATGGCAGACCCTCCGGGTTCTTCAGCTCCAGGGTCGTGTTCCTGTAGAAGGTGAGGCCGATCTTGAACCTGTTGGCCAGCTCCCTGGCGTTAGCGATCTTGTGCTTGATCCTCTCTATCTTCTCCTGGAACTGCTTCCCGGATCCCTCGATCGATTGCTGCTTCTCCCCCAAGTCGGCCATCAGGTCGGTGATGTTGGGCACCATCTTGTTCACCGTGTCCAGCTGTTTGTTCGCCTGGGAGACGTCTCTGGTAGAGTCTGTCGTGTTCTTCGAGAGCTGCCAAGTCCTCTTCAGGTCCTTCGAGATCTCCCCTGTTATTTCGTTCATCCGGTCCATTGCTCGCTGGAGAAGCTCCCCGACCTCGTCCGCCTCCTTCACGGCGTCCTGAGCTAGTGGGGAAGACTGCGAGGGGATCGTCCCTAGGGTCCTAGACAAAAAGGATTTTTTTTCTCAATTTAAACCTGAAATCTAGCTACCCAAGTCGATGCAGTCCACGAGATAGAAAAGCGCGACCAGGGAACTTGGTAGAGTGTCGCGCCAAGTACACCCTGGTATTTCTTTTTTTTTTTTCTTCACTCAGGAAAACATGCCTTAATATTAATTGCAACAAACGGCGTACTTGTTAATACGTTGCAAGGCTTCCTTATTTTTCTGATTCTGAAACAGGATGTCTTCCGCGATCTTAGTGCCCTCTGTTAGGTCAGTTTGAAGTTTCCCCTCGGTCTTGTTCAACACTGTTAGTGCTACATCTCGCAGTTGAATGCATTCGTTCCAATACTTCAACGTCTTCTGTCCAATGCCTTCAGTCTGTAAAAAAATAAAAAACAATGCATTATACAATATATTTATAAACAAAGAACGTAACCTCCACTCGAAGGAACGCACATTGTTATTGGAAGAGCTCCTTGTGAGATTTCCGTGGGAAATAAATTGAAAAGTGAAGAAATGGAAGTACAAAGTGGAAAGTTAGGAAATAAAATTCGACCTACAAGCTCCTTTGTATTTTGAGTCGCCGCTTCGGCGTAATTGGCTGCTTGTTTAGCCATTTGTATAGCTTCAACAATGTCTCTGTACACAGAAACAGCCCTAACAGCACTTGTATTCCTTGTATCGGTCAAAAGGTCGTCGAGCTGCAGCGAATGTACAAAAAGGTCCTGAGAATGTACATTGGCTTTTGAGACGAGGTCGAAGACGTCGATCAATTGTTGGTCATTGTTGAAGATGGTCTCGTTGAGCCTCGGCAATGGATCCTCATTGTCTCCTGGAACGTTTCCCTTCATGAGACTTCTGCTTGCCATTAATTAATATTAATTTTAGGAACCCTACTTATGTCGTAGATAGTCTTAATATTGTCGAAAGCGGTGTCCAGGAATTTTGCTGCCCTCTCGTTGAGGTCTTCGCCGGCCAGAAGGTCCTCTTTAACTTCGGCGGTGTAATTCTTCACGGTGTCGAAGTTTCCGCTCTCAGTTGCCACCCTGTTCTCCTCGTTGAGGTCCTCCACCTTCTCGGCGAGTTCCTGAGCGAGCCTGGTTATGTTTCGGATGTCCTCGATCTGGAAAACAAGAGAGACCCGTCCAGAAATTCAATCGACATCGGTAAGAGTGATTTCGCAAACTCCCTACGTTACCGACGCATCGTATACATTAAGTCCAGACAATTTCCCACTTAAAAATCGACATTTCTAAAGTGTCGGGACGTTTCTTCATTGTTCACGAGTCACGTGTTGAAATTTTAGGCAGTTCTAGGCGATGCGCTTTAAAAAAAAGTGCTTTGTTCGCCTGGAGAACTTTCAGGTCACCTTAAGACTGAAGTTCCCGACGCGATCCCTCAGTTCAGACACGACGAGACTGAGGTTGTTCACGGGGAAGTTGTATCCCAGCATCTCCGAGACGAGAACATTGGCTAGGTCAGCCTCGTCGGTGGCTTTGTCCCTGAAGACGACGAAGGAGATCTCTTGGATCCTCTTCAGGACGTCTTTGGCCTCCCTAAGGGCGCTGTCGACCTTCGCCCCAGCTCCTTGCTGGATGTTCAAAGCCAGGGCCTGGACCTCGGTAATGATGGTGTTCACCAGGTCGATCTCTCGCGCTACGTCCTCCTCCAGGTCGTTCATCCCGTCCAGGGTGTTCTCCGCTCCGCTCTTCCATTTAATCCCGTCTTCCGCGGCATACTCCGCCTTCCTCTTCTGACTCGCCACTTCCTGGTTGAACCTGGAAATCTCCTGTTGAAGAGGAACGAAGTCGATGCTGCTCGGGTCCAGCAGCTTCACCTCCGGGTACATCTCGTTGACGGTATCGTTGATGAACTTCAACCTCTGGTGGGTGAAGTAGCTCTCTGCAACGGTCTGGAAGGAAACCATCCCAGTGAAAAGCGTCTCCTGGGAATAACTCAAACCATGACCTAGGCTACCACCCAGGCGATGGCCTGACCTGACCTAACTTACATCAAACTCCTCGAGAATAGGACCGAGTCTACTTTCCAACTCGTCCGTCACGTCCAGGAGGTCATCCGTGCAGGAGTCGCACTGATAGCAACCATTCCCCTCTATCAGGACGTTGCGATAAGGACAGTGGTCACACTTCTCCCCGATCACTCCAGGAAGACAGGAGCACTGCCCCGTGGTGGCGTTGCAGGACACCCCGACGGAGTACCCAGTGTTGCACCCGCAAGCTGGAACACCGTCATGATAAGCGGAAGATAACAAGAAAAGCTGGCATCAACCTGGGGATACTCACAGATGCACCCCTCAGGGCCGTAGTCCCAGAACCCGGAGATGCACCTGTCGCACCTGCGACCAGTGACCCCAGGCTTGCACCTGCACTGTCCGGAGGTACCATCGCACTGCAGACTATCAGAAGCGACGTCGCAGTCGCAAGCTTCGCACCCTTCGCAGGACTCAAACCCGAAATGGTTCTCCCTGCACCTGTCGCACTTCTCCCCCTCGACGTTCTCCCTGCAGATGCAGAGCCCTATCTGGTTGTCGCACTGCTCCATCCCGCACTTGTCGCAGCTGCAGCTGCGGCAGTCCTTCCGCTGAACGGCGTCGCCGAAGAACCCGGGAGCACAAAGGTTGCAGGCCTCCCCATAAGTGTTGTTCAGGCAGTGGAGGCACTCCCCGGTGATGGTGTCGCAGGAGTCGATCTCGTTGGTGTCGATGTTCCCGGAACATTGGCAGGGCTTGCAGAAGTCCCCGAAGGACTCAGGGTTGCCATAGAACCCCCCGGTGCAGGACTCGCAGCGAGCCCCGTAGTAACCAGGAAGACAGTCGCAGCTGATCTCGTTCCCTTCCTCGTTGACTTCGCACCCGGTCGCGAAGTTGTTGGAGGCCACTGGCAGAGGACACGCGCAGATCAGGCAGTCTGATGGGGTCCCTGTGGTGGCGTTGCCGTAGTACCCTTGCTCGCAGAACTCGCAGTGGTCCCCTGTGGTGCCGTTCTTGCAGTTGTTGCACACCCCGGTGGCGACGTCGCAGGTGTCGGCGTGTCCATTGCACTGGCACTTCACGCAGTACCCTCCATAGGGTCCTGACTGGACCCTGTAGTACCCTGGAGCGCACTCCTCGCAGGAGAGTCCTTGGTAATTAGGTGGACATTGGCATTGCTCGACGCCGCTCGCTAGGACCCCATTGTGTCGATAGGTCCCCGTAGTGACGTCCAGGGAAACCTGGGTCAACGTGGTCAGGATGCTAGGGGCCCAGTAAAGCGCCCTGACGAACAGTCCCTGGAGGTCGTTCAGCACAAGCAGCATCTGCTCCCTGGTGGCCCTTACTTTGTTGGGGGTCAGGAAATTCGCCTCGACGAGCTGGACAGAGGCATTGAACAGCGTGTACGAGGGTGGCTGTTCATCGGCGAAATAGTAGAGATAGGTGTCAGCACCCTGGAGCACGACGTCAGCTCCGAGGACGGCTTTGCCGGCGAACTCCACCCCGTAGAAGACGCTGTAATTGAAGGTTCCACCGTAAGAGGTGAGCCTCTTCCCCAGGAAGCTGTCCGGAGCCGAGAAGTACAGGATTTCGTCCGGGGACCCGGTCAACCGAAGATCGAAGGGGTTCATGCTGAAGGAAATCGCAGATGCGTTGTGTTCCAGGGGCGCTACCTCCAGGGGAACGAAGACGTTGTCCGTCTCGTCCAGGATGGCGACCTTCCAGTCGTCCATCCCGAGGAGTTGGGACCGGTAGAGATTCGCGGAGACGCAGCGAGTGGTCTTCCCGAAGCAGAAGCACTTGCTGCACCCCTCCTCGTTGCCGTCCTGCAGGTCGAAGGTGCCATCCTTGCACACGTCGCAGGCCAGGCCCTGGACGTTCGCCTTGCAGAAGCACTCCGCAGTGTACTGGTCGCAGATGTCTGCAGAGGTTCCCCTGACGTCGCAGTCGCATCTCTCGCAGTGCGGGAACTGGGAGTACCCGGGCTTGCACCTGTCGCATTGCCTGCCGACGACGTTCTCCCTGCACTTGCACATGCCGCTGAGGAGGTCGCATTGCAGGTCCCCGTCGAGGACCCCCAATGGGGAGCAGTTGCACTCCTCGCACCCGACTATCTGGTGGAAGCCGTAGGTACCGGCTTCGCACTGGTTGCACATCTCCCCGGTCACCCTGGGCGGGCAGATGCACTCCCCTCGTTCTGGCTCGCAGATGCTGGGGCAGTTGCACGGCTTGCAGTCTGGGAACCCGTAGAACCCGGTCTTACAGATCTCGCAACGCCTGCCGATGATGTTGGGCTTGCATGGGCACTGTCCTCCGAACTTGTCGCACTTGAAGCTGGTGGTCCCTTCGATGTCGCAGTTGCATGGGAGCGCTCCGTTGTCGTAGTTCGCCGTCAACGAGAATATAGAGTCCCTGCAGAAGCCCTCTTCGGTCGTGTTGATGTGGAAGTGGTTGTTGCCGCACTTCTTGATGAACTCCTGGGTCTGGTCGAACTGGATCTTCTTCAGGATCTTCTCGTCGAACTGGTCCGCCGGGACCACCAGGACGTACTCCAGCCAGATCCCGTTCCCGGTGCTCTCCTTGAAGGTGATGACGAAGTTCTCCACCAGCTGGAACCTGGTGCTGCCGTCGGCGCTGCGGACGACGCTGCGACATCCACTGTTGCTGGGACAATGGGGAATAGGGACCTTGGCCTCGTAGAACTTCCCGTTCTGGACCAGGACGTCCAGGTCGAACTCCGGGTGGTCGGGCTGGAAGTACTGCACGACAAAGACGTATTCCCCAGGTTGGGGCACTTTGGCGTGGACGTCGACGGCCGCTTCCGAGTCGTCCAGGTAGATCAGCTTGATGGTCTTGTCGTAGGCACCCTCAGGCCTGGTCCCGGTCTCCGAGAACGCGCTTCCGGTGACGAACTGGATCTTCTTGGCGTCCGCAGCGTCGGGGAAGATGCCCTTGACGCACTTCCCCTCCTTCCTGACGCACACTGACTTGGGCTTCAGGTAGTCCAGGGACCAGCGAGCCTGGGGAACAGCCACGACGGACTTTATAGCGACATTGGAACTAGGTTCCCCGGTCAAGACCAAGCTGACGTAGTTCGACGGGAAGCTCAGGACGGCTACTTTCCCGTGTTTGTCGGTCACCACCTGTCTGCAGACGCTGGTGTACCTGCAGGGGTACAGGGTGGCCTTGCCCTTCCCCACAGTGTTCGCCTCCACCATCAACGTCGACGTCTGTCGTTCATTCCCCGGGGTGACGTACGTCAGGATCAGGACGTAGGGTCCAGGCTTCGAGATCCTCAGCTCGAAGTGGATCTCCTCCTGCTTCTCGTTGACCATCGGTACCTGGCTCTCCCCCAGCTCCTCCAGAGTCTCCTGGTCGGTGAAATACTCCGTCAAGGGGATCCTGCTGTTGAACTCGCTCCTGAACCCACCTTCCCCTTGGACAGAGTCGAACTGGGTCAGGTTGGGGTACCCGAAGTGCCGACAGAGTCCCCGGTACCCGACCTCGCAGGGGATGTTGACTTCCTGGGTCAAGATCGTAGCCTCATAGTACTCTGCAGGGAGCAGGACGAAGTAGTCCAGGAAGAGGCTCTTCTCCGAGGATATCGCGATGGACCAGTGCCCTGGGTTCATCACCATCGGGGATGGGAGGTTCCCCTGGGTCCCTGCCACCGTCACGAACGACGGCTCCCTCTTCGGCTTGAACTGCACCCTGAACTTCTGCTCGGTGTCCGATGGGTTGTCCGGGGTGATGGTGATGGTCCCCAGGATGGGCTCGTTGTTGGGGTTCATGTACCGCAGCACCATCCGGTACACCGAGGACTTGTGGATGTCCACCCCGTGGATGATCTCGCTCTGCAGCGTGGAGAAGACCGCGTACCCCTTCCAGCTGTACCCTGGGAAGAGGTCCTCGGCGTGGGCGTACCTGACGGGGCTGTTGCTCCTCGTCCTCCCGTCCTCCACCTCGTACTGGAACTCGTGGAGCGTTGGGAAGTAGTGGGCCTTCAAGGGTTCCTTACAGGTCAGACCCGTCACCCTGGGCTGGCACTGGCATTGCCCGGTTTCCTTGTCGCAGACCGGGCTGACGGAGCCGCCGATGTCGCAGGCGCAGTCGGAGCACCCGAAGAGGTTGCTCTCCTGGAGGTTGTACGTCCCGTCGACGCACCTGTCGCAGGTCCTATCGGTAACCCCTGGCTTGCAGTTGCACTGCCCGGTCTTCGTGTCGCACTCCCCGATGCTGCCGATCACCCCGGGGACGTTGCACCGGCAGTCCTCGCACCCATCAGGGTTGTACGGCTGCAGGTTCCAAAAGAGCGCCTTGCACTCGTTGCAGATCCTCCCCTCGACGCGATCCTTGCACTGGCAGAGCTCCCCCGGTGGAAGTGAGCCACATCCCAGGAAGGTCTCCACCACCCCGGCAGGGTCGCAGTTGCAGCCCTCGCAGGTGGGGAAGTTGTAGTACCCCTCCTTACACCTGTCGCACCTGTCCCAGTCGAAGTTGTCCCTGCACTGGCACTTCCCCTCGGCGTCGCAGGAGACGCCGATGGAGCCGTGGCTGTCGCAGTTGCAGGCCACGCAGTCAGGGTACAGGTAATACCCAGGACTGCACTGGTCGCAGGTGCGCCCGGCGAAGTTGCTGAGGCAGGAGCACTTCCCGGTGGAGTCGCAGCTGATAGAGGAGGACCCTATGGCGCTGCAGTTGCAGGGTCTGCAGTTAGGGTACCCGTAGTAGCCGCTGATGCACTGGTCGCACCTGGTGCCTCCGTACCCATCCTTGCAGAGACAACGGCCGTCGGTCTTGTCGCAGACCCCAGCTTCGGTTCCCCGGGCGTCGCAGTTGCAGTAGGTACATTCTGGGTAATTGAAGTACCCGTTCTCGCAGATGTCGCAGGTCCTGCCCCCGTAGTTGTTCTTGCAGGTGCAGTTCCCGGAGAGGACGTCGCAGATCGCGCTGTGGGCTCCTAGAGGGTTGCAGCCACAAGGTAGACAATCCGGGAACTGGTAGTAGCCCTCGGTGCAGAGGTCGCAGTAATGCCCCGCGTAATTAGGCTTGCAGGGGCATGAACCCTCGGTAGCTTCGCAGTGGTACCCGTCGGTTCCCTTCAGGTGGCACTCGCAAGGTCTACATTTTGGGTACCCGAAGTACCCGTAGCTGCAGGAGTCGCAGTCAGGTGGAGTGAACTCGGGACGGCATTCGCACTTCCCCGTGGAGTCTGCGCAGTTCCCGGTCGAGTAGAAGAAGTCGCAGTTGCAGGCCTGACACACGTCGGTCGCGTTCAGGGGCTTGTCTTTGGGTCTGTAGAACCTGGGCTTGCACCTGTTGCAATTTATGCCCTCTGTGTTGTCTCTACAATGTTGGCAGATCCCCCCTCCTTCGTAATTGCCGTGTATGTCTAATGACAAATGATTCTCGTCCACCTCCGGGTCGTAAATGCACTCGTCGGCGTGGCCGAAACAATTGCAGGCTGCAACAAAATCCCGACAATTAAATACACCTTTGCAACTTTGTTATTTCCCATTTTTTCCAAGATTCGTCTTATATCTCGCTTGCTACATTGACTCTATATTTATTTCCCACGCGCATGAGGCGTTTGCAACATTGTTTGCATTTTTTATATTTTTGCAACTTTGCTGTTTGGCATTTTTTAAACATTTTATATTTGGCTTGCATGGACATGAGGCATTTGCAACATTATTTATATCTTCATGTTTTTGCAACTTTGTTGTTTGGCATTTTTTTAAACATTCATTTTATATTTCGCGCGCACGGATATGAGGCATTTGCAACATTGACTCTACACTTATTTTCCACGTGTATGAGACGTTTGCAACATTGTCATTTTTATTCCCCACGTATAAGAAATCCAAATGAAGACTTACGCTCGCAAATGAAGATCTTCGAGGATGTAGACTGTCGCCATTTTTTCTGCTCAAACCCTTTGCAACATGTTGCACACTGATGATCACAAGTATTGTGTTGGCATCTACATACAAGTTTGTTCGGTGTGTTAGGGTCTTGTATGTCGCAAGTGTTCGCGTGGCCATTGCACATGCAACGTCCACCGATGCTGATATCCTTTATCGAGTAAAAATACTGTAAAAAAAAAAAAGAAAAATTAATCTCACCATAATGCAATAAAGTTCCTCCATCTTGCCTCTACAGCAAGGATGAAGAAACAAGTACATGCGACTTTCTCTCGACACTTTTCTCCAAAACGGATGTATAGAATCCTGTCAAACTTGACACTGTCAAAGTAGAGTCTACAAGGAATGTCCCGACACTCAATAAATTTCATATTTTGCAAATAAATTCCCAAAATGTCTATAAACAAATTGCAAAAAATTGAAATTTAATACTCGTGAGGTCCTCCCTTGTCGCAATGAAACTCCCACCTTGCCTCTACATCAAGAACGAAGAAACTCGCGCCAAGTACACGTGACTTTCTCTCGACACTTTTCTCCAAACTGGATGTATAAAATCCTGTCAAACTTGACCCTGTCAAAATAAACTCTCCAAGGAACGTCCCGACACTGAATAAATTCCATATTTATAAAAAAAATTCCCAAAAAGTCTATAAAAAAATCGCAAAGAATGTAACGCTCGTCAGGGCCTTCCTTGTCGCCTCTACATTAACATTGTAGAGTCCTGCACGCCAAGTTAGAATAAAAGCTTGCCAAAAATCTCATAAAATCCCGAAATTGACTTCGACATCGCCTTAATTGCACTAATTAGAGCAATTGTACATACTCGTCTCGTTACGGTGGGATCTTGCCGAGCGACTGACATCAAATGGCCGAGTAGATTTTTCGTTCGCAAAAATCTAAACCTAACATTCGTTGCTCTTGTCCATTCTTGAAGTAAAGTGGAATTGAAGTAATGTTTAGCCGAGGGTCTATTGTTTAAAATTGATATCGGGATTTCCCCCCCCTCTAGGGGGACGATTTTAGAATATTCCGTCGTGCAGATCACGCTGTCATCTCGTGTGATAGGTGTGTGGCTGTCAACTCCGAAATATGTCAAACAGTCGCTGTCAGAATCGGAGAAGTACTGCCAAGGGGACCAAGTCTTCCCATAGTCTTTTGACTTTTCCAAAATCCAGAGTCCTGGTCGGGGAGAATTTCCCATCCTCACGTAAACGTACGCCACGTGGAACTCCTGCGGGAATGGAAAAAAAATATATTGTTAATATTAATTAAATATTAATTGTTAGAGGGTAGGGAAGAAAAATCGCGGGAAGAGGTGGTAGGGAAAATTCAGACTTTAAACTATTTGAGGGCTTGTGGTAATTGTCCTAATTGGAAGGCTCGGACGATGGCTTGGTGGAAATGTATTTGCCTTGGAACGCAGCCTGGAAATTGTTTCTTTAACTTTTAAATTACCAGAGAATAATTATGAAAAATTCAGACTTTAAACTATTTGAGGACTTGTGGTAATTGTCCTAATTGGAAGCTCGGACAATGGCTTAGCAGAAATGTATTTGCCTTGGAACGCAGCCTGGAAATTGTTTCTTTAACTTTTAAATCCCCGGAGCAAAGGTATGAAAAATTTAAACTAAAGTATTTGAGGGCTTGTGGTAATTGTCCTAATTGGAAGACAAGGACAATGGCTTGGCAGAAATGTATTTGCCTTGGAACTCAGCCTGGAAAATCTGGAAATCGTTTCTTTAACTTTCAAATCCCCAGAGCAAAATTATTAAATAAAATTGTTATGTAAAGACACTTGGCGTTGATCGCTCGAATTGTATTTGTCTCGAAACTGAACTGGAAATAATATAAACGTGAAACAACCATCCCAATAAGAAAATCCAGGAAATGGTTATTGAAAAGGCCTTAAGGGAGTTGTATGTAATATAAAAGCTGTTTCTTTTTTCCATTCCTTCAAGAGATCAGCAACCTCAAAAGCTGCTGGACCTTTTCTTTTCCCCACGAAGAAGAGAAACGGATTCCTCCTCCATTCCAGGCTGAGTTCCAGATGTCCGCCACTTTGTGCATTTATCCTCAAAGGCCGGAAAGAACACATGTTTCGTGAACACATGTTCAGAACAGTTCGGGACCAGCCAGAAATTATTTGTCCTTCCGGGAACCTATCCTTGGCTCCTAACTTTTGTTAAAAGACAATGCAGTCTCTTTGGGAGGTCGAAATCGAAGATGAAGTTCTCGCCGAAAAATGCATTTGGCTCGAAACTCTATCTTGTGGAAATTCGAGATTAAACACTATTGTTATTTAATATTTTATTCCCTGCCTCCTAAATTTTTCTTAAGATTTAATGCAGTCTCTTAAAAAAATGTATTTGTCTCGAAACTCAATCGAGATTTTTTATCTCTTGTAAAAATTCAAGATTAAACTCTTCATGAATTATCTTTGCCAAAAGACAATATTTATCTTATTTAATATTTTATTCCCTGCTTCCTAAATTTTTCTTGACATTCAATGCAGTCTCTTAAAAAAATGTATTTGTCTCGAAACTCAATCGAGATTTTTTATCTCTTGTAAAAATTCAAGATTAAACTCTTCATGAATTATCTTTGCCAAAAGACAATATTTATCTTATTTAATATTTTATTCCCTGCTTCCTAAATTTTTCTTGACATTCAATGCAGTCTCTTAAAAAAATGTATTTGTCTCGAAACTCAATCGAGATTTTTTATCTCTTGTAAAAATTCAAGATTAAACCCTTTGTCAATTATCTCTGTCAAAAGAAATATTTTTATTTAATATTTCATTCCCAGGACAAACTACCGCTTGAATTAATTGTTAATAAAATAAAGTATTGTCTCCTTAGCGTTAATTTTATTATGACTAATTTGCATAATACTTTGGAGTTAATTAAGAAAAGGAGAGAGAATCTGATAAGCTGTAAATAAGGTCCTTCCGTTGCGTTAAGAATTATCAATGACACCATTCATATATCTCCGTAAATATTAATAATTCATACGAACAGATATGACAATTCATGAAATTGATAAGAACGAATTGAACCAGAAAAAATGATCCGCGGGACGAAAAAATTGAAATTTCACATTCCAAAAGTCGGGGAGCAATTTACTGGAAATTATTCAGGGGTAACTGACATCTCTCATCACGTCTCATATCTTCCGGAAGTACCGAGATGATAACCCGTTTCCCACTTAACAGGAAAACGCCTACTGGGTGATAAGAGTGCCCAGAGACAGATCGAAAAACGAGGATCTCCGATTTACAGAATTTTCTTTACACACTCCCGACTGGCCGAGGGCTTTCTTAATTTTTCCTCGGAATCTTGGTACAGTTCCCTATGTTTTCCATTTTTTTCCCAATTTAATTCATGTACTTACTTGGCCTAAATTAATTGTCAAGTTGACCTCGTTGTACTTCATGCCGCGCGAAAGTGGCGGCGATTGCCACCAGGTTTCCATTCCGTCGACGGCATGTTCCGGAGGGTGTCTCTTTTCGGGATTCTCCGGGTCGCAGTAGTCGCACACCTGGAACATTATCAATTTTTTAAACCTACATGTCTATTTTGAAAATTGTTTATCATGGCTAGGATGTAAATTTGGGATAAATGTTTTATACACCCCGAAGAAAGACAAGGGGTGTATCGTTTCGGGATTGTCTATAATCGTATACTCGAAACATTATCAATTTTTGAAACGTACATATCTATTTTGAAAATTGTTTATCATGGCTAGGATGTAAATTTGGGATAAATGGTTTATATACCCCGAAGAAAGACAAGGGGTGTATCGTTTCGGGATTGTCTATAATCGTATACTCGAAACATTATCAATTTTTGAAACGTACATGTCTATTTTGAAAATTGTTTATCATGGCTAGGATGTAAATTTGGGATAAATGGTTTATATACCCCGAAGAAAGACAAGGGGTGTATCGTTTCGGGATTGTCTATAATCGTATACTCGAAACATTATCAATTTTTGAAANAGAGATCAATTTTTAAAACCTACATGTCTATTTTGAACATGTTTTATCACGAGGAAGATGCATATTCGACAATAGAAAATACTTTAATATGCATTGCGATCAAATGCGTCGAAAGAAACATCAAATTAAATAAAGAAAATTAATTTAACCTCGAGACATGATCAATTTTTAAAAACCTACATGTCTATTTTGAACATGTTTTATCCCGAGGAAGATGAATATTTTATAATAAAAAGTACTTTAATAATCATAGCGATCGAATGCATCCAAAGAAACATCAAATTGAGTAAAGATTCGTCTACTAAGAGTGCCGGACGTTTGGTCCAATATCGCCAGCCCGGTCATAGGAATTTCGCCCATACGTCGAAATGATAAAATCGTCAATACAATTTTTTTTCTCTTATCAAACCAATTGTCCCTTGCAATTACACATGATTCAGGCAACAATGTACCTTCATTTCAGTGTACTAATTTTGTTCTCAGGGTGTGAAACAAAATATATTTCACGAAGGACGTAAAAACGCAGATGAGGAGTCTGCGGGGATATTTCCGTCTGCGATATCTCTTATCAGTGACATTTCACAATTCTGTAGGCCTATTCGGATTTTGGTCGAGAATAAATATCGGGTCGAAATTTCTAAGAAGATCGAGGCCGGCAAAGAAACGCCTCCGGATCTATCGGGGGATTTCTCTTATCAAAGGGTCACCACCCTTATCATCTGGTTATCACTTCTTCTCTCGAGAGAGAGTCCGAGCCTAAACACGATCTCTTTCATATACAAAAGGCCGTAGTGTTGATTTAATGAATGAAACTTAAACCGATACTAAGTGCATTAAATAATAAGTACCTCGAAATCGAGATTTAACTGAGGTTTCCCTCCTACACTGCGAATAAAAAAATGCATTTAACCGAAGAAATATATTATTTAACTTTTTGGGTACTAAGAGCGTATAAAGGCGTCCGACGTTTGGTCGAATATCCCCTGCACGGTCATAGGAATTTCGCCCGTATGTCGAAATGGCTCCGTGTACAAAGGGTTACTCGATGACTTGTACGCGATATGAAAAATAATAAGTACCTCGAAATCGAGATTTAACTGAGGTTTCCCTCCTACACTGCGAATAAAAAAATGCATTTAACCGAAGAAATATATTATTTAACTTTTTGGGTACTAAGAGCGTATAAAGGCGTCCGACGTTTGGTCGAATATCCCCTGCACGGTCATAGGAATTTCGCCCGTATGTCGAAATGGCTCCGTGCTTAAAGGGTTAAGTCGAAGGATGAAAAATACAAGCCGGGTTAGAGATTATCCGACGAATGGCACTCGAGGAGAAGACAAAGAGGGAAAGAAAGAGAGAATTAGCTGTAATCTATGGGTAATCCGTCCCCTAAAAGGGGACTTTTCGAAGAAGGAAGCTGGGCCCTTCGAGAGGGTACGGCCCTGCTGGAACCAGTCTAGGAGGGCCCATAGGGCCCAAAGAATGCAATTCACAAGGGCAATACTCTTTTTTTTCCCTTAAAAAAGAAGAAAGGCCCGCGACATCGGCCGAACCTGTAAAAGGTATAATCATGGACGTATAATAGACGTATCATGAACGTATATCCCTTACGGGTCTGCCTATGAAATAAAAAAAAAAAAATATATAAAGGGCCCTTTTCATTTTTTATATGTGAAAGGGTTGTGCGGTGCAAATGTCAGGATAATGGCAATTAATGGCATAATTATTGGGAAAAATAATCGCAATTATGGGCAAAATTATTGATAGTAATGATAGGCAATGGAAATTTATTGGGATATGTTTGAAAGTGATGATAAAATAATAATTAATAATGACGATCAATGTAAATTCATTTGGTTTGTTTGAAAGTGATGATAAAATAATAATTAATAATGACGATCAATGAAAATTCATTGAAATAAATTTCAATGTCATGACAAAATAATTGATAGCAATAACAATCAATGAAAATTCATTGAAATAAATTTCAAAGTGATGGCAAAATAATTGCTAATAATGACGATTAATGGTAATTCATTTGGTTTGTTTGAAAGTGATGATAAAATAATAATTAATAATGACGATCAATGAAAATTCATTGAAATAAATTTCAAAGCCATGACAAAATAATTGATAGGAATAACAATCAATGAAAATTCATTGAAATAAATTTCAAAGTGATGGCAAAATAATTGCTAATAATGACGATTAATGGTAATTCATTGGGAATAGTTGCTTTTAATATGCAGCTTGCATTTTCGTTTCCTTCTCCACATGCTTACAGGGAAGAAAGCCATGGTGTTTAAAATTGGAATCTACCCACTGGCTTACCCTATGGTGAGTTTATTTTTAAAGCCTAAAAGGAGAACACTGTACCATAAAGCTTTCGAGTACTTCCTACGTACCACACCCTGAGCTTAAAATGCGATTTCTCGTAATTTTCATTGAAAAATTCTTCGACAATTCAACACGACATACATTGAGGTGATATGAAAGGGTTTGGTCGAATATTGCCTGCACGGTCAGGGGAATTTCGCCCATATGTCGAGATGGCTCCGTGTACAAATGGTTAAGGTGATATGAAATGGCTTATAGCCTTATACATAGTATATGTACGGTATAGTATATATATTTGAAACCCTAACACCTGATTACGGAGATCCCAATGGAAGGTCTTGAAATTCCCGAATTATTATTTTTCGACCAAAAAGAAAATGTTTATTCCTTAGAGAAATGAAATTTCGCCAGTACCGAGACTTGCATGAGGACCTCTATAATCAAGTGTCAAATTTGCAAATAATTCGATGCATCCATTTTGAAGAAAATATGAACATTTTCAAGTTTCATATATAGAACGACCCTTTGAAATCGCCTTAAAGTGCCGCAAAGTCGAATTAAAGCAAACCTACGGTTAAAAGGTAAAACGCGGATTAGTAGGGAAAGTTAAACGGCGTTTAACTATGTAAACGGAAGTTAACTCACCTGCCCTTGAATAAGGTTAATGTGTTCATCCTGGTCGGCGTTCGCGCCTACGAGTTTGCAGTAAAGTTCGGGTCCAGGGGTGTCGACACCACAGGTAGCAGATGCAATAATCTCCCTCCCTTCCGCCAAATTGAAATACGGGGGTGTGAGGATTTCAGGGGTAACCTGGGGGAGGGAAAACAGGAGGACCGCCAGGAACCCCCAAAGAAGGAAGGGGCGCGCGGCCATCTTGGCTTCGCCTCCCGGTTAAGTCCCGGCCCTAATGTATAAAGTCGAACCTGGCTTCCGTTCTTCTCTCTTCCTTAGGCCCCATAAAGCACTGGAGGCTCCCCGCCGAAACTGACCAGGCCTGATCGGCCTCTCGGTACAGACTGAGGCCTGGAACTTCTCGGCGTCCTCTGAAGAGGGCGCTGGTGGGGATGCGGCAGGCAAGCGGCCGCTATCCAGCGGTGCTCTCTTTCTGAGATTTAGGGACGCTGTATAAGATTAATGCTAGTGGTTGGTGGTAGGAAATGTTCTGTACTTTAACTACTTTAACTATTTTAACTGTATGAGAAGTCTGAGTAATTAATTAAGGCCTTTTTTTATAGAAATTAGTGGGGACACAACAAGACGCGATGCCGCTATTCTGCGGTATTCTTTTTCTTTCTGAGATTTAGGGACGGTGTATAAGATTAATGCTAGTGGTTGGTGGTAGGAAATGTCCTGTACTTTAACTACTTTAACTATTTTAACTATGTAAGAGGTCTAAGTAATTAATTAAGGCTTCTTTTATAGAAATTAGTGGGGACACAGCAAGACGCGATGCTATCCAGCGGTGTCCTCTTTCATTCTAGGCTTTAAAAATACTATTTAAAACTAATACTAGTGTTTACCAGTAGGTAAACTTTTGTATTTTAACTATTTAAACTGTATAAAAAATTCAAGCAAGCCACATCGCCTTAAGGCGATGTGATAGTAGCGCCAAAGCGGTCTTTTCTCGAAGCAGAACGCGGCAGCGATATCCGACGCTGTTTTTTTTCGCCTCGAGATTTGAGGACACTATTTAACATTAATATTGTTTAAATGACATTTTTCATAAAGCTAAATTCGTTGTGGCTTTCTGGAATGACCCTAGTCCATTGTCGCTAGGAGGCGGACATTTCGAAAACGCTGCAGTTCGCTTCATCAGGGCACACCCTGAGGAAATGTGTATCTTTTATTGCTTTTGATCGTCTGTTGCATAGTTTTTGATCATAGATCCCCTTCGCTCTCATAATATACATATTTAACATGATCTATACATCTACCGATAAGTCTAAGACTAGATTCAAGATACATTATACGTAGACTGCAATAACATTTCGATATCAAGAAAATAAAGCTTCTCTGTATACATAGTAGATATAGTATTTTAACTATATCTGATTTTTAAATATAAGATTAATCTTAATCTTGTTTAACGGGTCTTTGGTAGTACATGGCAGTGAACATTATACTGGCACTCAATGTTACGGAGATTACGAAGTTCCCTAACAACAATGCATCTGCGGAGTCCATCCATATTGTGTACACTCTCGCTGTAAAGGAAAATATAAAATTATGTTCGATGGAAATAACGTATTGTATAAATATATGTATAATCATAGTTTTGAAATAAATGCCACAAAATTGAACAATTGTACAGTTGTACATTTTTAGATTAACTTACTTAGGTTCGTGAAAGCAGAGATAAGCCAAGTGAGGACGGACACCGAGTCTGCGTTCTTTGCTCGGAGGATTGTGAGTAGCTGCATCACTTTGCTGGATGCGGATATCGGTGTACACATTGGCTGAGAAAATTAATTAAACTTATAAATAAATATATAAGGGTATTGATAATATTTATACTTACCGCTAGAAATGTTAGAGTGACTTTTGGAATAACTCGAAGCAAGAAACATGCGAAGAGCACAAAGTAGGCAACCGCAGCGAGTATCATCTTGCCGTTGACTCGGTTTAAGTACTTCAGCACTAGAAATATTAATACATATTCTTGGACTAATATAACCGGATACTCCAGATAGGAGAGTAAAGCGTAATTGTTTGTATAGTTGTAACTCGTCATGACGGTGTAACTAAAATAAAGAGAATGGATTTGGTTAGATATTATAATAACTTCATGAGTATGAAACAGGACTAAAATGATCCAAATTTTGACGTTACGAAGACGTACCTTGTCAATTCTAAGAGAAGTCCATAAAGAGATATCCCAACGGCGCTTTTCAATTTAAGTAAGTTCAAGATCTGAGGGATTTTTAGGACGAAACATAACGTTACCGTTACCACGCTCAGAAAATCAGCGAGGAGTTGAAGGAACATTTTTATAAAGCTTATCGTAAGACCTACAAGACCTAATAATTACTGCGTCGAGCCGATAAATCTTTTTATGACTGGAAATATCGAACCCTAAAGCTTCGATGAGTATTATCGTTAAGATATCGTTCCATCGTAGTATTACGTCACACAGGTACCATTTTGATTTATCTGCAAACGAAAGAAATATTAATTTACTCCTCTCGATACATTTATATACTAATAAGAACATATGTTTATTATATAACTGCATTTTAATACTGTACCGTTAACAAATTTCACTTAATCGTCTCTGCGGAACTTGTACTCGGAATTTCATAGCCACTTGTCGATTCGGCACAGAAGTCTCGGAAGAGACAATTGAGCATTTATTTTAAGAGCACTCGGCTAGTGCTTCGGTAACTTTTAATATCCTACCCTGGCAGGTAAATGGAATGTATATCAACATGATTATACAACTCACGTGCCTGTAAGAATTACATTACACATAAAACAAGAAAAACATCGTGAGAGAAGTCAAACCTGACTACTTGGTTATTTTAAAAGCCGAATATCTTTTTGAATATTTACACATGGCCAATCTTCCATTGAGTCGAGTGTCACACTAACTGCATTTTTCGTGGAGCGCCGCATCGAAAAGTTAGGTTATCGCGTTGGGTGTCATACAAAGCGCTTCAATATGGCGGAAATTACGAAAAAGTCAAGCCGAGTTCTGATTGGTTAATCCTAAACGCGTATATGCCATGCACAGGGGGTCTATTACGTAAAGCGAACTGAGTGAAAATGTGAAAGATGAGGAGCAGACGGTATTACGGAACGTCTCTCGTGGTGAAAATGCGAGACCATTCGTATGTATGACCTGGCTCGACACGAATTTCTAAGCGAAACACGTAATTCGGGGAATAAACCCACGTGAGATGAAAGTGCGAGAAGTGAGCGCTTTCGTCAAAAATACGTAATAAAGGCCAAGATTCCGGTCCGGGTATGTAATATGGATTTCACTAAAGAATTTTGTCGATCGATGCGCCATCTTGCGGCGCTTTGAGCAACTACTCGGTTGTTGTCGACAAGAAACAAGAGGATCAGGACCAATTGTATCGTTTCCTCGAAAAGGTTCTGCTAGCTGTTAATCAAAGTCGATGAATTCGAAAATCCAGTGATGTCAGGCGGGGAGATTTACGCGATGGACGCGGGAGACGCCGTTAATTCCGAGGAATTAAAGGAGACTCTTAAGACATACAAAAAGCTGGCCGACGATTTTGCGAACCACGACACAATACTGAAAGTAAGTGTACTATTTTTCCTCCTCTCTCAAATCATATTTATCATCTCTTTGCTTTCAGGACAAAACGGTTCTCTCGTACATTGCATACGTTTTGGAAGTCCCCGATGCCGAAGTAGTATCGCTGGCGATAGACATACTCGAGACGTTTGTAAAGAACGTTGAGAATTACATTCACGTGACCTCCACCTTTGGAGTCCGAGAGGCTTTAGATTCAGTTATCGATAAGTACTCGTTAGAGGACCCTAAATTAGCTAAACATGCCCAGCGGGTTAGAGACGACATCGAACGCATGAAACCTCCGATATACAATCTACGCAGCCGTTGCAGGAGAGTTATCGAGCCGAAGAAGCTAAAGACTCACGTTATAGTCCTGCATGTTCACGGTCTACTTCCCGTAAGTCAGACTCTTCGCACGTTAGGGCGACGAGTTGTTTTATTTTTATAATCGAGGTTGACTAGGGTTTCTGTTAGCAGTTACGCAACGTTCGATTTCTGTTTTATCAGGAAACCAGGGCGGAGTTGGAAGACACTTTAATCAGGGTAGAAGGATTAGTTTCCCTCGTCGTCGACGTGGAACACCAGAGAGTCACTATGAGAACGTTGATCAACGTCACAGCAAAGCAAATAGCGGATGCCATTGAGAAACACACCACTAATATGGAAGCTAGATTAGTGACGAAGAACAAATTCAATCAAGAATTTTTAGTTAAACTGGTAATTGCTCGAGTCGCGTAAAAGCTATAAAGTAGAACGACTCCTTAATGTGTTTCGATGTTAACGATTGCTGCTATTTTTTTAGACACACACCGACAATGGTGAGTGCGAGGAAATGCCAGAATATTTGCCAGAGGACGACGAGCCGGAAGAGGAGAAAGAAGGAGTCGTGTCTCTTTTCACCGGCCTGAGGCAAAGCGCGTCTACGCTTTACAAATCCACCACAGAGTTTCTACATAATTCGTTCTACTGGTGAATCGGTTTTCACTTGTAGAACGGCTGTATATTAATTTATTATTTTGTATCGACGAACTACGCATTTGAAACCGTCCTAACGGTTCTCTGATTTCTCATCGCATACCAGTGGTAAGTACAGCGACTTTCGGAGAGAGTAGTTAATTTTAAATCCTTCCGTGAGACCGTAAAGCAGTTCCAAGGTAAATGTTAATTGGTTAATTATTTTCTGATCTATCAGAAACCATTTGACTTATTTCTCCTCGCTTCTAACAATTGTACAAAGATAGAGACCAGCACTGTTTCATGAATGGTGATATTTTTAATTTCAATCATGGTTTGACCAGAGAAACATAACCTAATGGAGAATTGAACAATTAGGGTATTTCTTAGCAACGGATATTTAAAATTGTATATAGGTTATGTGATTCAACCGATACGTCTTGCTTATGATCAGGAGAGAATAACAAGAATAATCTGTGGTGTGTAAATTCTTTGGTGTTCGTCGAGTCTCTCTACGTTGATTTTTATAGAGAAAGGGATAATAACCTAAAAGTATAACCGAAACGAACCATGATCTCTAAAGATCTGCCTTTAAAGAGTTACATAGACTTAACGATGTCTACGATCTACAAATAATTCCCCCCTGTGTTTAAATTATATATTCCGGTTACCTTTTCTGCGAAGAGTAGCTTTTTGTAATAAATCTATGAAATTTTCCAAATCTCTGGAGCCCCTTCGTCTCGTCTTACAAGTCGACTCGATACTTTCCACAATTTAGCCACATCGTTGCATTTCCCCCTCGGAGTGAAATCGTGTAAATACTATTCGCATCGATTGGAATCCCTTTCACTAGTCCAATCGAAGGAAACTAAAACTCAAAATGAAGTAGAATAACTTTTCCAACGCATCGTTACACCATCGAGGAATTCCTAGACTCATTAAAACTAAGATTGCATTAAAGTGACGACGGAGTAGAATTTAGTCGATAAGGATTTTCTCAGCAGATTTCGAATCTTTCTCCTCCCATTTCTATCGTAATTTAATTTACCAGACATGTCGAAAATCCCCATCGTACTCATAAATTTATGGGGCTGCGCAAAGAAGTCCTCCCATATATTCCCTACGTTAAGTTTTTACCCAACGACAAAAGACACCGAGACCTCAACTTGTATTATATAACATTGTAAAATACGCGGAGAAATATATACGTAGAGATGTTCTATGTAGAGAGCGCAGTGATTATTGCAATTTTATTCGCAATTAGTACTGCCAGAATAATTATTAATTATAATCCATTGATTAAAGATGGATTAATTAGACCGATCGACAGAGGGTCTGAAAGTTGTAACAAATTGGAATATATTTTTAATCCTCAGGGAAAAGAACAGCGATCTGATTATCTCTCTAGCTACCGATCAACTAATTAATTAATTATTAACTTTTAATTAACAAATGGGCTTCGGTAAAGAAAAGATGTATATGTATATTGTATCGTTCTCTAATTCTATAATTAAGAAATTACAGAGAACCAGTCAGTTTATTTATTTATCTTTAGCTGCCATTTGAGAGGAACGACTTCTTCTTTTTTTTCTTATTTTTTTTTTCTGTAACTAGAGGCATTAATTACGCCGGATACATTACGTACGATTACAACTATACAGTAAACACGGGTCTCCTAAATTAATTTATTATCCTTCCGGCGGGCCGGAATTGTTAACAACATTCGCCCTATACCTAGTACTCTCCCTTGGCTTCGTATTGTCTATATTTACACTTGTAGAATAATTGTTAATTGTCGTTAAGGCAATTTCAGTTTCCAAGCAGGTACAATAGATTAATACTAATCTATTCTTCTCCGGATCTAATTAATTTTCAGTAATTTTCAGTAATTTTCCCTCCGTCATTCACTTCTAATTGGCATTGACAACAAATTTTCCCGTCCATTTGTATAATTGTTAGCAACTATAGTGCTAGGTCGCTTTAACGAATTAATTATTAATTTTCAGTAATTTTCCCTCCGTCATTCACTAATCATAATCATTAATTTTCAGTAATTTTCCCTCCGTCATTCACTTCTAATTGGCATTGACAACAAATTTTCCCGTCCATTTGTATAATTGTTAGCAACTATAGTGCTAGGTCGCTTTATCGAATTAATTTGTACAGAGGATTTATCTTTCTCTCCTCCGAAGGGAGGGGGATAAGATTGGAAATAAAGCCCGATACAATACAATACATCGTATAACGAATTACATTGCACGATTAGGTATAGTCAATTGTATGAAAAAAGTTTGTATACAAACTCTTTGTCGTCGCTATCATTGTTACGAGTCTATCATCCGCGCAAATTGTTTTTTTTCCCCCCAACTATTTTCGCTTTTTGTACATTGTTTGCTTGTATAGTTAGTTAACTGTTCACTGACGTTGGTTTTCTTGTATATCGTTTTCTTGTACATTCAACTATTCAGTTGATTGTTGCTAGTAAATTATGCGCGCTCTGAGAATCTAGGAAAATTGTTTTTTTTTCTGTACAACTATTTTCGTTTTCTTGTACATTGTTTGCTTGCACAGTCAACTATTCAACGCCTGAGGTTAGTTTTCTTGTACATTCAACTATTTAATTAATTTTGTTGCTAGTAATTTATATGAGCTCTGAAAATCTCTGCAATTTGTTTTTCCCCGCCCAACTATTTTCCATTTTCTTGTACATTGTTTGCTTGTACATTAAACTACTCAGTGCCTGACTTCAGTATAAATATCTGTAAATAACATACACGATTATGCGCGCTTAATTCCTAATTAAGTTGCCTTATTCAACCTGACTTATCGAATATTAATTATATAAATAAACATTTCCGACAAATTGAGTAAACATTGCACGGCCAACTATACCCCTCGCGGCATACAATTTTGCATTAACATTGCCCGATGTATTCATTTCGAATTACAAATTAAAAATTTAACAAATACCGACGATACAAAAATGTTAATTAAAAAAAAAAATAAATAAACAATACAGAATAAAAATATTCAGATACAATTTATGCACGTTATCAACTATACTTGTATTCACTCAACGCGATCCGTTCGAAAATTTTACAAAAATTATAACAAATTATCATTCTTGACATTGCGCCGCGCAATGTTAATTAATAATTAAAAAAATCATACACCGCGGGGGAATCCCGGAAATGCAAAATTGTGGAGACGATTCTAGCTTATCTAGCTGTACAATTTAATTATTAACTAAATCCCTGGGGAGCGCGATGTAACAAAAAAAAAAAATAAACAAACAAAAAACATAGGAAATAAAAATCGATTACTTACTCCTAGTGGAATGAGCTAAATCACTTTTCTACAGATAAACTATTATAGTACGACACTGAGAATTAAATAAGGATGAGAAGTTCTTATCAGNATATCCCTATCATTTTGCATCGCGGTTTTGCCAAATCCCGTAAACAATTAAACGCGAAAAAAAATGCCAACAATGCGCCTAGTAAGAGATGGGAATTTTTTAGAGGTATTATTAAAATATTCTTGAAAAATATGTAATTTCACGAGTGTCGGGACCTTCCTTATGCCCTTGACATTGACATTGTCAAGTTTGAAGCGATTCGGTACCTTAAATTCGGAAAAAAGTGTTATAAACGAGAACTCTTCTCGCGTGACCTTGAAAAGTGAGGTTAGGGAGTTCCAATGCGGATCCGCCCTGCGAGGGACCATATCACAAAACCGAGATGCGACGGACATTTATACAGAGAATGGCGAGAGATGTCTAATTAATGAGAGCCTATGTACAGAGTAATTACCGCGAGTGTAATCGAATCGACGACCTTCCTCTACTTTCATACACTTTAGAATATCAATCTCTTCCTCGTTAAAAAAATCACTCCCATCTCCCTTTCGTCAAAATCTCTCTTAAGGTGGAGTGAAAGACCTCTCGGAACTCTATCGACGTCGGTAAAGGAGATTTTTATAAATGCCTACGTTGCCGACGTTCCTTGGAACTTCTCGGGCTAGTTCCAGTTAATACAAAGTAATCCCCCCGTACTTACGCTTAAAGCTACGCAGTATCCTGGTAATTAATTGCTAATTACAATTATAAGGGACTTTCTACAATTACAATTTCCTTCCGTAAACTCCTCTCTCTCTCTTCTTCTCTCTTCCTAACCAAAGCGATTTTTCTTTCTTATTTTTTATCCCGCTCCTGAATAATGTCTCTTCACTCCTGAACAATCCCTTTCACTGGTGAACAATTTGTTACGCTAATGAAAATATAATTTCCACCTCATCGGAGAAAGAGAGAGAGAGCACTTACAGGGCCCCCGATGCATCGATAAATAAGAACTAGGTTAGAAAAGAAATGGAGAGACGGAAAATCTGAGGAAAACGTGTAAAATGCTGTGGGACGGGTTCTGTAAGCGCATTGCTTTTTTGTTTACCAAATTGTACGTTGTTTAGAGGCCTGGGAAATAAATGTAGACCGTGCCTCAAACTCTACTCTCTATCTTCGAAGGATTCCCTGGTCGAGCTGCGATGGTGATGTTGCTCATCTCATCGGTCTCCGATTGACTCGACATGTCAGAAGCTTCCTCCTCCCTGGCTTTCCTCTGCGAAGCATTTCATTGTTACTAACAAATTACACACTCCGTTGTACTAATAAGTCATTTGAATACAGGCTACGCAGGGACTTAAGGTGGCACGAAAGGGTCATTATATCTTCATCGTTCCATCTTCGAAGAGTCATTTTATAGGATCTCCACCTTATTCGAGTGATGGATGTTCCGAAGGACTCTCTGCATGTCTGGGTTGCTCTCCAGGGTGGAGGATTGGCTCGATGGTGGATGGGAATACTCCGATGTGTTCTCCTCATCGGAGGCCAAAACTCCTTCGACTCTTGACGAAGGGTGTTTAAATCTTCTCAACCTGCAGCCTGGCCCGATGGGTCTTCTAGCGATACTGAAATATCAGCATAAATGAGGTATAAATATAAATAACATTTTAAGATTTATCTTGAATTTATTGGAAATACACTCACCTTCTACGCCTTAGGGAGTAATTGTACGTGTAACTAGGATCCTCTCCTTCCTCATCGGACCAGCTCTCCTCGTATGCATCGTCCTCGTGGTCGCACATGGCATCAACGGAGTCCGAGGAAGACCTAACTTTAATTTCTTGCTCCTCGTGTCTGACATTAGTCCCGCTGATGATAATCCCGCAGAAATGTCCAGGTAGCTTCAAGAGATCATCCTTGACCCTGCTGAGAAAATCTCGTGTTAAGGTTTCAAATTATTCCTGGCACTCATTTGGAGAAGTTTCATACGGTGACGTTCAGCAAATAAATCAAAAGACGGACGTAGATGCTCGATAGTACGTTAAGCAACGGGTGGCGGCGCTGTAATCATCTCTTCATCTTATGGCGATATACAGCGAATTTCTTTACACGAAAAGCTTCATACTTTCGCGTTTTTGTTCGTTAGTTCCAACTTTTACCGCATCAAGCGCTAACATAGGACCTAGGCTTCTACGGGACTTCTGAATTCTTCGCGTTTAGATACGCATAGAGCCTTTCGTACCACCTTAAGGGTTGTTTAATATATTGTTGAATATTAACAGAACGAGGAATTACCCGTGGGATATAATGACGTCATCGCAGTTCCCATTGTCCATGGGGGAGATGAGGCGGTTCGCGTTGAGGATCTCGCTGACTTTTCTCCCTAGAGTCTCGAGGTTGTCGTCGTCGCTGCATTCCCGAAGTCTCTCGTTCCCGTTCGCGTGGTTCTCGTTAGGGGGCTCAGGACTTGAACAGGAGCTAGACCGAAGCCTATAATGAGTCTCGTTCTGGATTTGGTTCCCATTAAGGCATTCCGTAGCAGGATCGGCCAAAGCCGGCACCTCGGAATTGTACTTGTCCAAGTACTCCGCACATTCGCGATTGTTCGCATTGACCGGCGTCGTGGATTTCTGATCAACCTCGCTTACGTTCTCCATTTCTGTTTGCGTCTGATTGTCCACGTAGCGAGCAGACACCTCGGTGCTCTGAAAAGAAACAATTCCTTTAATTACAATCCTCATGCCACGAGGTACAAGGGGAAATAAAGCCGGTTCCGCTGAGAGAGAGCCCAGAAGATGCAACGATGTTAGCGCCACTCGCGGAGGACCAGGGAACTTCCAGCCTATATGCCTTATCTGGGAATTTCTTTCTATACTAATGTTCTTTAAAGTATTTTAAATTGTAGACCTATATTAGAGATTGTTAGCTTACTTTATATTGTAGATGGTTATCCAGAGATGCTTCTTTTAATTTTGTGGGAATTTAAACTAACCTTTCTCTCTCGGTGAGGACTCGATCTAGGAGTGGAACTGATTCCGCAGCCAGATCCAACCCTTCGGTGTCTGTATTTACGTTGCTTGAAGCTATTGCTAGGAGCCAGGACGGTTTCTGGCTGATTGGACTCGTTCAATTGCGTGTACAAGGTTGCTTTAACTGGACTCTGCGGAGAGTCTGTAGGTGAGGGTGGAGTGGTCGGTGTCGAAGAAGTCGACAACTGCACCGTAGGATTTCTTCTGCGGTGAAGTCTTTCCTGGGCCTTAAGTAGAGGATGCACAAGTCGTTTTTTACACTGTTTATAGCCCGATTGTTGTTCCCTCCTGGAGCAAATAATTAAGATTCCTGATTACGCAGTCAATACCTCTCAACGATAAGCCATGCCCATCGATTGAAAAGATCAAACATGGGCAATTGTTACTTAAACCCATTAGAAAATCTCTCATCTTACTCCAAATGTGAATCAATTAACAATTGAATGTACAGAAAATAGTTACGAAGGGTGTGCATTAATATCTAACACTGTCGTCACTAACTTTATCACATCTCTCTCTCGTTGCTCCAACTGCAGCAGCACGGCACTCAATTCTAAGTACAAATTATTCGTCCTTTCTAATTTCCTTTCGTAATGCTCTCTGATGTCCTGTGCATGTCTGAGCTCATCTTCCCTTCGTCGAATTAAATCTGCTTCGAACCGAGGACTGCTGCAGCTGTTCGTCTGGATCTGCTTCATGTGCACTCTGATCTCGTCCTTCCAGGTTTGCTGAAACCCAAAGGGGAGATTTCACTGATTGGTATTATTTTTTTTCTATCTCAAATCTAAAATTTAAAAAAAATCTCTTCGATGAATCGGAGAAGATCATGACCACCGTTCACTGTTTTACCTGAGTTTTAAAGTACTCGTCTGGTTTCGTGCAAAGCACCTCCACGGCAGCAATGCCTAGATGGATCTCAATGTGCTTGAACGATGGTCTATTCCTTGGCTTCGCAGCCCAACATTGTTTGACAAGTAACCTATACCCTTCCGGACAACTGGCAGGTATCGGAAGATGAAGAGAGTTGTTGCCGACACCCCAAATAATTGCTGATGAGTCCACGTCCTTGTACGGAATCTCTCCACTCAGCAACTCCCATAACACAACTCCGTAAGACCTTAAGAGGATATTAAAGAGTCAGCCTACGTATTACTTCGAACCGAGCTGTTGAAAATTTATATATACTCTAACGATCAGGTTCATGCTTCGAGGCTCACCAAATATCCACCTTCTCCGAGCAGGGCTCGTTCCTGATGATCTCCGGAGCCATCCAGGCTACGGTACCAGCAAAACTCATCTTCGTACTGATTTCATTCCACTCTCGACTTGTACCGAAATCACTGATCTTGACAACTTCCCCTCGTCCGATGAGTACACTATAAAGAAACCGATGACATCTCTTAAAGGAGGCACTTTTCTTGAAAAATGAAACTTCACAAGTTCACGTTCTGCCCTTTCGTATCACTTTAAGTCACTGTATTAATTTCCACCTACTTCGGACTCTTCAGATCCCTGTGAATTATTTTGTGGGCATGAAGGTACGTCATGCCTGCTGCGATTTGTTTAGACCAGGAGACTAGTCGAGGAGGAGGAACGGGTTCACCAGCTCTCAGCAGATCGTAAAGCGGTCCATATGGACAGAACTCCATAATTATGCAGTAACACGGTGCCTGCGTGCAAACACCCCTGAAAAGATAACCCAAAAATTAATTATACTTACCTAACCTATCTCCTTATACTACGTTGTGAATAATATAGTGTTAAAAAATAGACAAGCGCATTGAAAAATGTTCAGGATCATCGAGAGAGTTTTAAGAGTCTAGGGATTTAGAACGTAAGAAGAACGTTGTGGATAAATGAGGTCTTTTTGAACTCGGCTCACTTGAACTGTACGATGTTGGGATGGTTGAGCTTCCGTAAGTGTTTAATGTCGGTCTCTCTAGGCTCGCGCACCTTCTTCACAGCTACGACCTCCTTGTTGAGTTTGCCACTGAAAACTGCACCCTGGGCTCCGGAGCCTAACCACTGCAGTTCGCTGATCGACTCGAATGGAATCTCCCAGTCGTCAGCTAAAAAACCATTAAAACAATTAAAACAATTAGACCGATGTGAAAGTGGCGTCAAAGAAATCTCTCATATGAAGCTTATATCCTAAATGAGTGTATCGAATCGTTTCAATACTTAACAAAATAAATATGGAGGTAATAAGGAAGGTTTCGATACCCATAAACATTCAATTGTTCTTAAATTTCTTAATTAACACGTTCACAGTGTAAACTTTGAAACCTTTCGGAACATCCAGTTAGGGAAGTTAGGGAAGTTTTATAGTCGCTTCGAAATTAAATCACTGGCATTACTTTTCGAACAAACCCTGTATATATATATTGCATACGATGAAACGTAAAGTGAAACGCCTTTAGAAAAGAAACGCGTACTCTGGTGGCCTTTGATCTTCTCGTTGATGGCGGCCTTGGAGAGCATGGTCCAGACGGGCCTCATGCACCCCAGGATGCCCTCCACCCAGCTGGATCTCTGGTCCAGGGTGATGGTCCCGGGGACACACTTCGGGACGCCCTCACTAGAGTGCGTCTTCTCCTCCGAGTGCGAGCTTATAGGGACACTAGTGTCTAGGGGATTACTGATCGTAGGTCCTCCCGCGATCCCCCCGAGCTGGCCCAACTCCTCCTGGATGCACAGCATGCTGAAAAGCAATGAAGATTGAGGTTATGGTCTCAAATTTCTCTAAAGAAACTCCCCAGACGAAGAAAAGAAAAAAAAAACTAGAATGAGTACATAGATTAACCCTTTCGTATCACCTTAAGGGGATGTGAAAGTGGCGTCAAAGAATTCTCGATTATGAAACTTCTCGCCAAACCGTTTCTAATTTTACAACATGAATAAGGAAGGTCCTGAAACTCATGAAATTTCAATTTGTTCATATTTTTTCAATTTATTATAAATAATGAAATCTCGTTTATGAAACTTATCTCCAAACCGAGTGTACCAAATCTATTCTAATTTTACAATATGAACAAGGAATGTCCTGAAACTCATGAAATTTCAATTTGTTCATNTTTACGTCTGTATGTGCGCTAAATGATAGACAGTTTAAAATTACAAATTAAATATGCGCGCTAAACCATAGGCAGTTTAAAATGGATAATTAATTGTTTATTAACAATTTTTACGTCTCTATATGCGCGCTAAACGACACAGTTTAAAATTACAATTTTCTTAACAATTTGCGCGCTAAACGACACACAGTTTAAAATGGCTAATTAATTGTTTCTTAATAACTTTTACGTCTTTACATGTGCAGCTAAACGACACACAGTTAAAAATTGCTAAATAATTATTTCTTAACAATTTTCCCTCAATTTGTTTAACGTAATAGCCCCCCTAAACGTTCGAACATAATAACTTTAAGGTAGTACGTATTAGTATCGTGGCGCCGCCTCTCGGGCGCGCCGGTAACTAAATCACAGCTGACTGACCTGTTGGTAAAGATGTGCGCCTCCGGCGGGGAACCCGTAAGGACGACCTGACTCCCAGACGAGGTTCCCATCTCCTGGGGGTCGAACTTGAACGCCTCGGGCTGCGAGAGCGTCTCCGTCTCCGCTGGGGTGCGCATCCTGGTGAGATCTACGACGCGTCAGACCTAAAACAGCAAAAAAAGAAAGAAAATAAGAATAAGAAAAAAAAATCCAGTGAGGAAGAAAATATATATAAGAGCATGTGCATAACAAATAACACGTGTATAGATATAATAAACATTTTCACCGTCACGCGTCTGTTAAAGAAAAGAAATCCAGTGGTTTGAAGAAAGGGAAGAGAGGGAATAAAAAAAAAACCGCAAGTCCCGCTCGCGATTGCGAAACGCCCTCCTGGGGGGATACAGAGAACTGCCTTTCGTCCGCGAGTCGCGACCCAGATCGATCTCGGCAAGTAAATCGCTATCCGAGGCTTTCCAGACCGCGAGACAAACGGTAACAACATTTCTTTTCCCTTTTCCGCGATCTTTTCCCCACCGTGACTCAATAATCATTGCCAAACTCGAGCTAGATGGGTTTCCCGAGCCGCGGCTCGTTTTGAAATTACCGCGCGGCGCCGCCATCTTGGAGAACCGGGGTCACGTGGCGCGCGCCCGATTCAATCGAAAAATCAGGAACAACCGCAATAAAATAAAAAAAACAGCTTCTTCGGGTGTAAAAAAAATACTATTACAACTGTTTTGTCCTATTATTCCATTATTGAACTTGGGAATGAAGGTTTAACCTTGGATTTATAAGAAATTAACCCTCGGAACACGGAGCCATGGGATTGTCATTTAATATCTATTGTCGGGTATCAAAGAATAATTATAAAATAAATAAACCATGTAATTTTGGATAAAATTAGATCAGGAGTGATGTGTCAAAGTTTCGGACAGTTTGGTCTAATGCCCTTTAAAAAAAGCGATTTTTTTTAAGGGGGTTTCACTTCGCCTTAAGGTAGTCGCCGTGGAGGATCAAAACAGACGTAGGGAGCCGGCTTCGCAGGAATGCGAGTCTCGGCGAAAAAGAGAAACACCGGGTTTGGCGTAACAGGGGGGACGGGTTCGTCGGAATGCTCGCGTCCTGGTCTAGTAAGAGGTGTGGTATGTGGTCCTCGCATACCGGGCCCAAGGGATCTTCATATTAGCCAGTCTACATGGTAATTAAACCCCCGCCCGCAAAAAAATTCCAACGAAAAGAAGTCGGAAGACCCTGCCCACAAATATCTGGGCTATAGAGTTCATATAATGTCGATAGATGCACACGTAACAGAATTTTAGAGAGATTTCGTAAATCCAAGATGGCCGCGCGGGATACCCGTTCATATTAGACACTCTACGTGGTAATTAAACCCCCGCTCGCAAAAAATTCCAACGAAAAGAAGTCGGCAAAACAGTCGGAAGACCCTGCACACAAATATCTCGGCTATAGAGTTCATATAATGTCGATAGATGCACGCTTATACGAATTTTAGAGATTTTTCGCCAATTCAAGATGGCCGCGCGGGATACCCGTTCATATTAGACATTATACATGGTAATTAAACCCCCGCCCGCAAAATATTCCAACGAAAAGAAGTCGAAAAAACATTCGGAAGACCCTGCACACAAATATCTGGGCTATTAAGTTCATATAATGTCGATAGATGCACGCGGAAGGGAATTTTAGAGAGATTTCGCCAATCCAAGATGGCGGCGCGGGTACACCTCTTCATATTAGCCTCTCTACACGGCAATTAAGCCCCCTCCGAGGAATTCCAACGAAAAGAAGACACCAGACAGTTGGAAGACTCTATCCCAAAATATCTCAGCGGTACAGCAGCTATACCGAGGCTAACAAATTCATATAACATCCCTCGATGCAAACTAAACCGACTTCGGGGCGTTGGGTATATTTCTAGCAATTGTTTATACCTTTTGATATAAACTTTTATGCATATCTTCATTTTAAATTCCCGGAAAATGCCAAAAGAGGGAGGACACAACAAAACTCGACTTCAGGGCGTTGGGTATTTTTCTTGCGATTGTTTACACCTTTTGGTATAAACTTTTATGCATATCTTCGTTTTAAACTCCCGTAAAATGTCAAAAGAGGAAGGACACAAGAAAACTCTTCTTCTAAACCAACTTCATGGCGTCGCGTGCACTTTCCGTCGACATGCGACATCGACCCCTACGGTTTTGATGGCCGCGAGTCAGAATTAAAGCTTAGGGTGACTCTCAGAAGGGAATGGGAAAGGGCAATTCGATCTTGGTCATTATTCAAGGCGGTTTCCATGTATTTTAACGTGTCACACGATAGTACATCAAGCCCTTCCGCGGTATGACGCGGCGTCGAATGACTCCTCGGAAGAAAGCCCTCCCGAATTCGGCAAAAAGTGTCCTCTCCCCTATTTCGTTCCCTTTAAATCTAACTTCCCCCCTGATTTATACGTAGGAATGAACGGCAGAAGAAAGGGAAATAAGGGAATGCCTAGAAAATTAAATCCCAGGTCATTTGCGAGAGACTGACTTCGCGACATCGCTTACCACTCGAGCCGGCATTGAAGTCACCGAACGAGCGGACGGCGATCCAACTTTTCTGCTCGTTTAAAAAATACCTATTCCCAATATTCCGGCACTTTTGGCACGCAAGAAGTGTCGCAATGTCCCGGGGAAAAGGAATACACGCCTGTGCGAGATTTATATTCGTTAACAGGACGTATAAAGGTGTAATGAATCATTTTCTTCCCGTTAAATTGGATGCCTTGAAATAATTATTCCGCGTACGAAATAAGAAACCGATTCGGGGGTTTTCTCAATTGGAGGAAGTTGGGAGAATTTCGGGTAAAGCCATGGGAAGAAACCCATGTTCGAAGACCCCAACAGGAGAAATGGAGAGTGAAAAAGGCGCAGGTAAGGATTTTAGAAACCGGTCGAAGACCGACGAAGAGGATCATTGTCCGAGGAGCCGAGCCGGCAGGTTCCGTTGATTTATGGCGGTCATGGTGGAAAATGGAAAGCCTAAATGGACCTGTACCCCCCATAAAAGGTCCCTTCGCTCGTCCGATGGAAGACCCCTGTTTACATTTCCAAAATCCTCCGAAAGGCTCTTCCCCAATTTCTCCCGCCGATGTTAAAATGCGTTTTCCAACATGGCGCTATCCCACGGCATGTATTACATATCAATAAAATTGTTCATAATTAAACCCAAGCGCAAGGGGTAAATGCTTGTACTGTGGCCTTCGGAAAGGGGTAAATAAAAATGTGTATAATTCGAAAGGGGTGAATATTCGTACCGTGGTCTTCATAAAGGGTTAAATAAAAATGCGTGTAATTCGAAAGGGGTGAATATTCGTAATGTGGTCTTCGTAAAGGGTTAAATAAAAATGCGTGTAATTCGAAAGGGGTGAATATTCGTAATGTAGTCTTCGTAAGGGGTTAATTAAAAATGTGTGTAATTCGAAAGGGGTGAATATTCGTAATGTGGTCTTCGTAAAGGGTTAAATAAAAATGCGTGTAATTCGAAAGGGGTGAATATTCGTAATGTAGTCTTCGTAAGGGGTTAATTAAAAATGTGTAAAATTCGAAAGGGATGATAATTCGTAGCGTGGTCTTCGAGAAGGGTTAAATAAAAATGCGTATAATTCGAAAGGGATGATAATTCGTAGCGTGGTCTTCGAAAAGGGTTAAATAAAAATGTGTAAAATTCGGAAGGAATGATAATTCGTAGCGTGGTCTTCGAAAAGGGTTAAATAAAAATGCGTGTAATTAGGAAGGGATGATTATTTGTAACGAGGCCTACGAACAGGGGTAAATAAAAATCTGTGGAATTGTGTAGTAAAGCTGGGGAGGTCCTTTCTTGAGTGTCTTGCATTCCCAGGGCCTAAACCTTCTAAAAAAGAGGAATCTCGCGCTAAACCACGAGAAAGCGTTCTCGGGGAGAATATCGATCGCGGAATTCCTGCTCCCACCTGCGAGTCCCTCTCCTGGGGGCTTTGTAGTCTCGGGGATATCATCGGCGTCGCCGCCTCTCGCGCCATACGAGTCGCTTTCTTGCCCCTCCTCGTCGTAGATCTTCCACCTAAAATACGAAGAACAACACTCCCGAAGCGCCGACGCTCGACGAAGACAACCCCGAGGAGCACCCCGACGAACGCGTCCCGAGACTGAAACAAAATGGCGCGCGCCAGCGGCGTCGGCGTCCTCGCGCGCCCGAGAGCCACTGCGGCTGGAGCGCTCCCGTGACCGGCGAAGCGGGCGGCACGCATGCGCGCGCGCCGACTCCCTGCCGCTGCCTTTCTCCCGCCGTAGCGCTGTCTCTCTCCCACCCATACTCCAAGCGTGGGAGGGAGAGAGAGGGGAAGCGGGAAGTGGTCCTAACTGAATTTGTAGAGCTGGAAAAAGTATTTCTATGCGCTCTTGTAGATTGACTTTAAAGTACAAGATTTATAAATTAAATTTAACAGTAATAAACATGTTTGAAATTTGACTTATCTGGCATGCCCAAGAGATTTGTCTTCGTGGGCTCCGATTAAATGTTAAATAAGTTATTGCGTATCGGTCTTAGTTTCCAGTTCGTTGTAAACTTTGATGATGTTTTCGATCTTGGCGAAGGCCTTTAAAAAGTCATCGTCTTCGAGACCAAAACGCTTGTACTGGTGTAAAAATGCAGAATGAGTGTAAGCGTTCCAGGCTTTGGCTACGGTTGCTTCTAGGGGCCGGTTAAGTTGAGAATTGTTGGTAACGAGAGCCAGGAATTTATCCTGGCCAAGTAACTGTCTTGCTTCGTTGATACAATCGAATCTACTGTGCCTAGGCATCCACTTGGCGTATAAATTGTCATCCATTAGATCGGCACAAACTATCGGATCACTTTTTCCAGAATTTCCACGGGCCATGAGTCGATTTGCAACCGATCGAGAGTATTGAAATCCTTTCGTAGAGCTGGGCAGACGAGACAGAGCTCTGGTTTCCATGTCTGTCAATTCGTCATTGAAAATAGGCACTCGTAAGGTCTGTTTGATATGTCGGACATAGGTCTCCCACTTGCAGGCCGATTCGTATTGAGTGGACAACGGAGGCACGTGTGGCGTACTTCTTATCGCAGCGAGTCGATAGCATGGCTGCGGAACAATTTGAGAAACTAAAGAGTTCGCACCATTCCGAGTGTCCCTCACAGGCTGGAAAACAGAGATTAGTTTCTGCGCCACCACATCGTTCAAGTGCTGCAGCCTTGCATCGAAGTTCCTCAACAATTGCACGCAGATTCCATGTATCTGCTCGTTCTCGAATAAAATCACCATGTCTGCGTTATCACAAAACTTCCCCACCGTCAGCAGTGTATTGTAATTCTGCGTTCCGACTTCGCCAGAGCTGAAGGGCAGGACGATCGCTGCGACGATGGTTTTCGTAGGGAACTCGTTGCGTAGAAGCTCGACTACGTGACTGCCGACGCCAGAGCCAGTGCCTCCGGCAGAACTGAGCAGCAAGAGGATGCCGTCCAAGCGATCCAATCTCTCGACCACTCGCTTCGCTACTGTCAGAGTCTCGTCTCCGAGCTCTCGCCCTTTCACCATGTATCCATAAGACCAGTTATTAGCGGAACCTCCACCAGCTCGATATACTAAATTCTGCGAACTGTATGTCCAGACCTTTGCAGAGTCTCCGCACACTCGGTTGACCACCTTCTGTTCTGTATCCACAAGTATCGCCCTGGCCAAGTGTCTGCCATTCTTTGCGATCCCTTCGAACCACTTCTCGAAAGCTGCCTCGGTGTACCAACCATTATCCCCTCTAGAAACCCCTGTCTTATTTGAAATTATGTCCTCCGATATCTTTGAGAATAATGAATGTCCAAGCTGATTACCACACTGGCCGAACTGGATCGTCAACATGCTTTTGAGGTCCTCCGGAGTAATCAAAACGGAGTTTCTTGCGATTCATCTTCCTATAAACATTACGTAGCTCTTATAACCTAGCTTCCCTTTTACATCAAATCCAATAAAGCATTATTTAACAATAAACTTACACGTGACATTTTCCCTCCCGCTGCAGCGTGGTCTCCTTTCTCTCCCGCCATTCAAAACAAGCAACTACCGCGCCTCTCCTCATTGGCCGCCGCCATCTTGGACCACGTGACCTCTCTCTCCCCGCGGGCATTTCAAATCCCGCCGCGTATAAAAATTGCAAACTGCACTCCCACGTACAAATTACATTGTACATATCCAATCCATCCAATAAAACGATACGAGAGGATCATTCTGCATACATAAAACCGGAAAATAATTATAAAACTCTCCTCCAAGCACGGAATAATCTCAAACTCCAGCACATGATTATAGAGGTCTTAAGGAAGAGCATGGTACTTGTCCAGGATAAACCCACATTTTTCCTCTTAAAAAAATTAAATCTCCTGAATTTCAAGACCTATATAATCGCGTGTAGAGTTTGAAATTTTTCCGTGGGGTTGAGAGGGGTTTTTCTCTCCATGGGCGTTCGAAATGGGAAATAGGAACTCGTCGAGAAAGTCTGGTGATAAAGTGGCGGCCACGGGCCGTTCCCAATCTTATATACATGCGCAAAGTGGAAAATCCAGAGAGAAGGGGCAAAGTCTCGTCGACGGCCTCGGGTTCTCTGATAGAGGCGAGAGCCAACAGTGACGTCGAAACTTAGATCGAGAGACGATTGCAATTGTTATCGAATTCATTCAGTTCGCCCTAACAGCCCGAGAGCCCAATTCCGGACATTTCTTTCTTCGACACTCGCGTTATACCCTGTGCCCATTGTCTCCAAAAGGAGTTACCTGGGAAATAAACGAGACCGGGATCGACTTGCTCAAAGCAAGTCGTGGGAGCGGGATGGAAATCGATTTATAGGTTATACAGGAGGTACAAGTTCGCAATAGTACAGATTTATCGTTATCCGAAGTGTATGGCGCATGGAGGGATGTCCTCTTCTTCCTCCGTTGGCTTTGCGTTCTTCCACCTGAAAAAAAGGAATTGGAGTTAGTGTGTTTCTTCCTAATTGTTACTTGGAGAGGAGTAACTTGCGGACGAGTCCATGTCTGATCCGTCCATGGGATGGTGGCAGCGCAGAGTGGCTCGAAAGCCAGCGACGCTCGCCTTTATGGGATGGTGAGAGAGGCACAGCCATGCCAGGACTGTCCTGGCGATTCAGGGCGATGGAGCCAGGAACTGGCCCTAGGGATAAAAAGGGACGCCTATGGAATCCCCAGACCAGGGTTGGGTAGGTATAATACGCTACGACGTATAAAAAACGTCTATACCCATGTAGCAATTTGGATGTAGTTCCGAAAAACGCATGTTAATCATACTTGAATAGTTCAGGGTTACACCGAGCTTTTCTCGAAAAGGAACGGTTTTGGAGGAAAAATGTGTAGATCATAAAAGATGCATCCTTTCAAAAGCCACACTTTTTGTCCGAAACTTTTTTTTATATTACCAAGAAATTTCGAGAATATAGTTACAAAAAGCACATGCCTCTGGGTAATCAGAAACTTCGTATACCCATTGTAGTTCAGGGATATATTGAGTTTTTCTCGAGAAGTAACGGGTTTGGAGGAAAAATGTATAGATCATAAAAGATGCATCCTTTAAAAAGCCACACTTTTTGTTCGAAACTTTTTTCTATATCACTAAGAATTTTCGAACTATACGCTTCATTACCCATCTCTGTTGCGAAGATTCGGGCGAAGATGTCGGGGAAGTCGAGAGCGTCGAAAACGAAGGAATGGACTGCCGAACGGTGGCGCCAGCTGGCAGTTCCTTTGAGAATGAAAGTCTCGGCTCGACTAGGACGAGCGACGACGAAGAATCCGTCGACGGAGGCGGCTGGACCGTCGACGGGAACCCTACCTTGCCGGCCGTCCAGCATTTCGACAATGGCGTCGCTCTGCCGTTCCGCGAGCCCGAGAATTTCGGCAGCGTCAACGTGAAGAATTCAAGCAACGTTCATGTCGGGAGCAAAACCTTTTACAAGGGTCCCGTCACGATAAAGCAGTTCGTCTACACGAATCAGGCGGGCCCGGAAGAGGGTGCCATTAATTACGGTCTTCCAGGGTCCCCAGAAACGATCATCGACGTCAAGAGCGCCGCCAACGGCGGCCCTCGGAAACTCCAGGCCTCTCACTGCAACTACGAGAAAGGTAGCGTCTTCAGAGCCTCAAGAATCAACTTTCCAGGAACATATCCTAGAACAATAACTTAAGGAGACACGAGAGGATTACATATCAATATGCTTACACACATAAACATTTAAAAAATTCACTTTATCGCGACATTAACTCCGTTCACGGCTTAAACAATTCCCAGTTGAATCGGAGCTTTCCTTATTGACTCTACCACACTTGCGTTTGCCTTCGGCAAAAGAACTGCCGAATTAAAAACATTAACGCGCATAATTTCCACTCGACATATCATCAGCACGATTAATGTTTAATTTCGGTTTATCGCCTGTTATATTTTACATAAGTCACAGTCCTGACATTATCGGGACCACATGTAGCGTTTTCCGATAATCGAGTCGGCTGCCATTTCATTATTTGCTGGTAACGCCTATGTCATTATCGCGCTGATAATTGATTTCGATTGATCATACTCAAATTGCCGATTTAAAGATATCCCACCGATTGGATTCCTTCGACAAAGCAGATTGCAATCCGGCTATTTCCGGCCAATCTATCCGACATTTTTTTTTTATTCAGTGATTAATGCAATGGGAACATTCGTCTCGCCTTAAGGCTTTCCAGTTGTGCAATGGCTCTCAGTATTGTAAAAATTTTATGAGAAACTTCTCATGGCAAAATAGTTTAAATTCGCAGATTATGAAAAAAGGCCCTTAATAATATTTTTTATTCTGTGATTAATGCAATGGGAACATTCGTCTCGCCTTAAGGCTGCTTTTCATCTCTTTCCAGTTGTGCAGTGGCTCTGGTCGTGGCGCTGCGCGATTTCAGCCTGCAGTTTAGCAATGTTGTTCATCACAGCAATGACAGTGACTTTTGTCATTTTGACACAATATGCAAAAGCAGCAGAGCCCACATTTCCGCAAATACCCGACTCGGCATTAGGCAACGGTACGTATTATTATTCCAGATTTTTAATAACCTTTCCCTACCTTTAAGGCTACGCGCAAGTGGCGGCACAGAAGTCTCGTTAATGAAGCTTTTCTCCTAATTGGGTGTACCTAATCACTTGAAACTCTACAAAGTCAATATAGAGGCCACAATGAAGGTCCTGACGGCCATAGAATTTCAATTTTTTAAAAATTTCTTTACATGTATTTTAAAAATTTTTCATAAAAAATAAAATTTCACGGGCGTCAGGACATTTATTAGAGGCTTCGCATTTGCGGTGAAAAGTTTCAAAGGATTCGGTACACCCAGTGTCGTGGAAGAGATTAATTTACGAGCGCCTCAGCTTCCATATGCCCTTAAGGGCATATGGCCTAAGTGAAAATATTGATAAGACTTTTTTACCAAACTGGGTGCACCGAATAATCTGATTTTTTTTAGGGGTCGTGCCACAAGGGGTGCGGTTTGTGGAGCGTGACGAGTGGGGTGCTCAGCCACCTGTGGAGCACCTGGAAAAATTGAAACTACCTGTAGAGTACGTAGTGATAAGTCATACCGCTACCGACTTCTGCAGTACCCAGTCGCAGTGCACATATCGAGTGCGGATGGCGCAAACCTTTCACATAGAAGCAAAAAATTGGTCGGACATAGGGTACGACTAGTTATTTTAAATTCTGCAAAAATTTAAGGCGGTATGAAAGCGCCAGCCGGGGAATTTCATTTTATTAACATTGATTTAATTTCCTGGCGCCTTTCATACCGCCTTAAGTTTAAATAAGAATATGGTACGAATGTTTAAAAAAAAAAAAAATTCCCATCTAGGTACAACTTCCTCGTCGGTGGCGACGGTCTGGCGTACGTTGGCCGAAGTTGGAACTACGTGGGGGCCCACGCGTTTGGGTACAACTTCAAGAGCATAGGGATTTCCTTCATAGGGACTTTCATAGACGTTTTGCCGCCGAAGAAGCAGATATATGCGGCGCAGAAGATCATCGAGATCGGCGTTGATGGTGGGAAAATCGCAAAGGACTACAAGCTGATCGGACATTGCCAAGCTCAGCCTACGGTTAGCCCTGGGAACGCGTTGTATGCTCACATCAAGACCTGGCCACATTGGTGTCCTGATCCTGTACCAACTTAAGAAAGATTTGGTTGTTCTTGATAAAGCGACATCTGTGAGGGAAATTATGTATTAACGCGTTGTATACTCACATGAAGACCTGACTACGGTGGTGTCCTGATGTTGTACCAACTTAAGAAAAATTGGGTTGTTCTTGATAAAGCGACATCTGTGAGGGAAATTATGTATTAACGCGTTGTATACTCACATGAAGACCTGACTACGGTGGTGTCCTGATGTTGTACCAACTTAAGAAAGATTGGGTTGTTCTTGATAAAGCGACATCTGTGAGGGAAATCATTTGTTAACGCGTTGTATACTCGCATCAAGACATGACTGCATTGATGCCTTAATGTTTTACCAACCTGAAAAATATGTTGTTCTTCATTAAGGCGATATGAAAGTGGCGTCAAAGAGGTGCCTTAATCCTGTACCAACCTAAAAAAGATGTACTTCATTAAGGCGATATGAAAGTGGCGTGAAGAAAAGTAAATGAAACTTTTCTCCAAACTGCATGAACTGCAAATAAAGTTTAACGAAATAAGTGTAATATACAATAACAAGTTACATTATACATGCACATGTCAGTTTAATATTTAACCCCGAAGATCCTCGACAGGGGAAATAAATTCCCCCAGATTTACTAATAAGAAGAAAAAAAAATCCCCAGAAATTTGTTACGTCCTTTTTTTATAATAAAGTGCTAAATATAAGGTTTTCAAACACTGAGTAGATTGGCGTTGACCTTCTTTTCGGAAATTCGTAAAAAAAAAAGAAAAGACGATCGCTTCGAGTTTTTTTTAACTTTCAGAAATTGGAGACTTTTTATGGTGAGAAATTTACCAGGCCGTTGTAAATTCATTTCAATTACCGATATTCCGTCGGTAATTCCCAGAGAGACATGTACTCCATGTTTTCCTTCGTTGCAGCTTTCGGAACCAAAACGTATAAAAAAAGGGAACAGATAAAATAAGGAACCTCGCAAGGAACCGAGCTCGCCGAATGTCAATTTCTAATCGACAGACACCTCGGTGAAATATAATTAATAATTGGACAAACCTGAGAAAAATTTCAACCAGGGAAGGTGTTCGTTCGAAGGTAAAACCATGAAGGTAAAATAATGCCCGATTTTCCGTATCTTTTTATTTCTTTTCACTTTAAGGCGATCTGCAAGGGAGGCATTCATATGTCCACAGTGTACACTAGGAGACTTCAATGCCCTCCCATCCTGCACAGGCGATGTCGTATCTGCAGGGGAGGCATTCATGTCCGCCATTGTACATTCAGACATAATTGGTACATAAAGTGTATAAAAGAACTATCAAAAAATGCCCTAATGTACACTGGGAGACTTCAATGCCCTCCCAACCTGCACAGGCGATGTCGTATCTGCAGGGGAGGCATTCATGTCCGCCATTGTACATTCAGACATAATTGGTACATAAAGTGTATAAAAGAACTATCAAAAAATGTCCTAATGTACACTGGGAGACTTCAATGCCCTCCCAACCTGCACAGGCGATGTCGTATCTGCAGGGGAGGCATTCATGTCCGCCATTGTACATTCGGACATAATTGGTACATAAAGTGTATAAAAGAACTATCAAAAAATGCCCTAATGTACACTGGGAGACTTCAATGCCCTCCCTACCTGCACAGGCGATGTCGTATCTGCAAGGGAGGCATTCATGTCCGCCATTCCACGTTTAATAAAATGGTTTTCAGAAACGAAGACCTTCTGTGTGGAGTCACCTTCGAATCCCAAAATATGTCTCTAGACCTCGAAGCTTCGCGTCGGCCTTAATAAGGAGCAAAAGTCTCCACGATCCGAAAAGGAAGCGATTATTGCGAGACAATGCGAGCTTGCAGACAAGAAGAAGCGATTACCTCTACAATTATGAAGAGACTGATATAAAAGATGTGTTTGCTTCGCTGGAGTCTCTGTTTGACGTGAAGAAACCGATAAACTTCTCCGAAGTTCGACCTCCATTTCTCTCAAAATACGGCGAAGGCTATACTTCAACTTCCTCTGCAGATTCAAAAAGTCCTCGAAGTCCTTTGATACCAATCGAAGCTGTTAATCATTCCCAAAAAGACGAGCCCCATCACCTGCAGGTACAAAAAATAATTAATGCAATTAGGAGATGAAGTTTTGTCGACGAGATGATAGTGAAGTTTCCATTTCTTTTTTTTTTAAAGGAAACTTCTTATGGCAAAATAGTTTAAATTCGTTTCAGAGTCTCAGGGAAATTCAGAGAATTTTCAGAGCGACTCCTCGAAATTTTCTAATCCACCTTCTTGCATTTTTTCTGCAGCCCCGAGATGCAAATGAAGGTGGAGGAGGAGAAGACGCGAAGATAAGGAACTTGAAAGAAGAACTTGAAGAGATAGTAGAAGAATTAACATTCGAGTGCTTATCATGAATTTTTCCCCGCCATTTTATTCCTCTTAAACGTTTATTTCCCCAAATTCGCATTTCTTCCTCTACAGAGCAATGGCGGACGAAGAGGTCGAAGAAGAGATGGTGGAGGGCGAAGGAGACGTCATGAACGACGCTTTCTTAATATCGGACACCGAAACAGGAGATGCGGATGAGGAAGAAAAGACCGAGGGAAGCGCGGAAAAGTCGGATAAATTGAAAGCGGGAAAAGGGGACGACGCGAAGAAAGATGGCGCCGAAGAGATGCCGCCATCTTGCCCGATGCCTGAAGGAGTCGGCGAAGGTCCCTTATTAAAACTCGATTAACTTTTTTTCTCTCTCCCGAGGGGATTAATTTAACATCCCATGTTCTTCATCGGTGCAATTTGTTAATTATCAAGCTTTATAATTAATTGCAAGGTGTCCCTGTCGGGCCTGAGAGACATCGAGAGTCCAACATGAGCGCTCTTCCTTTGACGGATTCGGCTGTCATGAAAGAGATGAAAGAAGCCGACGAGAGATGTGCTGTCATTGCCAAAGAAATTGAGGACCTTAAGAAGGAGCTAACCGATCTAACTAACGTAAATCCCAATTATTTTTTTGCTAATAAACTAAGCAGAAAAAAATTAATTAACGCGACGCGAAACCCTCAAGACCCGTCGATTGCAAGAACTGATTTTTTTTCATTTTCATTCCACTCCACCTGCTAAAATTTTTTTCACAACCTAATTCTGAAAATTTCAACGATGTAATTAATTAATTAATAATCCAATAACGAGACAGAAAGAAGACCTGACGCAGGAGGACACGCAGGAGATCAAAAGGAAGCAAGAGGACGTGATGAAAAAATTGGCCGAAATTGATAACATTACGAGGAAGTTGCAAAGATTGCTCGGCTTGGCCGATCCCTCCAGTCGAGCATTTGCAAAAATGTTCGAAATGCTGCCACGCCCTGGAGAACAACTAAAAATGGTATAATCAACTACCTGGAAAGATTTTCCAATCGTTTCATCGATTGATTAACCCACTGTCGACATACGGGCGAAATTCCTATGACCGTGCAGGCGATATTGGACCAAACGTCGGGCGCTCTTAGTAGCCAAAGTGTTAAGCAACGGAGAAAGAAAAAATAAATAAACAAATAAATAACAAGAGTTACTATAGTTAAATAAAAGTTTTATCAACACTTTTACGTTTCATTTCCGAATTTCAGGGAGACGAAAGTCAAAGAAGCCAAGAGATAAGAGAAATTAATTCGGATAAAGGCGAGAGAAAGAAAATAGACGGAGATGCGACATGCGGAAAAACAGGATTAGAATTCCCGCAAATGGAGTATCCAGAAGATAAGTAAGTTGATCTGTTATTTTTTTCCCTTTTTTTCTTTCTCCATTGCTTAACTTTCTGGCTACTAAGAGCGTCCGACGTTTGGTCGAATATCGCCTGCCCGGTCAGGGGAATTTCGCCCCTATGTCGAAATGGCTCCGTGTACAAAGGGTTAAGGTGGAGTGAAAGTGGCGCCAAAGAGTTTCACCTTCCCCTGCGGTTATTTAACAATTATCCAATTATTTTAATTTGGATTTATTATTATNTTATTTTTTAATAGGGACCGAGCACGTGTCCTCAGCAACAACTTCGGGACCTCCGAGAGCAGTATGCCAGACTTCAGGACGACTACAAAAGTAAATTTTATAATAATTTTGGAAGGTTGCCAAGAGTGATAGTATGTGGACACACCGAGGAAAATATACCGAAGATAGTCGTGGCTGATAGCGATCGCAAAGGGAAAAGAAAATGTCTGCAAAGTTTGACCGGAAAACTCAGCGAATCTCTGACGATGCAGGAGAGACTCGCGAAAGAAAATGCGGAACTGGAAGGAGGAAAGTAGGTTTTTTTTTTTGAAAACGTTATTCCATATGCTTGAAAATGTCACTCAATATGCCTGAAAACGTCATTTTATATGTATGAATACGTCACTCGATATGCCTGAAAACGTCACTCTATATGCCTGAAAACGTCACTCGATATGCCTGAAAACGTCACTCTATATGCCTGAAAACGTCATTCTACATTCCTGAAAACGTCACTCTATATGCCTGAAAACGTCAAAATACTGAAAAAAACGTTTCCCAAAACCGGATGCCCCATGAACTTTTTCTCATCAGTATAGATAGGAATGATAATTATCGAGTGTGCTACGAGAAACAAAAGAGACATCTTAACACCCCCGTCTCCAAGGAAACGTAGCATTTCTTTGTTCGTCCCAAAAACGTCAAGATTCGTGACAAGTGGCTCAGCATAGAATGGAAAAATTGTCCGATTAATAAAAAATAAAATGAGAAAGAGTTCAGTCAAAGTCAGGATACATCGTTAGATACTTCTAGGGAACTTTCTCCCTAGTGACTTTCTTCAGGTACAGACTAGAGGAGGCTCTGCTGGAAAAAGACAACGCGGTGGAGAGTCTCCAGCGCAAGGTACACGGCCTCCAAGCAGAAATGCGAATCGTCATCAAAGAGAATTCCGACTTGAGCAAGCAGTTGGTTTACTTGACTCAGAAAGTTGGAAGCCCCAGCTGTTGCGACTCCTGCCCTGGAGGGACATCCTCGCATACCCCTTCTTCACCTTCCACAAAGCCTGGACATTTTCAGGACGATTCTTTCCCCTGCAAGTGTCATCAGGATCCCCATAAAGAAGCGAATGATTTCTCCAACACCGTATGTGGTGAGCATAACGATGACTTAAGGTGGTATGAAAGTGTCAAGTTCATCCCGAAAACGTCAAAATATTTATAAGACCTTTCTGCACCGAATCATTTGAAACTCCATTACGAGATTATTGTACAGCGCGAAATTTCATATTCCGAGAAAGAAATAGAAATTTTTCATCGGACAGGGAAGAAAAAAAAACATTTTTTTCGAAAAATGAAATTTCACGATTAGATGAAATGCCCTATCATTAATGAACACACACCTCCGGTAACAGTTTCCCCCAGACTTGCCGGTGGTTCCTGTGGAGGTTTGTCCGAATCTGGAGGAACAATGTGTTGCAGAAGTCCAGCAACAACTAAGCCATCATCAGCGCCATCTGCGAGAGGCGCGTGTCCTGCAGAACTGGAGAACAAGCTCGCCATCTACGGGAGCAACACAAAGCAATTGGTAATGCTCATTGTGGCCTTCCTTAATTATCTAATTATTGCTTCCTCTCCCTGGAACATTCAGGAACAACAATTAGGCAGCATGGAGTGCGAGGTGCGCAACATGCAAATGGAACTGGCAAATGTCCAGCGAGAGAGGCAGCAATTGGAGCAGCAACGAAAGCTGCTGAAGTGCACCGGGCCTTGCGCCCCTTGTGCCTGTTGTCCTCCGCCTATGTCAGGAACAATGTCCACCCAGCAACAAAATGTTCCTTGTGGCCCGATTGGGGTTCCCCAGGGTTCCTCACCTCCCCTCGCCATGCCTGCTGTTCTTTCCAAGGTACCCTTTAAGATTTTCAGCAACGATCCCACGTGGAACCAGGAATCTATCCAGGAATCGAGCGACCTGCGCTGCCGTCAATGCTCCTGGAAAGGGAATTACATGCCTGAGTACGAGAGATAGTAGAGAAATAATTATAAAGGCAGTTAAATCGGAACTTAATTTCTTAGATAGCTTGGAAAATCCTCCCTTGATGATGATGCTTCGGGTCCGCCATCTTGTTTATTAATATAGCGAGATTATGGCTCCAGAGGTTCTGAAAAATTAAATCGCATAAATACGACTGATAATAGAAAAATATTGATAAAGTCAGGGAATTCGAACCTAATTTGTTAGCTTCGAAAATCCTCCCTCGATAGAAATATTGAGCGAAATTTTGAGCCTGGTCCCGCTTCGAGGTCCGCCATCTTGTTTTTTCCTACCGAAGCATCAAATCACTCTTTCTAATCGAAAAAAATCGCAAACTAATGAGCAATAACTGTTTAAAAAGCTATTTAACATCATAGAAAGAACAGTGGAAGCCGTAGAAGAGGATATTAATGATTAATTCCTGGAAAAAGATGTGAAATTATCGGAAGAAAATATTTTTATAGGAACGGCGCCCTCCGCGTTTCTTAACGAGGCGTCTTTAAAAATATTTTAATAATGCCGTTTAACCACGATCTTGCTGTAAATGAGATTGCTAGTCAGCAACCAGTTATTTCCTATGAAATAAACATATTTCTCTCAGTAAAGAAATCCCATCTCAGTCTTTTCCTTCCCCACTTTCGCGCGGCGTCATTCTGTACGTAATTTCCTGCCGCGAATTTCCAATAAACAATTAACAACAATCATGACAGAGAGATCATGAAACCGGTAGAAAAATATGATTATTTCATATGAATCTCTGCGTTGCCCCGGTTTGCAAATTATGTACAGCACGGCGTCGGCGCAATTTCCATTATCGCAAAATAATTATTAATCGCAAGTACCAAGCCTCCCGATATAAATAAATAAATAAAAAAATTCAGATAATTCTCCAACGCTCCGAGAATATGAGAAAGTCACAGAAAATTGTCGAAATCTCGAGCTTAAGCAACCTTAAAGAAATATTTTATATTATCGGACATTGCATTTGTTTATCGAGAAACGGTGATAAGGAAGAGGAAATGGATTTTTTTATCGGATGCAGATGAGTCTTCAGGGTCCTCCACCGTGCTCGGGATCTTGCACCAATGCGCCCATGGTGGGTATAAATTCTTAATAAATAATAAATGGAATAAATTATATGTTAATAATTATTTTTTAATAGGGACCGAGCACGTGTCCTCAGCAACAACTTCGGGACCTCCGAGAGCAGTATGCCAGACTTCAGGACGACTACAAAAGTAAATTGTGCGAAGTGTCGTGTCTTAGAGCAGACGCCGAGAAGATGAAGCAGGAGACGAAGACCTCGAGAGAGGAGAAAGAACGGATGGAGAATAAATTAATAGACGTGCAAGAGAGGCTAAAGATTCTAGAGGCTGAGAAGAACAAATTAGACGGTAAAATGTTGCTGGAAATATTTTAAAAAGTAATGAATCCGTAAAATATACGTATTTTATACGTTGAGATAAAGGCTTAAATNATTTCATAAAATCTTAAATGTATATTTAAACAATAGGTAGCAAAGAGTTAATGGTGGAACAAGAACAGGCATTGTTGGTGGCTAAACAACGATTTCGAGAAGCACAGGACGAGCTAGAAGAATTACGTTCCTTGATCCAGGACCAAGCCAACCAATTAGAGGACTATCGTAACAAGTATTTACAGGTGAGCCCAAAATGAACAATATTTCATTATCATTAATTTAAGGTGATATGAAAGTATAAGAAAATAACTCTTGTTTATGAAACTCTACTCCGAATCGCTTGAAGCCTTTACAATGTAATATGAAGGCTATAAAAAAGATCCTGACACCTATGAAATTTCAATTATTAAAAGTTCATTTATGAACATTCTCAAATTGTTATATAAAAAATGAAAATTGTACCGAATCGCTTCAAGCCTTTACATTATTTATTATACCCTGACACCCAATAAATTCCAATTATTAAAAATTCATTTATGAACATTTTCAAAATTTTGTTAAAAAAATGAAATTTCATGAGTCTCTATTTTTACAATGTCAAGTTTCAAACAATTTGAAATATCCAGTTTATATAAAATTCACATGAACAATGGATTTTCCTAAAGTGGGATTTTCACGCCCCCTTAACCAATTTTAATTGTTATGAACATTTTGCCCCATAGGCGCAGCAACAGGTAGAAGAGCAACGGAGACAATTGGACCTGATGGAGATGGACAATGCTCGTATGAACGAAAACGTGACTCTAGAGATTGGCCGGGTAAAGGTAATGAATAATTAATAATATCGATTTTTTATCTACACCGAGGGGAAAATATAATTCCCAGAGATTAATTACACTTCCTCCTTCACGTTGGATAAATTTTCAACGCCTATTGGTAAACGACAATTTCAGAATCAATTCCAAGAGAAGCTGGCCGAGCTGGCGCCACTTCCGGATCTCTTGAAGCAGACTCAGATGAAGCTCCAGGAGTCCCAGCAGCTGCGACTATTAGCTGAGAGGAACTGCGAGGACCTCTCCAGAGAGCTCCTCAGCTGCAAAGACAAGATGCAGGCGCTGCAAAATCAGCTGGAAGTCCTGCGAAACGAAAACCAAGCCCTTCAGGTGAAAAAATGCGTCAGAAATATGGAAAATATGTTAAAAGATGCTAATCCTTCGCAGTAGAAATAAGCTCAGAACGTCTTAAGAGTGATACGACAGCGCCACTCTGTGGAGGTGGGGAAATGTTACATTATTCGGCTATTAAAATGCGTCTTAAGGGTGATACGACAGCGCCACTCCATGGACGCGGGGAAATGTTAAATTATTCGGCTATTAAAATGCGTCTTAAGGGTGATACGACAGCGCCATTCCATGGACGCGGGGAAATGTTAAATTATTCGGCTGTTAAAATGCGTCTTAAGGGTGATACGATAGCGCCATTCCATGGACGTGGGGAAAAGTTAAACTATTCGGCTATTGAAATGCGTCTTAAGGGTGATACGACAGCTCTACTCTGTGGATGTGGGGAAATGTTAAATTATTTGAGTATCAAAGTGCGTCTTAAGGGTGATACAACAGCGCCACTCCCTAGACGTGTGAAAATGTCAAACTATTCGGCTATCAAAATGCTTTCAGAATGAAAAAGGCAGCGCGAACGGTCGCTGGGACGATCTAGAAAAGAGAAACAACGAGCTGAGAAACGAAAACGAGAGGTTGAAGAACGCCTTATCCCGTTTCGAGGAGCACGAGTCGCAATTGCAGAAGAAAATCGACGAGAAGATGCACGAGGTCGTGCAGCTGACCGCCATGTTGGAACAGGTAATAAAATTATCATCTCAAAACATAAGAAATACGAAACAAAGTAATCCCGAATTCCAGGTGAGGGAAGATTCAGCTCGACAGGTCGCGAGAACAAAAGAAAGGTGCGAGACGGTAAGAAGAACAATGCAGGGACAAATAGCAGAGATGGAGAGACAATTGGCGCAATGTAGAGCGACTGCTAGAGCGGCACAAAAGGATCGCGACGAGGTTAGACGATCATCGTTAAAAATAGGGAGACTCGCCCAACATCTACCAGTAAAATAGTTTCAGATAAAAAAATACATTCCGGAACAATATCAATAGAATCTAGCTCAGTAGGTAACGCGTCTATAGGAACCGTTTAGTTGCGGCGAAACGCCACAGATGGCGTTGGTCGCTCAAGCGTCTCAAAAGTTCCACATAGATCTCTTAACAATAACCCTACAAAAATGACAAACTAAACGCTTAATTCCGTACAATCCTCAACAAGAGTCCAACAAACGGGAATACAAATACAAACGTCCTTAACGTGGCGCGTCATAAGTTACTAGATAACTTAATAGTAATATAACTAACCTAGCGTACTAAAAGCTCAACCCTAGTTACATTTCCCCATCCGACAGATCCGTCAGAAGATGCAGGGTCAGATAAACAATTTGAACGAAGCTTTCGAGCAAGCCCAAGGTCGCATAAGGTCTCTTCAAGGTCACGTGAACTACCTGAAGAACTCTTACAGCAACATCTTCCACGGGCAAGGCCAAGGAGAGACCCCTGGCGGCGTAGCAGGGGAACCTTCAGGCCAAGGTCAAGGCCAAGGTTACGACTCCTGCGACTGCAACTACTGAACTGAACTTGAGGATCCGCTAAACCGGAAGTCTTCACGTAGAGCCGAAATTCCAGCGAATTGCGATCCCTTTTCTATTTCCACATTAATGGCGGACCCTCCTGAAGAGTCTTCGAATCTCGCGACACCCTGGAAGGAAAAGAACCTTTTACAAATCTGAGAAAGAAATGGCGCCGACGCGACGACCTCCAAAATAGGAATAAGAACCCGCCGAGATGGCCACGCGTGTACTTTCCTTTTTATTTAATAAATCGACCATGTATTTTTATAAATGTTTACGGGCTTCCGCACACCGTGGAATGTTCTCACTTCCTGGACAGACATTCGAGGACAAACTGCGTGAAAATAAAATGAAAAGCCGGCAATAATAGCCGCGCACTGAAGGAAACTTAAAACAGCACTAATACAGATCCTAATATAATAATATATATTTATATTTATTTATATAAACCTCTCTCGACGCGCCCCAAAGTGAAGACTCTTAGACGAGTGGCTCCCTCTCGCGAGAGTCGAAAGAAACCCGAGGAAAAAATATTAAAAATAGAAAAAGTGATCGGGGAAACCCATGGACATAGTATATACTGCCAGTCTATAAATGCCTAGGGGAAAATCACTATTCGCAACTGTTTATATTAATTCCTGGCGCCTTTCATGTAAAGGGTGCGGAAAACTCAGGGCGGCCATTTTGGATTTCAACGTCGCTGCGAGGAAATTCACGTAAATAATATCCTGCCGGTATTTCCCCAAATAATTCACCGTCGGATGATTTGGAAATTAAACCGGGCCATAGAATTATCCTGCGAGTATTAAGGTCATTATATACACACAGAAACGTGAAAAATATTTATAACTTTTATCCCAAATAGATGCAAGAAATAATTCGAAGCTTCAGCACGCGATGACGGAAGACCTAAAAAAGAACGCGACACCCGTAAAATTTGACTTTCAAGAATAAAAGAGAAATAAACTGTATCCTTAATTCGAGTTTGGGATAAACGCATTGTTCTTTTTTTTTTTTTAAATAAACTTTCACGAGCATCGCGCTCTTCCTTAGGGCCTCCATAATCGCGCGTTAAGTTTTCTAAATATTCAGTGCGTTCAGTTTGGCAGAAAAGTCTCATAATCATCTTCCCGTTTCGATATGTACATAATGACGCTTTCACGTCGCCTTAATTAGTAACTGGATTGCGGAAAATCAGGCTACACTGGTGAGCGTTTCTCTTAACTAAGTATTTCAGAGGTTAAGACTTAATTCTGATCACGTCTCTGGTCTCTCTGCATAATAAATCCAAGTCTGAAGGTATAAAAGCAAGAACGTTCCGCCAAATAAGTATTGAAATGAAAAGAAATGGAAAGAAAGGAAGAAAGAGCGGTTCTTTTAAACGACCCGCGAGGGCAGCGCCGCGAGCGGGACGCGCTCGAACTAAACGGCGGTCCACGGCTATGTACACAGGAGCGTCTAAAGTGTAAACGAAGAAACATAGAAAAATGGGCCGTCAATCAGTCGTTTCAATTCAGGTCCGAGGAGTAGAGCATGTGGATCATGTCGACGACGGCTTCGGATCGCGAGCGGAGTTTCTCCATCTTGACTCGCATGAACTCCATCTGGGCTTCCATTTCCAGGCGCATGGACTCCATCTGAGCCTCCATCTCGGTGGCGACCTCCTTCCGTCTGGAGCACTGGCAGCACCTGAAATTACTTCCCATTAATCCCATTCATTTTAATCAAACAAGCTCAAGTCATCTCAACCCAGTTGCCAGTTACCTCCCGGTAGACTCGGTAGATGGCGTCTTCTCTCTCGACAGTTCCGCCATCGACGAGTTCCCGGAGGAGCAGGGGGTGACCCGAATCTGGGGGATGCGGTTAGCAGGGCTCTGCTCTTTCTCCTGATTAACATTGGATTTATAAATGCTCGAAGAACTGGCGGGGGGTCGACAATCCCCGCAGCCCTTCAAGAAGTCCAGGAGGATGCCCCTGACCCTCTTGCCGCTCAGTCTTCGCCGTCGAACCTATTTCATTCACATTTATTAAAGAAACAACCGCCCAGGGAATTGTTCAAATGGAAGACAACGCACCCTGGGACCCTGGTGTCGTCATTCAAGATGGCCGACCCAGGGTTACCAGGGCCTTAAGTCACTAGGGGGTACAAGGGTCTTTTCGTAAAGTACCTCGGGCGCTTCCAGGGTCGCCCTGTTGGGTATCAGCAAGTCGTTTTCGCTCTGGGTGGAAGGACTGCGATTGCCCGAGAGAGAGTGGCCACCCTGGTTCAGGTTGGCAGCACTGGGCGTGTAGGTGGCGTTGTACCTAGAACGGCGACCGCAGTGTTGGCAGTTCTCCTCCTCGCAGGTCCTCCCCTGGAGTGAAAAAAATCTCAATAAAATTGTGAGAGCATAAAAAAAAACACAAATTCCCACCTGGGGAGTTCTCTCGTCACGTTGGCATCCCTTGTCTTCCCCAAGCCGAGGATGTGAGGCGTTTCTTGCGCCCTGTTGGCAAGCCTCGTCCTCGCACCGGCGCTGCCAACCTAGACCCCGTCTCCTGGGGTCGCCTTCAGCGCACCCTGGCGAGTGATTCCCGCAACAAACGGCGGGATGCTTCCCAACGGCTTGGAATTTCTCTAAGCATGTAGAGCAGGTCTGGTGGGCGTTTCTAGGGACTTGGCAGTGGGGATGACTCTCGTCGTGTTTCTCCTGGTGGCAGCACTGGGCCTCCGACCTCTGCTCCGAGTAATTTGGGGAACAAGCGTGTCTGTTGCCGATATTAGAATTCTGGCAAGATGGCCAGGAGAGACGATTATGGCCGTCGCAGTGGCGGCATCTGTTGGTAGGGGTTTTGAAGGAACAGCTAGGTTGGTACTCCTGGGTGTCGTCTTCCTGCATCCTCTTGTCGGCCCCGAAATCGGTCGACCGGGACCCTCTGGACGAGGTGGAGTCGTTTAGTCTTGGCAAGGTTCTGAGTTTCTTGCTGGTGGAACATGCTAGATGGTTCCCGTTGAAGAATCGGGATCTAGGGGATTTCTGCCAGGGCGAGGTCGTGCTAGTGTCTAGGAACTTTTTCGATGCGTCGCTCTCGCCCTCCTCCTCGAACACGGAGTCCGAGGGTATCTGCGAAAGATATCGAGGAATATGAATTATTACCGGGAGACATTGTGGAATTTGAAATGACTATAAAAAAGATATAGTGTTTTTTGAGGTACCTAGGAAGAGGAACTCACCTCCTTCCCCCAGATGTTAATGGTTCCGTTCACTTCAGACATCCTGACTTCAACGTTGCCCAATAAATAGGGTCCGCACTCTCTGATAGTTCCCTTCTCCACTTTCTTCGGTTCATGAGCTTGTATAAGGAAGCTGCGGTCCTTCGAGTGTTCATCTTCCTGGTAGACGAAGCATTTAACCTCCTCCTCTTGTCCATCGTCCATGCTATCCTCTCTATCCTGCTGCGAAAGGTCTAGTTGACTCGTAGTCTCAGCTACGCTGGAGGTTGCCCTGGGGTTCAGCAAGCCCTTCATCAAGTATTCCCCAGGATGCTTGAATTCCCCATCGGAGTCGAAGCTGGAATTGGTTCTCCTCTTCGAGTCCCCCGCAGTGTGAGGAATCTTCGAAGGTTGAAGGAGACCAGGAACCCCCAACATATCCGTAGCCTTACGCTTCTTAGAGTTGACCGAACCCACCGGACTGGCCAGTTCCTGGACCTTGTCACTTATCGAGGTGACACCTTCCTTCGCCTTCCCCTGAGTAATATCCGACAAAGTCTGGAGAATACGCGAGGAAGTGACAAAAGCACTCGACAATGGCTTCGCAAACTTATTAGGAGTGTCTTCGACAATAGACATGGTGTCATCGTTGTTAAGGATGCGAGTCAAACTAGGTGGCTGGGTGGATATGCTGGGGCTGTAGCTGCTTTCCGACCACAGGTGAGACCTCCCCGTAGAAGCTGTGCTACTGGTGGACATTTTGGGCTCCGTTAATCCATTGGTCTCCGAAGATTTCAATTCAACCTCCGGTGGAGGATCCGAAGGGTCTGTCTGTATCGCCACTACCTTCGTCTCCGGTCGCCTGTGGTCACTTTGGTACTTGGCGAAAGCTCTTTTCATTTCCTCCAGCTCTTTCTTCAGCTCCAAGTTCTCCGACAAGGTCTTCTGGTACACCTCACGTATCCCATTACACTGCGCAGTCTTTTGATCTAACTGCGACCTCAGCACACTAATTTCCCTGTTCTCCTGATTCCTTCGCTCTTCCAATTTCTCCGATATACTCCTCAGCTGCTGCTTCGAGTTCCTTGATTCCGGAAGCTCTCCGGGTTCTTCGTCGGGCACGCAGATACTTGTCACACTTTCGATTTTTAACTGGCACATGTCACTTGTCTCTTCTAGTTCCGGCATGTTAATGTTGTTCTCATGAACCAGGGGTTCGATCTGTTCTTCCAAGCACAGGTTTTCAGGAGCATCGACCTTGTCGTCGGGGACCGAAGCACCTTTCATGTACTCCTCGTAACTAAGAGTCTGCAGATTGATTAGCGTTGACGATTGCTCCTGACCGTTGAATAGACACGGGCCAACTAAAGTTGGAAAATCCTCCGGCTTTTCTGGGTGAGACTCTGAGAAGTGATTCCCCGAGTCGACACCCACTGCTCCGTTAGGTTTTCCGAGACTCTCTTCGGTGCTCTTCATGATCTTCGCTGGTTGTAACGGCTCGATATCCACTTCCATATCTCTCTCTTCATCGGTGTAGTCGTTCTCTACTGTCAACCGTTTCACCGTAATCATTTCCTCCCCATTTTCCATAACATGTATCGAGTTGCTCACTAGATCGTTCCTTATGGTCACCGTTTCATTAGCCAGGTCTTTAAGGGTTATCTCTGCGTAAGGTTTTAGGTTCTTCAGGGTCGCAAAGGTCTTAGTGGTTTCCTCGCTGTTGGGAAAATCTAAAACAAAAATGATCTCTTAAGTGAATTTAATAACAGACTTTGAAATTAATTCTACAGCAGGGAAGCACAGCGAAATAAGGTTATGCCGCTTGACTGACCTTTCTTCTTCGTATCGCTGTAATTCGAGTTTATCGTGCACTCCCTGCCTTTCATTCGTTTCTCCATAGAGCGTCTGTTCTGCTCTTTAATCTCTTGTATGTAAAGTTTTACTTTACTTTGTACATGGCCATACTTCGAGCCAACGGATCGTCTGTCCACAGACTTAACACGCGCCGGCTGGAACTTTGCGAATGGCTTTCTTGGGAAACCGAAATCATTGTATTCCAATGCGTCAACACTGTGCCTCTTGTCGACGTAACGCGCTTGAGAAGTCTCTTTTGAGTGAGAAAGATCTTGCAAAGACCGATACTTCTTCTTGTGAATTTTAGTCAGTCCGTTGCTATGTCTGAGATTCAGATCATCCGAAGCCCTATCGAACGGTTCCGGCTCGATATCTCCATCGCTTTCTTCTTCACTAGCTGACGTCAACGGCTGCTCGTCTTCCACATCTTCATCTTCCTCTTCATCATCCAACTCATCTTCCTGCTCTAGCTCTTCCATTTCTAAAATTATTTTTCCAATCGATGCGAAATATTAAACGCTACAAGCATTACTCCATCGTCGTAGAAATTAATTCAAACGGTGAACAATAAGCAACGAAGTTAACTCAAACAACCTATATGCTTGACTAATCTCCACGATCATTACTTTATTATTATTACCAATGCTTCCATTAATACAAACAATTAATTCAAATCCATCGCTTACGTTAATACAAAAAATTAATTCAAACGGCGAACACTGATCGACGAAGTTAACCCAACAACCTATACGCTCGATTAATCGTCTCCACGATCATTCCTTTATTTCTATTACGATAGTCATTACCTTCCGTGTCATAGTCCTCGTCTTCCGGATAAGGTGGTCGATCGGTCTCCTCCCCCGAGGAGACGACGTAGACACTATCGTCTCCACCCTGTTCATCGCTCCGACAAGGACTCGGACTAGGATCCTCCTTGCCCACCTCGGAGAGGTGCTGCCTGCGCTCTCCGATGGTATCCTCCATCCTGGAGGGACTGGAAACGCTAATATACGTAGGCATCTCCTCGTCCTCGAGCATCGACATGTCGGTTTCCGTCATCCTGGAGTCGGCTTCGCAACGGCGCGCACCAGGGATCTCCTCGTAGGGTTCGTTCCCGGCGTCCTGAGTACTCGTCTCGTTTGCGTCCGACATGGGGACGAGCTTAAGAGGTTAGGAAGAGCGCAAAGCAGTCTTTACTCACGGGGACCTGGGTCCGCGGTCTCTCCTCGGCACCCTGGCTCTATTTCTCCAGATTCCGCGACTGGCGCGACTCGGCGCGTCACAGGCGGTCTCGGCCAATCTTGCCTTCCTCCATTTTAATAATTTTACGGCTATCTACGTGTTGCCAACCCTCTGGACATCCCAATTTTTATTTCTTCTTCGGAACCGGGCTCGCTGTCGCGCGAAATGGCGTTCATGCAATCCAAGATGGCGGACTTGCCAATCCGGCGCTTCTGATTGGTCGATTCCCCTGGACCGCGGCACGCCATTGGCTGGCGACTAGGGAGTCGCAAATGGAAACGAGTGCCGGCTATTTAGATTCAGAATGATTTTGGGGAATTTCTTCAAGCATGGGAAGAGATGAGATGAGAGATCGCATCTTGTTCTGTCTTCGTTAAAATTCAAAACGTATTACGCAATACAATTGTCCAAAATTGTAACGTCCAACCATGCAGACTGATCCGGGGCCGCAATGCTGGTCGAATCCGGCTCTCTGATTGGTCGAGACCGAGCCGCGATTTGATTGGTCCAAAGTCACGTGACAACCTCGCAGTAACGCCCCACCAGGCGACCCCTTCCATGCCCCAACTTGATGAGCAGCGGAGGGGAGGGGGATGGAGAAGGGAACATTAAAAATAACAAATAAATTAAATTAAACAATAAGTTACTAAAAGTTAAGAGTATTAATGGTACATTGATCTAGTTAAATTTACTGGAGGGGGTTCATTGCATTTTTAAGCTGAATGGGCTTAATGAGCGCAATTAATAATTAATCCCCTGTGAATAAAATATTTTATTGCGCTCTAGGTTTTCAGGATTGGATATGAAGATTTTGTCTAGTTGAGGTTAATTTCGAGCTTCTCTTAAATTGGGTAACTGTAATTCTGTTTTTTTTTTATCTGACGACGGAAGAAATAGGAGGGACATTTTTAACATTCGGGGGTTGTAGTAAAGATTACAGATGTACAAAAATATACAGTAAATGATTTGCATTATGTATAGGCTACTGGTTCGGCTATATATTAAATAGATTTGATAGGACATCTCGCTATAATACTTGTAAATTACAGACCATTGCGTTAGGCTCGATAGTTATAATTCCGAGAGCGTTTACTACGTTACTGCGCATCGCTAAGTCTCTTTTCATCTCATCTCCGGTGATACAACGGCGGAGAAGGAATTAATTATTCTCGGTTTACCGTAACTGCTTTCTCGGATGTTATTTCCTAATTAATTTCCTGGTAGAGGTTATGATTCGGCGAAGGGCCTTGAATACGGTCTTACCGTTGTAAATTGAACGATAAACTGTGGATGGTTTTCTTAAATCCTTGTCCGCTTGGTTGTATCATGAGTAAGATTAATCCATTTGGTAGTGCGTGCTCTAAGGTTTGGGTCGAACCTTAGCCGATGATTTTCAGCATGGTTTTATTCAACGTATCGTACACTGAAAGCCGTAAACAAATAACGAATAATGATAAAAACATCCAACCATAGGGGCAACGTTACTTCGTATGGGTCGCAGGAGTCCTATGTGACGATTCCGAGAGTTTTCCTTACGAGTTTCTGGGCCACCCTTTCAAACTCTGCCCGGTCTTCTCTCCACATTTTTGCTGCGTCCACGTTAGCTCCGCTTTCGTCATTTGGCTCGGCTAGCATACTTACTACGCTCAATAAGATTTTCTCCACGCTCTGCACGGGACTCCACCTCTCCGCGCTACTTTCATAGCCCATCGGATCATCCCCAGGAGCATGTAGGATACTGATGCACACTCTCCCATCGGCATATACTACAGAATAATTCCAAATAAACTTCTACGCATTTGGCAAAAATACCAAAGTCCTTAAAGTCTCGCACCGGCAATAACGGAAACTAAACTTGGAATAAGGATTGCAACGTCCCCTTGTGACGATGGAAATATCTCTTTTAGGTTAAATCGTGACGTTTCACACGAGACTCTGACTTTTAAAAAAGTATAAATCCTATCAAGGCAGTGCTTACTGTTCGGATGAAACATCTCGCAGGTGAACTGCATTTTTGGAGGGCTCAGCGGATAATCAGGAGGAAATATCAACTTGGCGGGAAACACTCCGCCCTCGAAGCACGTCCCTTCGGGCCCCCTAAAGAAAATGAAGCCATGAAGAAACTTTTATATCAATCGACAATATCAAAGCAACCATTCATTCCGTCAATGATTAGTTACACGTGAAACAATAATATACATTTACAAATTGCTGTGTCTAAACCGATACAGCATACGCTACCTAATTGTACGTTAACGAACTAAAGCATGAAGGCGGAAAACCTACGTAATTAATGCTTCCCATTCGAAGAAATTTTCTTCATTAATCGGTCCAGCCACAATACCTTCCGGTGGGTTTAGAGTTAACTCTGAAACATCGATACCCAGTTATATTACTCAACAGCTCTGTGACGATGAAATTAATGTTACATGTAAAGGATGCATAAATTACAAATTATTAATTAGGGGTTAAAAGAATCGAGCCTCACGTTTATATTCGGCCATTAAACGTCTGAGCGCTGACCCTGCCATAGTTTCCGTCTATTTTCCCTGTTTTCCTATCTAAACGAATCGAACACCATCACCAATCGTCATTGAGTACAAGCAGCATGAGTTGGGAGTCTCCATGGCAATTTCGATCGACCATTGCACCAAAAGTAAATATTTTGGCCACCAGGGGGTCTATTACGTAAAGCAAATTGAGCGAAAATGTGAAAATGAGGAGCTCACGGTATTACGGAACGTTTTTAGTGAAAAAGAATGGTAAAAAATGCTTAGATCCTGCTCGCTGTTACTCATATTGAGATTTTAAATGGTCCGCCGCTCCGCCATATTGGATTTTAGTTCCTGCACTTCGGGGACAATGATAGGTGGCGCTTCGATCTAGGGTTCCAGCTCTACACGGAAGGGTGTATTTCCTCTCGTATACGCGGGAAAAGTGTTCTTGGTTAGGTTTCACGAGACGCACGTTTGATACAATTTCCGATTAAGGAATTCACTTGAAAAGTTTATTGTTACACTATACAATGGATTCTTATATGGAAATACTCTCTGGATATGTCTACGACGAGGACAAATTGGTAAGCTGTTAATGAGTATTATAAATAATTGCCGGCATTTAATTCCATCTCTCGAGGTTATGTCATTTAAGGAACTTATGTATAAGCAAATTATAATTTATAAATTTTATCCTTTTGATAATCTTGGATATATTTATAGGGGAATTGATTTTATTTTATTTGTGGGAATTTATGATCCTAGGTAACCTACAAATGGCTGAGCAAGGAATTGGAGGTTCACGTGAACATTGCGAAGCAAATTCTCTGGTCATTTCGAGAGAAGCATAAAGATCGAGGTGACATAGAATCTACTTTTATGTTAATGGGAAATCTCAGCGACGGCAGTATGCGGGTAGAAGTCGTGGGGGAAGCCAGTCGAGAACGGGAAAAGGAGAAGTTCACGACTCTCATATGCGAGCACATGTACAGCGTGCAGAAATCGTTACCTGATATACAATTGTTATGTATTGCGGGGGAAGGGGACTGCCGATTTAGTGCGATTAAATGTTCGGAAAGTGGTCTTTTAAGTGACGAAGAATACCAGAAGTTGATGTGGGGTGACCTATATAAAAATGTCCCGCAAATAAAAAATGATCAGCCAAAGAAATCGACGGACAAAACACTGTCTGCCTCTTTGTTCGCAGAAACGGATGGTAAGGAATTGTTTCGGTGTTAATTTTCAAAGCGATTTTTATTCGGTAAGGAAATAGATATAACGTTGTTGCATTTATAGGACCGGAGTCCAGCGACGGGAAGGAGCCTATTTCTAACATGCCAAAGAAGTCGACTAAGGCACAACAAGATACGAACCCCCTTTCCAAACCTGAAAATCAACAGAAGCATCTGACTTCACCTTCAAATACTGTTGCGAGTAGTAAAACGGAACAGGCGAAGAAGACTTCTCCTGGCACTATAAAGAAATCGTCTACGAAAGGTGGAAAGGCAACTCTGCCCGTTAAAACTGGGCCGATAAATAGCTTTTTCAGGAAAGCTACCCAGAAACAAGAGACGCAGTCTACGATTGCAAGTATTTCCAAAGCGAAGAATGAGATCGTGAAACCTGTCGAAGATGCTGCCTGCGATGCTATACCGAATAAAGATATCTCTCCGAAACCAAGCAAGCCCATCCTGGAAGAGAGCAAAGAGCAGAAGAAAGTGAAAGAATCCAAAGAGAGTAAACCTAAACAAAAGAAGTATCGTGGGACCAAAAGGAACCGTAGTCAGGAAAGCAGCGATGCAGCCAAGAAGCGAAAGCGAATCATTGCTGCTCCTGTTTCAAGCGAAGAGTCTGCCACCAGCGAGGACGAAGGAGAACCTTCTCCAGGATTCCAGGAAGTACTGCCTTCACCTCCGCAAGAGGTTCCTTCGTCTCCACCAGAGGTTCTCAGAATAGCAGGTAGAGCTACCGTTCGTAGAATAGTTGACACAACGTATGTCGACGAGGATGGCTTCCTTGTTACCGAGAAGGTCACTGTCCACGAGGTATGTTCAGACCAGGAAGACATTACACCAGAACCAGCGAAGAAGGAACCCACTCCGTCCCCTGTACAAGCGAAAGGAAAAAAGAATGCGAAGAACTCGAAGAACAGTACTTCGAAGACGAAACAAAGTACTCTGACCAGTTTCTTTAAACCATCGTAAGGGGAATTTGTTTTTTCTTTAAATCTCTACTATCTTATTTTTTTTTATTGATTGCATTTTGTTTTTGGATGAATGTTATATTAAGGGGTTCGATCGATGAGTTTGAGTTAACTACTTTGTTATATCTTCAAGTGTAACGATAAGCAGAGTGGCTGGTAATATCCATTTGTGTACCGAGGGAACACGCGAGGAGAAGCATGAGTTTGCTCCATCCCTTAACGTTATTACCAGCCACACCCTGGTGCACCCCTGGTCATCAACCCCGACATATTTATAGCACACGCGATAGGCCAGTCAAGGGTAGAATTCGACATCCTCTCCTGTCTACAAAGCGAATCATTCATTTTAAGTGAATTTCCTTATGGGCGCCATCTTGGAGAAAAAGAAGAAATTAAACCTCCCAATCACCCTAAGAGAAAAACAGCTGATAAACTTAATTCACAAGGAAAGGAACAAAAGAAACTCGGTAGAGTTTCGAGCCAAATGCATTTTTCAGCGAGGAACTCGTAGCGTTGAGCGATGCGATGCATTATAGAGAAAAATTGTATAAAAATTGATTAATGAGCGGAGGTTAACCCTTTACGGCGCGGGATTTTAGGAAATACAAAGGCCTACGTTGAAAGGAAATTTTATTTCTTTTTAAATTGGATATTCAGGTATTAGAAAGGTGGGACGATTTTAATTAGAATGTGCCTTAAAAGGGTAAATGATTATGCTGGCGATGGATCCGCGGTTTAGCGCCAGTGGCGCCATTTTGCGGTGGCGGCTACGCGGGGAACTAAAGCGGAGGAAGAGAAGGAAGAAGAGTGCCCCCGTGTCTCGCATACATATTCATCGGCACTTTCCTGGCGTCCGTATATTTATTTTCACTTCCTACTTCCAAGGCGTGGGTCGCGAGGTTATTAGAGAGTTTTATTTGCCAGCAGAGGCTCTCGGATACCCGGCAGTCGTTTCGCAACGCGTGGAGATTGCGTTTTTATATTCGACAGGATTTAAGGTGATATTTATATCGAGCGTCGATAGTCCGTATGAGTTAATTAGTAGTATAAGATTAGTATTTTTTTTAACTGATTAAGTCAGGGCTAAGGAAAAACCCGACGTCCTTCCCACGCGTACCGAAGGGCCTTAACAATCCACGAAAGGTGGGCAATGAACTTGAGCAAGGGCATTCTTAAAAGGGTCTTTTCCAGAGTTTCCGTCGAAGACATGGGACGATTTTTGGTGAACACATTTTTTGACCTTCCAAAAAATTCAGAAAAATTTATATGGCGACTAGTCGTCGCTCTAGGGTTTTTTTTTTTTTTAATCCGTGGCCTACATGACCTCCAAAAGGGTTTTTCGAGAGTTTCCGTCGAAGACATGGGACGATTTTTGATGAACACATTTTTTGACCTTCCAAAAAATTCCCAAAAATTTATATGGCGATTAGTCGTCGCTCTAGGGTTTTTTTTTTTTTTAATCCGTGGCCTACATGACCCCCAAAAGGGTTTTTCCGAGAGTTTCCGTCGAAGACATGGGACGACTTGTGGTGAACACATTTTTTTGGCTTTCCAAAAAATTCCCAAAAATTCCTATGGCAACTAGTCGTCGTTCTAGGGTTTTTTTTTTTGTAAATCCGTGGCCTACATTACCCCCAAATGGGTTTTTCGATAGTTTCCGTCGAAGACATGGGACGATTTTTGGTGAACACATTTTTTTGGCTTTCCAAAAAATTCTGAAAAATTCCAATGGCGATTAGTCGTCGCTCTAGGGTTTTTTTTTTGTAAATCCGCGGCCTACATTACCCCCAAAAGGGTTTTTCGAGAGTTTCCGTCGAAGACATGGGACGACTTGTGGTGAACACATTTTTTTGGCTTTCCAAAAAATTCCGAAAAAATTCTATGGCGACCAGACGTCGCTCTAGGGTTTTTTATGTGCATCCGCGACCTCCGTGACCGGCCATTTCACTAGTGCCTGCGAGGGCAGAAACCCTGAACCTTCGAGAATTTTCCCTGCCAATGAGAATGCTCGACTAAAATCTGACTTCCTCCCTCCACCGAGCCTTTCAGCGTCAACAATATAAATACCAAAAAACCGAAATATTTCTGAAACTTCTCTCCAAACCGGGTACATCAAATTACCTAAGACATCAACACCCGATTGTGGAGGCTCTAAGGGGAGAGCCCGCTCCCCGTGAGATTTCATTTAATTTCACGAAGTTTCTTTGCCGAACCGCCGGCCATTACTCTTGCCGTGGGTTTTAATAAAAAAAAAAAAAACTGTAAAACGGGTTTGTTAACGTCGCATGGAGAACCGAAGTCGGCGCGCCGTTCTCGGGGATATGACTGTCTCGGAGATGTCGGACTAATGATTACGAGTATCCTAACGTTATCGCGACCTGAGGGGCCGCCACGGTGTTCTTCGGGTTCCTCTTCTCGAAGAAGCTCCGTGGGAGGGTTCGCGATCCGAGGACCGTTGTCGCGTGGGCCTGTATCCTGTACCTCCTCCATTTGTCCAGGTATTTGTATCGTTTATTGCCGACCTGGACGTTAAGGTGATCTGAAAGGGTGATATATACCTACGGAAACATCAAAGTGTCTATGAAACTTTTCCCCAAACTGGGCACACCGAATTATATTAAACATTAACACGTAGCCAGGCTCTGCTCGTGGGATTTCATTTTTCGAAATGAAAAAAAAAAAAACAAAGGCTCTTCGTTCTTGTCCGAGATAAATGGAACGTTTCCTCCGGAAAAATCACACTTCACGATCTGCGCAATTCTTAGAGCGACTTTAAGGATACTTTCTTAACGCAAAAACGTTTAATTGCTCATTATTCGGCGGACTGTGAATCATATTCTTCTCGAATTAATTTATTAAATCCATCATACGGGTAAATTCAAGGGAGAGGCACTTCGCTTCCGCACTTAAACCGTGAAGAGAGCAATTAAACGTAACGAGCTGCGAATCACGGCCCACCTTTTTTTAAACAATACCTGGCAATTTGCAGTCGATATAGGAGACTTCGTCGCGTTTATTCAACGTGCGTGCAATTTCCGGGGCCACTAATAGAAGGATTGTGTTCAGGGATTTACAGGCGGGCATGAGTACAGCGCCAAGTACATATGCGCACTTAGAAAGAGAATTCACAGTCGTGAATTCTTTAAAAAAATGTGTATACTTGAAAAATGGGCCTGAAGAACGCGATGGTCGGGAGATTTCATTTTTCAATATGAAATTGCATCTTCGCATCACCCTAGGAGGATACGAAAGGCGCTAAGAAATTTAATAAATTAATTATCGATGAATAATTAAATTTCATGGGTTTAGGGACATATTTTAGGGCCTCTACATCCACGTGGGGAAATTTGAAACGAATCGAAACAAGGCGATTCTATTCCAGATTTAATTTTTCAATATAGAAACGCACCTTCGCATCACCCTAGGAGGACACGAAAGGCGCTAAGAAATTTAATAAATTAATTTTCAATGAAATATGAAATTTCATGAGCTTAGGGACCTACTTTAGGGCCTCTACATCCACGTGGGGAAATTTGAAGCGAATCGAAACAAGGCGATTCTTTGTTGTTCGGACGAGAGAGCGGCGTAAATGCGTACGAATGCGTACGTATACGTAAGTATATGTACGTATACGTACGTATGCCTACGTACTCTCCCGGACAGTGATCAATATTTAGCACAGGACAATGCCGGACTTCGCGTACCAAAGCTATGTCATTGGCGCGATTGTTACGTAACGCGGTATTACGTAAATGTTAAACCCAGGATCACGCCGTCAGCTCCAGCGACAGTGCTGGGGAAATTCCCCCAGAGTCTCCCTAGCGCTTGATCAAAGGAGAACGCGCGTTGCTCCTGAAAATGATTCCTGGGAAACGAGGGAAATTGAAAAAAAAAAATGAGGTTTTAATTGATGGGACGTCATACAGGCATATAAATGAAAATCCCGGAAATGGACTGAAAGGGTTGGGGAATTTTGCGAAGGCCTTAAAAGTTCCCGAAGTTCTTCGCTTTGCCAGAGTCGGCCTTCGATGCGGATGCGGATGGATGCGGTGGTTAGTCCGATTGTCCGGTCGTGGATTTTTATTTTTTATTTTTCTTTACCGTTGAAAAAGGAGGGGAAAAAGATCGGCCTCGCTTCTTGCGCGACATCTGGTACCCCGGATAAAAAGTGCGCGCACACCGGATGTGAAGTCGCGCTCCTCTAAGAGTTTGCGATGACTCATCGGCTGAGATTTCTTCCTTTTTCTTCTGCGTCCTCGTCGTCGCATCTTCGGGTAGAGTATAACATGGAAGAAGGACGCTTTCTTGGCGGCGAAGGAGGTCCTGGGAGAAGGATGCGCGGCTATAAAGGGGACGTATTTCGCGGTCTTCGGGAAAGACGCGGCGGCCATCTTGGTTCCCGTGTCTTCGGTCTTAGAGACTAAAGAAAAGCTGGAAATGGCTAACTTTATCCCCCCCTGAAAAAAAAACCAAGAATAGGATCGCGAGGAACATCCTTGACAAAAGTCCTATACTAAGTCTCTGTAAAATAATTACTGGAGTCATGTGTGCCCATAATTATGAAAGTGGTCTAAGTCAAAATTGAAAAAGTTATTTCACGCCACATTATTTCAAACGAAATTAATTCAATGTAATTTCGAAACAAAAAATATATGACTTAGGACGTTCATAATTATGGGCACATATCACAGTACCAAATAAGTACGTCACTTAGCTCTTTGAGGATCGCAGGTAAACCACAGGTAGAAGCAATTATTTGCAATTATCCATTATAGAAAAGCTGGAAATGGCTAACTTTATCCCCCCCTGAAAAAAAAACCAAGAATAGGATCGCGAGGAACATCCTTGACAAAAGTCCTATACTAAGTATCTGCAAAATAATTACTGGAGTCATGTGTGCCCATAATTATGAAAGTGGTCTAAGACAAAATTGAAAAAAAAAAATGAGTATCAATTATTTCACGCCACATTATTTCAAACGAAATTAATTCAATGTAATTTCGAAACAAAAAATGTATGACTTGGTCTGGATAATTTCAAGGGTTACCGATGGAGAGTTCAATGCCTGAAAGCAGATGGCGGATTGAGTAATCGAAGGTGGAGGCGCTATCCTTTTTTTAGCTGCTTCCCAGAGAGATTCTGGGACCCTGTACTTGTTGTAAAGTCAGGAAAGTGATTGCCGATTCGAGTCTTACTATTTTCAATTAAAAGTTGACCGGGATGCCGTGGAAATATTCGGAAAAAAAAAAAATGTCTACAAGGTAAACCTCGTGGGAAGTTCCGAGGGGATCGATTCCGGTACTGAACGGGTGCGGTTTATCAATGTTAATAATCGGCCGTAAAAATGCGTAAACTGTTAAGCGAGGTCGGAGGTCATTAAAGTTAATTCCCGAAGCTCATAAAGCCTTTCGACGGACGCTCGGAATTATCTAATAATAATTCCCAGGGCTTTGTTCATTCGGTCGTCGGTATTTCTTCCATCAGCTCTAGTAGCACAAAATCCTATATTTTCTACATTAACAAAAAAATAAGTACAACAAACCTTCTGAAGTAGCAGTAGTAATCGGTTTATTTTTACAAAAAAAAAGAAAGACCTAAAAATCATTTTTCACGTTCAACCTGCTAAAGTTATGAAAAAAAAATAATGTATTTTTATTACGTGTTCATAAATTAAGAAATATAACTTCTATACGTGTTTATAAATTATTTAAATGTGTCATTGAGATTTTCAAGAAATATTTAGAAATTATTCTACATCACTGGGGAGAGATTTCTTTCTTCGCGTTGCGACGTTTCGCCTGCGAGAACATAAATTAATGTAAATTCGGAACTTTGTACATTGTTTTTTATTGAACATTCAAGGTTTGGGGGGGAAAATGCTTTTGTGGAATACCTCGAGGAGCTTTTCGTTGAAAAATTCTTCTCTTCAACCCTGGGAACCAAGATGGCGTCGTAGCCGCCATCTTGACTTCCCGGAGAAGAAGTTAACGTCTAGGAATGACGAGTATGGTTGTGATATTATCGACGAATCCCTTTGAAAGCCAAGATCGTCGTCAAGAGTTTAACACGAGCCGGTCGTAATCCATTACGACCTCGGCCGGTTACCTTTACCTGTCCCGTGGGGTCCCTAGAGGCCCTAGGGTTATTCCCTAGGTCCCCCATGGCCCTCAAATGATCGTTAACGGCCCACACCAGGGAATGGATCACTAACATGGATTATGGCACCCCAAGAAGGCTCGATGACTTTTCAGCTTAGCTATTTCTTCCCCTTCTCCTTTTTTTATATCTTCCCCCTCTTAAATCCATCGTAAAGTGAAATAACCCCGTGAGCAAATATTTCCAGAATAATTTAAAAAAGGGGGAAAAAAATACTCTTAGGACATAAGGTTGCAGTAAAATGATGAACTTGATATTCGAAGGGTGAACTTCCCTTTATCGAGGTCGATTAAATTTCTTACCGCCTTTCGTATCCCCTTAATTTGGATGTCACTAGACTTTTTTGATAGACCGAGGACCGCCTCGAGGAATTCTCCTCCAAGGTCTTCTTCGGCGGCAACAACGGACGCGGTAAAGCGGCGTCGAGAACGATCGTAAAGATCGTCGCTCGAAGAGCCCGGTGTATGCCGAGAGGGTAAAAAAAATTGAAAAAAGGAAGAAAAATGCCGAGCAGTCTGTTCACTCCGTGCCGACACGAGTCTCTCGAGCCGTGTCGGCCCTCGATGAATCCTCCTCCACGGTCAAGGTCGCCGTCTGCTGCACAACCTTTCCACCCAGGACCCTGACCTCCGATTTATCGATTAAATACCCTCGATTCCTCGGAACAATCGTCCGGTATCGGGATCGAAAGGAGTTTCAAGCGATATTGAATTAACCTTTTGGCTACTAAGAGCGCGCAAAGGTGGCCGGCGTTTGGTCGAATATCCCATGCACGGTCAGGGGAATCTCGCCCTTACGTCGAAATGCCTCCGGTTAAGGTGATGTGAAATGGTCATTCTATGTAAATAAAGCGTAAGAGTAGTGATTGAACGTTTCTCAACGTGTTTCACGTCACCTTAACCCTTTGGCTACTAAGAGCGCCTGACGTTTGGTCGAATATCCCCTGCACGGTCAGGGGAATTTCGCCCTTACGTCGAAGGTGTGAGACCCGGCGTGCTCTCGAGGACGCTGGACACGCCTACGAGTTCCTCGGCTTTGGCTTCCGCCGTCGTCCCTTCGGGTCCCTTCGGGTCCCTTCGGGCCCCGTCGGGCCCCGTCGGCGCTCGGATCGGCCGGTCGACGTTCGGCGCGGCGCGTCCGTCAGTCGTCCCTCGGCAGCGAACGCGTACGGAGCTCCCGGGAGCGCCAGTCGGTCGGCACGCGTCGCGCCTCGCCGATCCCCCGCAGTTCGGTCGCGTTCGGTAGCGCTCGGCCGTTTCCGTTAGCGCTCGGCCCGGGCTGCCGAACTTCGTAACCTCGCACGTGCGCGGCCGCCCTTCCGGTCGGGAGTTCGCAGTGCAGTGTCCGACGCCGACCGGTCGCCGAGGCTCTCTCTCCCGACGGGACATTCGAGGTTAGGTGAGATATGCAGTTTGTCGAAGGCGGATTTTTTAACCGCGTCTACCGCGGGGTATCGACTACCACCCTCAGGGCACTCGTATGTCTGGGGTTATAGGGTCAGCAGTTAATTCAGACACTAGGTGTCCATTAGGGTTAAGAATAGAACCTAGCGTGATTAAGGCGAACTAAAATCCCGACTCCATTGTTCGAAAGTCCAACGGAATGTTCTGGGATTTCGTTAACGCGGTAAGTCGGGATTTTAGTTCCTTGCGCGTGGTTTTACGGCCTGGTTTACACCGGGAGCTTGGTACGTGGTTTAAGGTGATTCGCAAAAATCGCTATATGCATGTAACGCCTGGAAATATGTATAAAACTATTTTTCTCGAGGAGATAATTAACTGGCGATTTTAATCCACGGTTAATCTGGTTGTCCTGGCATTGCGGATTTCATTATTTTTGAATTAACTAATCATTGGTAAAAAAAATATTTAAATGGTAACCACGGATTAAGGGGATATAAAAGGATTATTATATGCATTGTTACGCCTGAAAATATTTATAAAACTTCTTCTCGAGGAGTTAACTTACTGACGATTTTAATCCACGGTTAATCTGGTTCTTCTCCTGACAATGCGAATTTCATTGTTTTCGTATTAACTAATCATTGATTAACAAAATATTTAAAGGGTAATCCCGGTCATCTATCCATACCGAGTAATCATCTACACCTAGGGTTTAGGCCACACAATTTCCCTGTTATAGGATTAACTAATCATCGATTAAAAAAAAACATTATAAGGTAATCACGGTCATCTACGCACATCGAGTCACCGTTTACCCCGAGGGTTTAAGTCGAATAATTTCCCTGTTTTGAGAATCAACTAATTGGTTAAGGAATGAAATGAACACTTTCATTTCGATCGGGGTTTATCGATATAAATCGATACCCGGAGCGTCGGGAGAGCTTGCCGACGGAGTGCGACCTCGCGTACTTGTCGCGATACTCTACCGAGTCACGTGACGCAGGGACGGGGATTATGACGTCATGCCCGGTGACCATCGAGGAGGAAATGGCTCTTCGAGGTGTAACCCGTGACCCGGTAGAAATATTAATCCTTCCTCCTCGATCGATCCCCGAGTTTCGACCGCTCGCCCCGAAGATGGCGCCAAGTGATAAAATAACGTGGATTAAATAACAATCAACATGGCGTACGTCCTGTGGCGGGTCTTCATGAAGAAGTACTCCAAGGTGCGGCTGGGCATCAGGAATCTACCGGTGAGTCTCTTCTCGACGATCTCGGCTCCGACAACCTGGAACCCTGTTATCCAGGATATTTAACAGGCTTCCCGATTGTGCCATATTATTATTTACTTAATAAGAAAACCATAGCCGCTAAGAATAATAATTAAGAAATGCCGAGAATGGTCATTCAAACGTTTTCGAGGTCCTGGGAGACTCTGGATTTATCCTTTGGCTGCTAAGAGCGCCTAAAGGCGTCCGACGTTTGGTCGAATATCCCCTGCACGGTCAGGGGAATTTCGCCCGTATGTCGGAATGGCTCCGAGTAGGAAAACACTTCTTTGGTACAATGAAACCCTTTTTTCGTTCCTCGGAGGCTTGCCCTTGGAAATTCCTGGGTGGAGGGATGTTACCGGTCATTTGATCGTCTCCTTTTACGCCTTTATGCCGCGCATGCGCCTACGAAGTGGCGCCTCAGCGAGAAAGAGAGAAAAGGAGCGTCGATGTGCGGCCGCAATTATCCAATTACCGGTCGCATTAACTCTAGTTACGGTCTAATAATTACACCGCGGCGGAATGCATCGACCTTCGGGCTACGTGTGCGGCCAAATTACTCAGACGGGGTGAGTGCGCCGCCCCAAGTACGCCAAGTACACTGCCATTCATCGGTGGTTACCTCGCGGACCTACTGCCCTCTCCGGCCGGGCGGCGAACTAATGGCGGGAGTAGCGTGGAATTTGAATCGCCCGAGGGGAAAAATGGATTTCCTAAAGAAAATAAATAATGAAAATTATTTAAGTGGTCCCTAAGTCACTTAAGGTGAAGTGAGACACCCTTCAAGTCAGTCGATTCGAATACAACACCTTTCCTTTAAGGGTGTCGGGCCAAAATGTCCGAAACTCACGTTAAGTGACTTGGCGAGGTCTTCTTTTACGCGGTGTTCTCGTTGGGGATTTGGCTTTTGTGGGAAATAAATCCCACGTGCGAATAGGTATCGCGGCTTTCCCTCGGATTCCTGCCGATCCTCCGGGAATATAAAAAGACATACGGAAAGCCGCGATCTCGTGAGAAAAGCCTGTAAAGGAAGAGTCGATTCCGCGATTCTTCGAGGCTTTCCGCGGCCATTTATAAGGGGAAACTTTTCCGCGAGGAAATCCGTGGGATCGGGAGGTGCGTCTAGCTATCATAATTCACGATTTCTGAATAAAGAGGAGTGACGTGCTAATTGTGTGCTAATTTTCCGCTGAATTAATTCATTTTCTACGCCCCACCATTCCTCCGAGACTTCGAACTTCAGGGTGGCCGTGCTGGCTTGACGTCGAGGCGCTGTTCACTTCTTAAACAATACAGATAGTTAAAAACAAGTACACCAAATTAAAGGGGAAATTATGCGCTAAATTTGTGCTGTAATGGTTTTTTTTCACTACACCGACCATCTTCTCTAAAAACTCGATTTTTATTCCGGGCGTGCTGGCTCGCTCCGATGGGACAAACGGGCGATTGTGTCGCGTTAATTCTCTAAGTAATTCGTAACAGTCCGTTCGTGTAAACGGGGCCAATGACGGTAAATGAAATCAAGTCGCGGCCCTCTTATGTGCCGGAAGTGCCGGGGCATTTGGAGCCGGATACATAAGTAAAAAGTTTAATTGCAATTGGCCGAGAATGGCCATTGTCTTCCGTCTCGTCGGCGCAAGATGTATTTACGCCTCCGTGTATGTTCTTTAACCAAAGTGGACTTGTACCGTTAAAACCACGATAATTCCGATTTTAATTCGTCTTAAGGTGATACGAAATGGTCATTCTATATAAATAAATCGTAAAAGTACTGATAAAATTTTTCTCAACGTGTTTCACGCCACCTTAACCCTTTGGCTACTAGAGCGCCTGAAGGCGCCCGACGTTTGGTCCAATATCGCCTGCACGGTCAGGGGAATTTCGCCCATACGTCGAAGTGGCTCCGTGTACAAAGGGTTAAGGCCTCCTCCGAGTGTGTGCCGGGTAGATGCAACCGGACGTAACGCTCATTGCGTACGAAATAACGAGGTTTAATATCGTCGGCCGATCGTACCGATATGAGGAAACGCTCAGGGAATTTCGCCGCCATTTTCGAAGGAGCCTCTCGCCACATCCTCCGATTTCTATCTGCTCCTTGTCGCCGACTTCCTTATTGCCTCGTTTTAAGGCCGCCGACTTTTCAACGACTTTGCCCGTGGGAATTCCACGGGAAGGAAAATATGTCGATGAAAATCCCTTTTTTCTTTGAAAAAAGATAAAGAAAAATCGGCGATTTTACTTTATCTTTGGGAGTCCCAGTTTGAGAGGGCTTTTCGAAAAATGGAGCGGATATAGGGACGTGGCGATCGTCAGATGACGTGTAGTGACGTCTTAAAGTAGTTAAAAAAGGCCAATTGAAACCTAATTACCTAGTTTCCTGGGGAATATACTCACGGCGATTTACCGTCGAGACATTCGAGACGGAGCTTCGCTCTCTCGCAGATGGATGTCGCCACGCGCCTGCAAATGGCGCGTTTACATCCTCCCCGAAAACCAACTAGGTTTAAACAGTGATATATTTCTTAAACATTTGACAATACCGATATTTCTTGCATATTACGCCGATTGCGAATTACCCTGAGCTTTCCTTTAGTACGGTACAAACGGTGCGCACCCATTTTTCAAGGTAAAGTGTAACACGTCGAGAAGTTTGACCGACGTCGGTAAAACAGGTTACTTAGGTCCTTATTGGTATCGACAGCCGTGACGAATTGTTACATTTATGTTTACGTTGGTCTTTTACGGTCTACGTTGAGAATTGTACGAACCGAAGGGTTCCATATGTAATTTCGGTAAAGTAATGCAGCCTTTCGATGCTGCGTGCGGAACCTCATTACGCATGCGCGGCCCGCCACGTCCGATAATTCGCTCAGTGCGCCGACCAACCTCACCCTCGCGGGTTAACCGGGTTCACCGAGTCCCCGTGGAAGGCTACCGCGCTGGACGCGCAGCGAGGAGGCCCTGGACACGGGACCGCGAAGGGTGGCGGGTCAGTCGATATCGCGCCGCCGGAGCGAGCGGGTCGCCCTAACCTCTCCCTCCCCGCGGGACCCGATCGATCGCCGGCCGGACCACGGGACTCCGCGAGGAAGAGCGAGCGCGATACCTGGGGAGAGGTTAGAATCGATAGGGTGCTGTCCGCGAGGAATGGGGAGCGGCGGGAGGGTATGCTAGGTGGTCGGCAAAGGGGACTCCGGGTGTTAGGTGGGTGGGTGGAGGTGGTTTCTATCGAGGGACTCCTCGGGGATGCTCTAGAGAAGGAATCTAGGTGTTTGGTGGGAGGCTGGAGGTGGTTCCTATCGAGGGACTCCTTGGAGATGCTTTAGAAAAGGGGTCTAGGTGTTTGGTGGGAGGCTGGAGGTGGTTCCTATCGAGGGACTCCTCGGGGATGCTCTAGAGGTGTTTGGTGGGAGGCTGGAGGTGGTTCCTATCGAGGGACTCCTCGGGGATGCTCTAGAAAAGGACTCCAGGTGTTTGCTAGGAGGCTGGAGGTGGTTCCTATCGACGGACTCCTCGGGGATGCTCTAGAATAGGACTCCAGGTGTTAAGTGGAAGGCTGGATGTGGTTCCTATCGAGGGACTCCAGGTGTTAGGTGTGAAGTTGGAGGTGGTTCCTAAGTACTCCTCGGGAATGCGCGGTGACTCTGCTGACGCAGGTGTGGCCGGGAGGTAGATGTCCTTCCGGTCGCTCGCCGAGAGACCCGGTCTCTCGAACTCGGCGCGCCCGGGGTCTAGTAGTCAGGCTGGTTCACCGACCCGGGATATGTTGGGCGAGCCGGGACTCGAATCGATAGGCGAATCGGGAGGATGGGGTTACTCCGGGGGATGCGAGGCGCGGCGATGGACCAGGGTGCCCTTTGCAGGACGATTTGGCTTAGCCCTCCTCGGGGTGAAGTGACTTGTCGATGAACCTGGGACTATGGGACTTACGGGTGTCTCCAGTGGTTTGGGTTTACCTGGGGTACCGCTTGGAGACGAGGATCCGGAACTTGGGACTTTCGTTGGAACGAGCATCGACGAGGATCGACGGTCCAGGTCCCTGGAGTATTCCGGGGAATCCGGGAGGTCGTCGATATCCTTCGCGGCTCTGGAGACAAGAGCCTTCGAGGATGGGAATACTGTGCAGTCCTGGCCGGTGCTGCCGCGGCTCGACGAGTTCCCGAACGAGAAGTGCAAGCATTAGGTCCTGGGGGAAAGAATAGAACCTACCAGGAGTGACTCTGGACGACCGGGAGGATACAGAAGAACTGACGAGGCCAACAGGATGAGTCACTTCGACTGGAAGCTGCTGCGCCGGAAGAAGGTACCCCACCACAATGACCTTCCTCCATCCTGAGTCTATGCTCTCGCCCAAATCAGTTTAACCTCCTGGGGGTTGTTTACCGCTCCCCCAAGGAAAACCCTGGAGGGAAAATCCAAACAAGAACTCATCCCAATATCCTGGGAGGACATTAAACCTAAGGGTCTTTAGCAGAATCGCCGTACATAAGACACATCCTCGATGCATCTCTACATATTATATATTATTTACGTACATGTAATATACACATAGTGTCCCATAGAAATAGTCTATCAATTGAAGGAACAAATTGGATGCAACGTTTCTCATGCCCCTTCGCCGTGCAATTAGTCCTGATTAACGTCACGTATCTCCTGGGTGTCCCGATCTTTGCTCGATTTTCTGGAATCCGGTCAAGTGGGACATGCTCGTGGATAGGCATGCACCAGGTCGAGTCCCACGTTAAGATAGAGCCTGGCATTAATCATAGATGAAAGCGGTGCGGCCAATCCTAACTGACCTCACGTAAGCGATCCTCATTTATGTATCCACACCCAGTGGACTGGCGAGATTTGCGATGTTTCCCCGGGAACACACCTGGTGGACCAGATCCGACGGTTTTATATCCGCAGTATTGCGTGCCGGGAACGTCCTGAGAAAGGCTTTCGACAGGGTCAGAGGTCGCCCGGCTTTTCCCTGGGGAAGGCTGGGAAGGCGCCGCTTGCTCCGCTAGTCTAGGAAACACAGCCGACGGTGCGGACTGTTAATATGGTTCATAAAGTTGATAATTTTAGTACACAAGGTTTAATTAACTCATAAAAAAATACAGGGTAAAATTATAAATCTCATGCCTTGATAGGGAATTAATATACATTTATGATAAAGCCCTGAATAAATTTGTAATTTCATAAACGTCACGTTCGTCGCGTCAAATTCACTGTTAAGACCTGAAATTTATAATTTCCCTGCAACCTTATGTACTAAAAGTGTATGAAATTTATTATTTCACCGCAACCTTATGTACTAAACGTGTGGGAATTTTTTAAAACAGTACATAGAATGACCCTTTCGTATCACCTTAAGAGCCTCGTCGCCCTCGTTACCCTAGTTGCAGGTAAACGGTCCGTTTAAACTCCTGGATGAGGGGAAGGTGGAGTCGCCGTACCCCGTGAATCGATCCCCGGCTATTATTAACCACCCGGAGCTGGCCGAGCTAGGCACGTATCCGCAGAGAAGGCGAAGGGTGGTCGAAGGCGCAAAGTTGAAATCGTGTCGGTCGAACTGGGCCACTCGGATGTGCGTTTACACATTATTCCATGTCTATACATCATTATATCTACATGATCGTCTGTATGTACGAACATGGGACATGTATAAACATGTCCCTTTCCCTTTTTTATCCACGCCCAAGGGTGTTCACCCAGGGTAAAAGTGAAACCGATAAGAGAGCGCACCGGGCGCATCGTTATTTGCCCTCGTAAAAGCGCGCCGTGTGTGGGCGAGGCCGTAAAAAAAGAAAAGTGTTGACAGTACCATTAGGGGAGCCGTCATACGAAACGTGGGTACGGACTTGGCATGTTTACGGAGGCTCGTAAAAAAAAATGTATAACCCGACGAGGTGACCCCAGGTCGTCGGGGGCAATCTCCAGGAGAGGAAGGCCCTTAACTTTCCTTCGGGCCACTGGCTAACTTTTATGCTTTTTGCGCCAAGTTGCGTCCCGGGCAAAGATAGGTTAGGTTTATAATACGTCACGCGGTACACGTGCTCCTCCACGTGTGCGATGCAACGTGTAATGTATGTCCCTGGTTTTCTAAGCGAGGTGTGTTACCCTATTCTATTACTAAAGACGTTGTAATTAGTCCAGGCAGAGATTTTGTATTGAATATGGGTGAAAAGTATCCAAGAGATCCGCGGGGCCTCTTGGATTCTTTTTTAACGCATTTTGCAACTTCTTACCACTGGGATTGGCTTCTGGGGCGAGGTTGGGAAGATGTGCCGGGGAAGAAAGAGACGCACCTAGGAAGAGGACCCCTCCTACGGTTTATTATGCCGTCGGTGGTATCGGGCGAATAGCTCGCGAATAGCTCGCGAATAGCTCGAGTCTATGGCGAGCCCCACCACACCCTCGGCCGTGATTTATGCGCGACGCATACGAGAGAGATCCGATTCTAATAATCCCGGTGTGTTGCACGTAAGCGGCAGAGTCGGGGGGCAACATAAATTACCCGAGGACTAATTAACATCGCCCGGTGGCTCCGACTAGGCCGATGCGTACCTGGACGTACACTGGGAGACATCAATGCCCTACCATCCTGCACAGGCGATGCCGTATCTGCAGGGGAGGCCTTTATGTTTGTAGTGTAAACTGGGAGACATCAATGCCCTACCATCCTGCACAGGGGGGGCATTTATGTTTGTAGTGTAAACTGGGAGACATCAATGCCTTTCCATCCTGCACAGGCGATGCCGTTTCTGCAGGGGAGGCGTTTATGTTTGTAGTGTGCACTGGGAGACATCAATGCCTTTCCATCCTGCACAGGCGATGCCGTATCCGCAGGGAAGGCATTTATGTCTGCAGTGTGCACTGGGAGACATCAATGCCCTACCATCCTGCACAGGGGAGGCATTTATGTTTGTAGTGTGCACTGGGAGACATCAATGCCCTACCATCCTGCACAGGCGATGCCGTATCTGCATCCCTGATCAAAGTGTTAAATCTCTGTTCCAGGTGATACCGGCGGATCGGCGGGTCCCCGATAAGGAGGAGACCTGGACCCTGGCCTCGGAAGTGCGGGAGGGCTGCGAGGACGAAGACAAGGACAAGGACAGGGACCCCGAGGTCCCGAGACCCCCGAAAGAAGGGGAGAGGAGCTCGAGCCAGTCCCGCGTGGATGGTAACCAGGACTCCGTCGAGCCAAACCTCCCCAGGAGTCACGAGACCCGGAAGAGCAAGACCAAACGCGTGAAGAACTACCTGAAGAAGTGCAAGGGCGCCCTGACGAGGGCCGACGACAGCTTGGAGAGGAAACAGAGGGACGAGGGCAGCTCCTGGTATCTGGAGGACCAGAAGGACTCGCGGCACCTCCGGGACCTCGAGGTCGAGGACCAGGTCCCTGTCGACGTCCTGGATAGGCGAGAGGACCAGAAGGGGAGCAGGACTTCCCTCTACGAGGACGCCAGCGATCTCTCCCCGGATGCTGGGACCAAGTTCCAAGAAGATGAACCTCCAGGACTCAGTCCTGCTACCGACAGGAAGGAGTCCTTGGAGACCCTCACCACCGAGGACTCCAATCTCAACAAGTTCGACTCCAGTGATACCCTCATCGCGGATGTCCCCGAAGTCCCGGCTCCCATTTCCGGGGAAGTTAAAAGCCCGGATAGGCTGCGCCTCCAGGTCGCCGAAGTCCTCGAGGATGTGGAAGACCTCCAGGGTCCCGAGGGAAACGAGGATGGTGAAAAGACCCAGGGTGTGCGGGGACCTGCGATCCCACCTACGCCGGCCGTCGTTGGGGTGAGTCCTCTTTTCTTTATTGCCGATGAAATCCTGATTTCATGACGTTAAGGCGGCATGAACAGGTCATGCCATACATATGAAACGTAATCCCTACCGTTGATAACGATTATCGTTACGGTGACGACGATAATGGGCGCCTTTATCATCGCGTTACGTTATGGAATCCGCGTTATTGCCCACCGTGAGGTAATGCCTTGAGAGAGAAAAGTGAAAAGCCGTAGAATAGTTCTACTTTGCATGTATTACGCGATCGGGCCGCGTAACGTCACTTAACAGCGAGTACTTTGAATATTTCCAAGCTAAAGAAAGGAGGAAGTGCTATTTCGGCAGTAACGTTCGCTATCCATCTCCAAAAATGGCGAGCCTCCCTCCACCTCGCGAGAGGTGCAGACCTAACCTAACCTAACCTAACCTTCCGGCTCGGCGGCCACCCCGCGACTGATTTATCGCCCTCGCACAAAGCAGGCTCGATTCGCCTGGGGGCTGCAATCGGCGTCCTCCTCGAGGAGGAACCGTTTGTTTGGCTTAGACGCGCGAAAGTGAGACGCGACCGGGGAGCGCGGACAAATCGGTTCCCTCTGTCGGCGCCAGGGGGCAAAAACTCCCTAGGAGCTCTGGCGTGGATTCCCTAGCGGACAACCCGCCGAAAGGGTGATCGATAGCGCCGGGGTCTCGCCGCTCTCTCGGACGGCTAGGGATTTATTATTAATTAGCCCTAGGGAGTTTGGCGCGCCAGGTATCGTTGCCACTTGGGTATTCAAAATGGCGTTACCGCCAAAAAGGGTACCGATGAATTTCAATTTGTAGACCTGGATTAAACTCATCAGCGCCTTTCGTATCCTCTTAATCCCGATTTCTGGAAATGAGGATCGATGGTCCTATCCTTAGGGAGCCAGGCGTCTCTCTTGAGGACCCTCGGTGCGTGGGCGTTGCGTATCGCGTGTCCTAGTGGGCACCGAGACGCGTAAATCTGTCGGATCGCCACGTGTAAACGCTAACCGATGATCAGTCGTGAAAGTGTGGCTCCGTAAACCGATCGCCTTTTTTCCTACCCGGACGGATTATAGATTAAGCCGCGCCTCCGCGAGCGCGGAAAATGATAAACGTGGAGCCGGGGATTTATCGTAATTGTCGGTAATGACGGTACAGGCCTGCCGGTTCGTAAGTCAGAACCACCGGGTGTCAACACTTCGCCGGGGTTCTAGCTACTTCCGGCTCTACGGGGATTTATCCCCAGGTGCACTCCACCTTGACAAAATTCCATTTTTTACTGGCTTAACAGTTTCTGCACTTTGTATACCGATTATGTCCGACTGTATGTACAAAATGACCTTAATTAGACGGGCGTTTTTCCCGAGGAGGCTCCCCAGGTCACACCCACGTTCGCTGCGGTTGCCGACATTTCGCCGTTGGTGCCGTTCGAGCGAAACGTCGGCACGGCTGTCCCTTGGGAACAGGGTGGAGGTATTTTTCAATTCCTCCAGGACTGCGAACGGTATTCCCGATTTAGTGCCCAAGGGGACGGGCAGGACCTCTCGGTCGAGATCGCCACGGCGTGGCCGTTTAACCCGGAAACCGTCCGGGACGCGTACGTTGACACCTTATTATCAGGGCCCCGGGTGCCCCGGGGCCCAGGCGCCGAGAGAGCCGACTCCTTTCCTCCTGCACACCCCGAAGAAAGGTAGACGTCGACCTGTGACCTCCCTTTCTACGGCCGCCAGTTGGACGAGGAGGATCCTCCGCTGTCGTTGGGCTCCGGCCAGAAGGCGACAAGGGTACGCAACAGATGACCGGACCCGTTCGGATCAGACCGAATTGTTCTACTTCTTATAGTCCTGGATGCAAAAAGTGATGGTTTGGTTGGACCCAGCCTGGTCTGAAAGGGTCTGATCTATTGTTGTGGCCCTATCCGTAGTTGTAGTCGACAAGGGTAAAGCTATACAGTCCTGGCAACAAAAAGTGATGGTTCAGTCGGACCCAGTCTGGTCTGAAAGGGTCTGATCTATTGCTGTGGCCGTATCCGTAGTCGTAGTCGGCAAGGGTATAACTAAACAGTCCTGGCAACAAAAAGTGATGGTCCAGTCGGACCTAGTCTGGTCTGAAAGGGTCTGATCTTTTGTTGTAGCCGTATCCGTAGTCGACAAGGGTATAACTAAACAGTCCTGGCAACAAAAAGTGATGGTCCAGTCGGACCCAGTCTGGTCTGAATGGGTCTGATCTACGGTTGTGCGTCCGTGGTCGCATCCGACAAGGGTACGACTATGCGCCCGTGAGAAAGGAATCCGAGGAGCCGTCGTAAAACGATCGTTTGCCTAGGTACTGTTACAGGCGTTGAAGTCACCTCTAATTGCCGCGAGCTCATCCCGGGTCTGATTAGTCGTCGAGGGTCGCGATGATGCCCTATTCCATAAACATATACGCGACAAGTATCGCCGATGGTAATCGGTCTCCGTTATTCGGAGAACGCCGGTCGTCAAACCATTAAGGCGGGATGAAAGGATCATTTCGTCTGTACCGAACCGCGGAGATGATTTATGGAAACTCCCCACTTCATTTTCTGAGCCTCGAGGAAGACGCAATTAAACGCAAAAATATTTATTAACCTTTCCGTCGAACTGGATGTACCGGATCATTAATGAAAAATCAGCGCAGATCCAGGTCCCATGGTGTTTCGATTCTTATGGGGATAGGCTTGGTCACGCTACTCCTAGCACCACCTAACTATGATTAATACCACTCGATGACCTCTCGGCTCGATCGTCGGGGTCAGCGGCGATCGATGTCATACCGCGCATACAAAAGTGTCCATCCCGAGCCAACCGAGGCGTACCTAACGCTCTTTCCTCGCCGCGACGCTTCATCCATCATCCACAGGGTCCAGGAACCTCGGCCGTTCCCAAGCGAGAACCAGGGTTGATAAAAATCATGAGTTCCGTGGGGGGAAAAAAAAATTAATCGCGGGTACTTTTCTTAAGTCGCGATTTTTTAAATATCTTAAGGTGATATGAAAGGGTGATATACTTCATGCACCTTATCCGCGATAAATTTCACGAGCAGCGTGTTCTTCCTTAGAGCTTCCATGTGAAAATGTGAAAATGTGAAAATGTGAAAATGTGAAAATGTGAAAATGTGAAAATGTGAAAAGTGAAAATGTGAAAATGTGAAAATGTGAAAATGTGAAAATGTGAAAATGTGAAAATGTGAAAATGTGAAAATGTGAAAATGTGAAAAATGTGAAAAATGTGAAAAATGTGAAAATGTATAATCTATAATCACGTGTTATTCAGGCAATTATTTCAGTTATTCGGTCTTTTTAGTTATGCAAATATCACACTTTCATATCGCCTTAACAGGTCCTTCCTTCCTGGTCCGAAAAGGAGTCCGGCCGGGGTAGTTTCGGGAATTATGATCCCTGGGCCCTATCAGTCTTCCCTCGGGCGCCTGATAAGGAGATCCCTGGACCCGCGGATCCTGGGGCAATTAATCCTCGCCGGAGTGCGCGCCGAGTGAAACCAAAAGCGTCGCGTGAGGTCTAGCATGTCGGATGAATAATGATAGTTTAATACCGTCGTGTAGGCCGACTCGCGGTGGGGATTACGCATGAGGCAACCCCGCAATATATTTAAGTAATAATAACCGAGAGGGCAACCGTCCGTGTCCGAGTAGGCACCGCCGACGGAGAGGAGTTACGACATGCCGAGCGGTTTCCTAAAACGATCGTGAAACGGGAAATTGCGCCTAGAGTCGTTCCCCTGCCGATTCTGTATGCCATTTGTCGCTGATTAAGGTGATATGAAAGTGTGATACATATACCAAAAAGTCAAAATGTTTATAATACTTTTCTCCAAACTGGGTGCACCGAATTATCTGAAAAATTTTAACACGTGATTATGGATTATACATATTCACATTTTCGCATTTTCACATTTTCGCATTTTCACATTTTCGCATATTCGCATATTCACATATTCGCATATTCGCATATTCGCATATTCACATATTCACATTTTCGCATATTAGCATATTCGCATATTCACATATTCACATATTCGGAAGACAAATTTTTCCTACAGAAATCCTCGAGTATCGGCACCGGTTCGATCAGTTCCTGTCCCGGGGGGATCCTGGATCCAGGATCCAGGAGATCCCGAGTCCCTCCACGGCGAATTAGGCCCCTTCGTCATGGCCACTCCCACGAGGAGCGAGCCTCTCTTCCGGGGCTGGCCAAGATCCTAGGATGATCCTCGAAGGTCCTTCCGCGTTGCTTAGGGTCCCTAGACTCGAATCGAAATTCGAAAAATTGGAATTGCATACCGGAAGAGCCGACAAAAGTCGGGCTCCCAGGTTACTAGGATCACGGCGTCCGCGCCGACGTGGACGGAGAAAGTGCTGGACTCGGAGACGCCGACGACGACGTCGTCCGTGATACTCGTGACGCGGCGAACCGCGATCTCCGGTACGTCGCGATGTTACTCTCTGTATTTTTCTTTTTTTTTTTTCTTATCAACGGGGGTCACGTTTCCGGTAATTAATGACCCACGTCATCGACATTCCTCGTCGGTTCGACCTGGGCTATGGTTCATCGCTCTACGTGTTTCGTGATTTGCGATTCGAATCGCGGAAGGTGCCCACTTTTCACATTTTCACATTTTCACGTTTTCACGCTTTCATATTTTCGCATTTTCACGCTTTCATATTTTCACATTTTCACATTTTCGTATTTTCACGCTTTCATATTTTCACATTTTCGCATTTCCACGCTTTCATATTTTCACATTTTCGCATTTTCACGCTTTCATATTTTCACCAAAACCGAATTCCAAGATCGACCCCCTGGTTATATTCTCGTCCTCTACGTTACCTGGGTAACGCACTAAAATACTCTACCCCTGGTCGCCCGGCGAGGCGGAAATTGCCCGTACCGGAATAGCGGGTGGAAGAATGACTTTCTCGTGGCTCTTTCACCTGAAAACGGTACGAGCGGTGCCTCCTCTGTATATTTTCAACATACCCGCGATTAGTTTCCGACAGGTCTGGCGATCGCGCACGCCGCCCCGGGGAATGCACGTTCGAGACGGGTTTTCTCGTCGAGGTTTCCTCGCCTGTGAATTTAGCGGATAATTTCGGAAAATACGAGAAAGCGGCTGCCCCCCTTTTCCCGGACGTATCGCGCCGATAAATCGGGGAAAAGGTTCCGTTCGTTAACCCTTTTGCTACTATGAGCGCCGACGTTTGGTCCAATATCGCCTGCACGGTCAGGGGAATTTCGCCCATACGTCGAGATGGCTCCGTGTTCGAAGGGCTATCAGGGAGGGAACTCTATCAAGCGCTTGATGTGTGGAGGATGAAGACGGTACCGTAAATGCGGAGCCGTTATCTCTAGCTAGTTCTAGGTTAGGATGCGTTAACGTCTTCCTCGGTGCTGATGGAACCTGTCGGGGTCCGTACTCCACACACCTCCATCAGCATTTTGTGAGGATATTTCGGCCACTCTTCGACATCTTCCCCACGGGGTGAAGACCTCTCGCGGTGCTAGGATAATCCACCTGGGGCGAAAACGGAAGTGACTTCTGGGTGCCCTGGACGGCCCCCTAGGTGTTGGGTTTCCGATTTCCGATTTCCGCACCGGCGATGCGGAGATTAGAACGGATTCTTTTTTGCTGATGGACCTGTCGGGGTTCATGACCCACACACGTCCATCAGCATTTTGTGAGGATATTTCGGCCACTCTTCGACATCTTCCCCACGGGGTGAAGACCTCTCGCGGTGCTAGGATAATCCACCTGGAGCGAAAACGGAAGTGACTCCTGGGTGCCCTGGACAGTCCCCTAGGTGTTGGGTTTCCGATTTCCGATTTCCGCGCCGGCGATGCGGAGATTAGAACGGATTCTTTTTTTTTGACCGGGGACTCCACCCGCTGAAGGATTACGGGTCTTCGATTCGCCCTGGGTTCCTGGCATGGCCAAGCCTTATCTGCTGGTTATCCAAGAAAGCCGCTAAGGTAATTATATTCCGCTCGGGTTTCACCGCGAGGAAAGAGCGATCGAGGATGGTCGAAGGTGGAAGGCAAAAAACGAGCTGGAAGAGTGTAAACACTCCCTATTTGCGCAAACTACGATTAGGAACCCGGGTACCGGTTGTTTCAGGGTGCGAGTCGACGACCGATGGTGTTGGGCAAGATTCTTTAATAATTACCCACCACCGAGGGTGGTTCATCAACACACTCGTCTCGGATGTGGCTCGAGTGACTTTTAATCCTGTGTCGGGGATCGGCACTCGCTTGAGGCTCCCTTGCGAATGCGGCGTAATGCGTCTTCCGGTACGCGATAGTCCACATAGGTGTCCGCCTTAAGCCCGCGGAGCCAGTTCGCGCAGATTTACGAGCTTTCCCTGTAATTCGAGTCCTCTTTCCTCGGGTCCTGGGCTCCTATTCTCGAGTTCATACGGATTTTTTTTTATATACGAAAGGATTCGCGTGAAAAATTTCGCATGAAAAATATCACATGACAAATTTCACATGAGAAGTTTCGCATGAAAAATTTCACATGAGATGTTTCGCATGAAAAATTTCGCATGAAAAATATCGCATGACAAATTTCGCATGAAAAATTTCACATGAGAAGTTTCGCATGAAAAATTTCGCATGAAAAATTTCACGTGAGAAATATCGCATGAAAAATTTCACGTGAGAAATATCGCATGAAAAGTTTCGCGTGAAAAATTTCGCGTGAGAAATATCGCATGAAAAATTTCACATACGAGTAGAGTAAACCCAAGTTTCGGCATCCTAGAATCAGGGGTGGCGTCGAAACGGGTATTGCGTTTAGGAAGAGGGATGATCCAAGATGGCGGTCGAAGAGCGTCGCGACGCTCTCGGTGTGGCTCTCGGGTCCCACGATGTGGGCTCATTGTGTCGGCCTATAAAGATCTTGGTTTAGAGCGCGACAACCTGTAACCATTATACTCGGCGGTTAGGTGTCGGCCGCCCACGTGTTTCCGCCCCCATGGCGGATATACGGTGTAGGGTTCGCGATAAAGAGGAGCGAGAAGGAGAATTCCCACCTGGGGGGATTCGCGATTCTTGATTCCCAGGGCCGGGCACGTGTGGGAATTCCAGGGGACACCCCAGGACCCCGTTTCCTCCCACCGAGAGTCCGAGATCGTGTTCGCGTCGCTTCTTTACGGACCGGCGCGGCCATCTTGGACGCCCGGGGGTGACTCCCAAAGCGCGTAAAATCCTACGGCCACCCCATTGTCTTCTCCCCTATTGTGGTGGGCTATTTGTCCAGCAATGGTCCATTGGCTGATTGAAATAAATAAAGGCTGAGCAAACGCCAGTTGCGGACGTTAAGCCGCGACTTCGTCCGCGTCACCGGTCTTCCTTTAAACGCTTTTCTTTGCGGTGTCCCGGGTTTTTATTTATCACCGGCGGATCACAAAGCTTGAAAGTGACCCCAAGTTGGCAATATTTGGACAGGGGTGATTTATCGCAGCCGTTTAGGCTCGTCGGATGAAGGGTCCTCGTTAGGGATGCTCCCATGGGGCGAGGGACCAGAAATTAACTCTCCACCGCGGTCGCCATTTTGTTCCCGACGCCACGGACTGACTCCTAGTCATTGGAGTTTCTTTCCGTGGAATAGTGATCCTTTGAACGAAGGGAACATTTTCTTACTTCAAGAAACTTTATTAAATCCTGCTGAAGTGGCAATGCCAGCTTTATGGACATCCCGCCAGGCCAATGGCCGGGAATAAGGAGAGCGTCGGAGCCATCAAACGGATCGGGTCTCTGCACCTGCTCGATAAAATGTTAATAACGACCCTGCTGGCCCGTTGCAATCCCGTAATGACAAATCGAAGCCCCCCTTGCGACATACGGTACAAATGACGTCGCCATTAGCCATGCAAAGTGGATTCATTGGATCGCTGACCTCGTCTCCGGATGCGTTTCCCTTGCAGGCAAGATGGCCGCCACAATGTGTGTAAGCCCACTTGGGCATATTATGCTCAAAGGAGGTCCAACCTCGAGTCGAGTCCCATTCCGCGCTCTTTTATGCCTCCTTTATTCATCCGGCGTTATTGCCGCCGATCTCCTCTTCGATATAACAATTTTTTTTCTTTCTTTATAATTGCAGGGAAGAGGCGACGTGGCCACCCTGGTGCGCAATCTGCTGGGACCCCTCTACGGGGAGGGAGTCCTCCACCTGCTGACCAGGCAGGCTCGCGACATCCTGGTCTGCGCCTACCACGGCAACCTGGACAACTTCCTCAGGTCCTACCTCTCTCCTGCCGCCACCCTCCTCGCGGAAGTCAAACTCACCGCCACCGGAAATGTAAGTCACATCGGATTTTTTTTTCGGGGTTAATTTACGTATACTCCACTTCATTACGTCGTCACGGAAACTCCACGGCGAAACGCTGGACACCAGGTAATGGTACGGGACGGTAAGGTACTCAAAGGGGAGGTAAAGGGAAACAGGAAATCAGGAAACCCTAGGATGTTAAGAAAACCCTAAATCAAACGTCGGACATGACGTATGGCCGATGGCTGATGGGCGATATACATTTGCTATACCTAGAGACCTAAAATAAACGATATACCCAAACTTTTACCGTGGTCTTACCCCATGATAATTCAGCGGTTCTTTTGCGATATTTAAGTTTAGCTCCCGGTCGCTGGGAATATTCATCCAGGGATCCAAAAGACTAGTTGTCGGGCGCGTTATAAATTGTACATCTCGGTGACAATGGCGTCTGATTACAAAGCCTCCAAGTCCCTCGGGAACGCCGGGACGCCGGGTTAACCAGATCCTATTCCGAACCCCTGGACACATAAATCCCTTTTCCATGGGTTCCATCAGCCGGATTCAAAGCGAAATTAAATAACGCACATCTAAGGTACACCAGCATGATCCAGTGTACTCGTTGCGCGTCCACAAAGCAATGCTCCTCACTTAGGGCGTGATCGCAGCCAATTTAGCCATGAGCGGTGGGTGGCCCAGAATTAATCCGATCTCGGCCGATAAAAAAAAAATTGCAGGCTATTAAAAGGAAAACGTCTGGGATAAGTAAAATTTCGCTTTCATAAAATATGTAATTTTTCGAGCATCGCGATTTTCCTTAGGGTCTCTGTAAGCACGTGCTGATGGTCCCATCGATCCGGTGCGGTAGACGCTTCTATCCAACACCCTTAAAAAGAAGTGTCTTATCCTAGTCCATTCATTTTAGGGGGTTTCACTTCACCTTAAGGTGATATGAAAGTATGTCTAAAAAAATCCAAACTTCGAGAGTGTCGGGACAATTCCTAGATGCTCACGAGTCATCAAAGTTGCAGGCGGTTCTACCCAACACCTTAAAAAAGTGTCTTATTCGAGTAGGTTGATTTGAGGGGGTTTCGCTTCGCCTTAAGGGAGCAAGAAGACGGGGATAAACGATCGGCTCGCCTCGTGGAGGTTTTCCGCCATGTTGGAGCGGCATCGACGGAAACTTCCCACGGGCGACCTCGGCTTCTCGATCGGCGCCGATCGCCACTTATCGCCAAGATCCGGTAATAAGGTCGAGGCGCGGTCGATCGAGCGATGTCGCGGCGGAAATCGTGTCGTCGCTTTTTCCCACGAGAGTGCGCCATCGCGACACGGTCGCTACTCTTCCCCGTTCCTGAACCCTGCACGTGCATTGCCTGCAGTCGATGGCCGAATTATTAAGGTGGTGTCAAAGGGTCATTCCATATATGTATAGGAAAACGGTAATATATTTATGAACCTTTTCCAAAACGAGCTGATATTCCCACACGCGATTCCGCAGGCCCTGGGGAAGAACGTGTGGTGCTCATGAAATTTCATTGAAAAGAGGTACCTTCCTTATAGCCTCCATGTTCATATTAGCAAGTTTGAAGCGATTCGGTACACCCAGTTCGATGAAAAGCTTCATAAACCTCTTCGACGCCACTTTCGTACCGCCTTAAGGACGCATCCAGGAACTAGAGAGTTTGCGTGTCGACGAAACCGACGCAGATTGCTAAAAAATTGAAATTTCATGATAATGAGGACTTTCCTAATAGCTTTCATGATCATATTATCAAGTTTGAAGCGATTCGGTACACCCAGTTCGATGCAAAGCTTCATAAACCTCTTTGACGTCGCTTTCGTACCGCCTTAAGGACTTATCCAGGAATCCCCAGAAACTAGTGGGCCGACCTCGAACCTCCTCAGTTCTTGCCGTAGGTTGTAAGGTAACGATCGTCGATAAAGGTTGGCTCGCAGACAGGCAGCGAACCTGGCGGGGAAAAACGGAGTGGCAGCTAAAGCGAGGCGAGCAAAGGGACGGGCATAGTGCCTTCTCTCTATAAGGCTAGGGACGAGCCGCTAGTTGTAAACCGGTGGCGTGCCTCTGGACTGACTCCGTGTATTCAAACGACCCATTATTTCCACGAGAAATTATTGCTATTACGTTACGTGCGCACGCGCGTGTAATCTTGTTATCGTTATTGGTCAATGGCGCTGCCCTGCCTTGAAAAACACAAGCCTTGGAAAGAATTCCAAAGGCGACTAATTGGAAATTAAGGTGGTCTCTATCGTTAGCCAGAGAAAAAAGAAAGTCCTACCTACACCGGGTTGCGACTGGCGATGAAAAGTGGATATTTCTAGAGAATCCTAAACGCAAGAAACCCTGGGTTGGTCCTGGCCAACCATCTAAATCGTCCACAAGACCAAATCCCTTCGGACGGAAGACGATGCCGTGCGTTTGGTGGGATCAGCAGGGTATCGTCTACTATGAGCTGTTGAAACCTGGTGAAACTGTCAATGCCCACCGGTTATTCAAAAGGCTGGATTATCAGCAAACGCAAGAAACCCTGGGTTGGTCCTGGCCAACCATCTAAGTCGTCCACAAGACCAAATCCCTTCGGATGGAAGACGATGCCGTGCCGTCATCGCCGTCGTTCTCAGGCACCGGCATCGAATCCGATGCTCCCAGGGATAGGACGAGGAAACGGGACCAGCTAGGTTATGTCGGAATGTCCGCAAAGAGGACACAGGAGGGCAGGATGTTGCACGAGGAGTCGGAAGACACCCATAACGGTGCCGCGTCCGAATTGATTGACAATGATTGAACCTTGCATTCGACTCGGCGCCGCGTCCAGGGCTATCCTCCGGATAGATCCCCTATCAGCTTCTCGCTCCCTCTCCGTCCGGCCCTTTCTCCTCGGGGTCCGTGTTCCTGCCACCGAGGTTTCCGCGAGGCCACTTTGTAGAGGCGCCATCCTAGCCGGGAAGATCGATCGATTAGACCTGGAGGAACCCGGGTACCTGGACTTTTCTGGGTAGGACTTCTAGACTTCCCCTGATCGGGGAAGGAAGATACTCTGGGGAATCCTCGTGCGCGACCCCATTAGATTAGGACCTCCGCCGCCATTTTGGTGAACGGGACGCCCTCGAGGACGCTTCCCTACATTGTTAGGGTACTTCTTGCAAGACGGCTCTCCGGTGAATTCCTCTACGGAGGCTTCCAACGAGACATTTTCCCTAGCCGTATTGCCCTGGTTAGATTCGGATAGAGCAATAAAGTTTATTGAATCCCTCGGCCTAACTTTCTACCCCGTGAAAATATCTTCTGCATCTAAACTGCACCGGTGCACTAGGTGCAGCGCGCCCGCGTTATGGCCTGGGATAAAACGCGTTATACAACGCGGATCGCTCGCAATTACCTCGGAAAATAAATTCTATACACTCCGGGTGTAACGATAAATCTTCGGCGGACGCGTTTTATCTCGGCTATCGCGATGCCGAGCTGGGAAAAAAATCCCCATAATGCAGGAACGCACCATGGGGGACTAGAGGACGTGATGGGGTTTCGATCGGAAGCTAGGAACCCCAACGGGAGGCGCAGTTCCTGACTTCCTAGTTCCATCCTTCTTAGGTACTTCCCCAATGAGCCAAAAGTGTTGGGGCACACTTTAAGGCGAAGTGAAACCCCCTTCACATCAGTCGATTCGAACACCACACAATTTTTTAAGGGTGTTGGACCACACTGTGAGGAACATTGATGAGGACTCTTGGTCATCAAAGAAGGTGTTTAGAAAAATCTTCTTCATCGACGTCGATCAAGTTCCTCGACGTGTTTCACTTCACCTGGAGAAATATAACTAAACCGCTGACAATGATCCTATAAAGGGTGTTGCGAAAAGTGCGAAAAAGCTCATCGCTATTCGGATGACAAGACGGATGACAGGCTCTATCCGCAAAGAGCTCGCGGCTGCAGGCGTGGAAATGGAAATGGAAATGGATCTCATAGTCGTTACACTTTCTCCGGCTCGGTCGTTGGTTACACGCCCACATCGGGGCCATCATCTCCGGCAATTACTGCACTCGGTGCGGGAGAGGTTAGGTCGACAACTATTTCCAATCAGTTAAGGTGGAGTGAAACACGTCGAGGAACTTGATCGACGTCGGTAAAGAAGACTTTCCTAAATGCCTACGTCACCACGTTGGTTTTTATAGCAAAAACTGGGTCGAATTGGGTATTGTACCAAATGGCACACTCCACCAGTCGTTTTCCTACAATAATTACAAAGAAATCCAAGTAGAACTCCAGAAATTCTCTGGATTCATGCTTTCTGAGGCCCTAATCGACTGCACGTCAGCGCAGGGGTTTAAAGCGCGATTCCGCAGCGGAATTGGGTTTTTTCCGCAAGGAGCTCGACCCCCGCACGTCTTAAAGATGATGGATGCCTTCCGAACGATTGGGATCGTTATAATAATGGGTGGCCAGCTGAAATGGATCGCGATTACCCTCGTCAAATTGATTTCCCGGGTACGGACGGTGGGAATTACGGGAGTAGTCATCATTCCAAGTCCTTACGAGCCACCTCCTAGGGGGATTAAATTGTCAGGAGAGGCTACTTTGTCAATTTCTGCAGTGAAATGCGGTCGATTAGCCTCGTCGAATTGTCAGTCGTGAGACTTACCCGAATAGCGGGTTCCAAGGGACTCCACAACGTTAAAACCCTTTGGGTACTAAGAGCGCCTGAAGGCGTTTTCATCCTTTAAAAGATTTTCACAGGCGATTTTTCATCTTTTAAAAACAAGCCAGGATTTTTATCAGCCCTGACCCAGGTCCCAGTAGTTTCCCCGGAAATAGTTTTCTGGTCGACCGACCGAATAGATGGTTCCACCAATAATGCTCATTTTTTTTGTGGGGACCTACGAGGATCGCCACAAATTGCGGATGCGAGCAGATGGCTTCTAGCCCGGTTCCGAATCTACATAGAGACACCGCCTTGTTCCGCTGACTTCTAATTAAATCCTAACCCAACCTGGGAGCAGGAAACGCGCTTTTGTCCGGAACTAAACGATCCCAAAAATCGACAGGTGGGCGAGGGTTTCCTGTCGATGGACGGCAACCGTCGAGTCCCTCCCAAATTGCGAATCTGGTTACAAACTGCCAGTAATGGACAGACAGACATGGAATGAGGATTTCATGACACCTTAAGGGGATTTGGAAGGCGCTGAGACATTTAATCGACGTCGATGAAAGGGATGTTGGACCAAACGTTGGGCGCCTTTCGTCGCTCATGGTAGCCAAAGGGTTAAGGTGGCGTGAAACACGTTGAGGACAGTTTCATCCATACTTTTACGTTTTATTTATATAGAATGACCATTTCATGTCGCCTTAAAGAGTGAAATAGGACCAGAAGAGAAAAAACGTGGAAATGGATTTGAGGAAGTGCCGGTTGAAAAAGACCTGCCGACAGAAACCCTGCCAGGGAGTCGGTGGAAAAACTCGGGCATGTAGAAAATAATTACACCTGGGTACTGTGCAAGTACGTAGGTCGTTCCTACCACGCGAAACTTCGGAGGCTCCTTTTTGCTCAGAGGTGGAGCAGGCGTGGCTCGTAACTAAGGCAGACTTTTAATTGCTCCCGGTCGCGGTTTCGAGGTTTAAGGTGGGCCCGAACCACGTGGAATCGAGCGATAAGCTTCACGGAGGTTTAAACGGAGTTTTCTGGCTTTCAAGACCCGGGATCGAGGGCGAGGCTCGGTACCACGACGTGCAGGTGCTTTTTTTAGGACCCTGAACAGTCGGAACCCTTTGGCTACTAAGAGCGCCTAAAGGCGCCCAACGTTTGGTCCAATATCGCCTGCACGGTCAGGGGAATTTCGCCCATATGTCGAAATGGCTCCATGTTCGTTTTAAACAGAGAGGTAGTTGAAACGCAGGAATGCTCCTAGGGTCTGTTACAAGAGGAAACGTCAACACGTGCCGACGAGCCATTCGTCGAGAAATCATCGAATCCGGATGCAGCGACGCGCATCATCTGAATGCTAAGATGGCTCGTTGTCATTCCGAACAAAGAGGTTCGCCCCTCGGTTCGTGGTAAGCCCATCGTCTACCACGAAATGGACCTCGATCGATCAAACGACCCAGACGAAGACCGTCTGGAAGTTTATAGACGAGTCCAGGGACGTTCCCTTTCTGTCCGCCTTTCCCAGCCCTTTTCCCCGGACTTTTTTCCGCCCTTTGTTTCTTTTTCTCCATCTCTCCACTCTCCCGATCCCAGGAACAGGTCCCTGGGTGTGGGAGGATCCTTCGGTTATAATAACACCGAAGCACAACCGTACGTCATTTCGAGGTTCACGAAGGATCCCTCCCCCGAATATTAAATCCTCGATCAAATGCAACATAACCTAGTCACTTGAAGGTATAATAACACCCTTCGTCCGGTAGATTTGGGTCTTCAAGCATGGCGTCCTTATCGCGGAGCCATTTTATGATTGTGTGGTATATACCTGCCAAAGAGTCAACGTATGAAACTTTTCTCCAAACTGGGTGCGCAGTATTGTCTGAAACTTGACATGGGTCCTAAGATAGGTCTTGAAACTCGTGTAAATTCATTGCTACCGAAGAAAATTGTTTATTTGTTCGGGATAAGGGCCCAGAAAAATTGCATTTAGCCCCAAAAACGACTTTTAGGTATAATCTCTTGCGATGGTTCCCTGATAAGGATGAACATTCCTGCTGTGCTTACCGGTTCGCTTTTCCGAGTTCTGAAACTGAATGGGAGGAGTGGGGGGCATGGAGGAAGAGGGAAGAAGTAAGAAATGCGGGTGGAAGAAGGAGAGGTCCGAGGTACATACGTCACGGGGACGCGCGCCTTTGAAGACGGAGACGGAGGTATATAGGTGACAGTGGGAGCGAGAAGGAGCGCAGTGGGCGGGGCGTGGTGGGGGGCCGAGGGTCGTGGTGGGGGTAGTCGCGGCGCTCTCGGTGTCCGTCGGCCGGCAGGGGCATTGCCGTCCGGCCTGCCGAACCGAACGGACCGTCCGCGCGCTCCCGGCCTCTCCTCTGGTACGGACGGAACCTCAGAGAGAGAGAGAATCAGTGCGTCACGTGGTCTCGAGCCCTGGGAGCCTTAGAAATCGGGGATAACGTCCTGGGATTCGAATAAAGGTGATTGCAAGTAATTGTTGTTACACGCGGGTGGGCGGATCTGTGCACGGCATGTCTCCGGACATTTTCGGTCACGCTTTGGAGTCGACCCTGGATCTTTAAGGGGTCGTCGTCGAGGTTGGATAACGACTTGAAGAAGCTGCGACGGGACACCGCGCCCCCTGCGGCGCTCTAATGGATATATGGGTTACCGATACACCGTGGACTATAAAACTAAGCCATGGACCTAACGAACGTTAACGATCGGGTCGTTTAGCGCTGAGGCGCGTCTCGGAGAGAATTCCCTCTCTCTCTCTCCCTCTGCGAAGACTTGATAGGACACCTTCGATTTTCCCTGTAAGGGGTCCTGGGTGCGAGTCGTCGGGACGATCCTTTGGCGCCTCTCCTTTCAGGAGCTGGTGTCCTTACTCTGAAGAGACCCTGGTCGCGAGTCGTCGGGACCATCCTTTAGTGCTTCTCCTTTCAGGAGCTGGTGTCCTGACTCTAAAGGGATCCTGATCGCGAATTGTGGGGACGATCCTTTATCGCCTCTCCTTTCAGGAGCTGGTGTCCTGACTCTAAAGGGATCCTGGTCGCGAGTCGTCGAGACGATCCTTTAGCGCCTCTCCTTTCAGGAGCTGGTGTCCTGACTCTAAAGGGATCCTGGTCGCGAGTCGTCGAGACGATCCTTTAGCGCCTCTCCTTTCAGGAGCTGGTGTCCTTACTCTGAAGGGACCCTGGTCGCGAGTTGTGGGGACGATCCTTTATCGCCTCTCCTTTCAGGAGCTGGTGTCCTGACTCTAAAGGGATCCTGGTCGCGAGTCGTCGATGGGGACGATCCTTTTGGCGACTCTCCTTTTAGAAGCTGGTGTCCTGACTTTGAAGGGGTCCTGATCGCGAGTTGTGGGGACGATCCTTTTGGCGCCTCTCCTCCCAGGAGTCGGTGACCTGACTCGACCTCTCGGGTCAGGGTCGAGCCCTCGGGGTCGCGCAAAAACGGACAATGGCTCCCGAGGGAATGTGTCCGGGAAGTGGGGGTCCTCGATTACGTCGGGGTCGGTGGGACTTCGCGTGAATCCTTGGAATCACAGCACGGTACGTTCCCCCGATTTTCCGTAGTCGTGTGATCCGCGGACTTGTTTGTGACTTGTGAACACTCGGGGAAGCTTCGCATGGTTTCTTCCCTTCCTTCGACGTGGACGTCACGACCGAGACCAAGACTCGACGGACCGGGAGACGTCGTGGAAGGACCTTTACGCGCGACTACTCTTGGAATTTCCACTTTCGCTTTCGAGGACCTCCACGTGGCACCTTTTGGTGAGTTTTCTTTTCCTGATTCTCGTCCGAGGTAGGCACACAGTAGGAGATAATGTGGATAAAGGAGCTGGCAGAAAATGTCCGAATGTACACTGGGAGACATCAATGCCCTCCCATTCTGCACAGGCGATGCCGTGTCTGCAGGGGAGGCATTCATGTCCGCCATTGTACAGGGCGGTGATTTAACGCACTCGTTAGGGATCGGATTTTTGCCTCGCCAATCACTGGGACTTTGTGCACTCGCGTGATTAACGCGAACTCCTCGGTATCATTCTCTGGATGACTTAATATCGCTTCGTCTTAACGGAAGAAACGTAATTGTGGCCGCCCCTTGATTTTATAGCCTCGTTAAGGTGAACTGAAACCCCCTTCAAATCAGTCGATTCGAATTTCACTCCTATTTATTTAAAATTATTGTAGGAAACAGGTGGAGTATACCATTCGGCACAATACCCGATATAATTCGACCTTAGTTACTATAAAAACCAACGTCGGCGACGTAGGTATCCAGAAAAGTCTTCTTTACCGACGTCGATCAAGTTCCTCGACCTGTTTCACTTAAACTACCCTAAAGAGGGAAGGTTAATTAAATCAGTCCCGTTCTAATTGAACTTCAGAACGTACCGATGCATACTTTGTCTCGCCCTTTCCCTCTTCTTTTTTCCTTTTTCTTTTCCTTCATCGGGGTTGGCGGCCGCGTCCATTGAAGCCGCACGTGCGCATGCGTGCCGCTCATTCGCGGTACTCCTGTAATCCCGGCACGCGCGTAAACGTACGTGCTGCACGTGCACGTGTATTACAAGGAGTACCAACCGAGGGTGATTAAGCTCCCAAGTAGTGGGCCCACGTCCCAATATGGCGAAGAGTCGGTTTGTGCGGGATTTTCCCTTTTTTTCCATTTTTTTTTCCGGCCAGTAATCGGCGGCGCACATTGCCCGGGCCCAGATGGGATTTCGGGGGGCCTAAAGACCGGAGTGCGGGAGAGACGCGGCGTCTCGGCCGCATCGGAGGCCGAGGGGAGCCGAAAAACCCGCAGTTTGGCGATCGGCCGCGGTTTAGGGGTCGTAAAGCCCCGGCATGGAATTCTTAAGGGAGGGCGCAAAACGAGAAAGGCGGCACATCTCTTTACCCTTTTGCTCTCAGGGGTGGCGAGCCCTGAGGGGCGAGAAGTTTAGCCGGTTGCGGCTGATCACCGTAATTACGGCGGCGTTAAAACCGCGGGCCGGGGAAAAATCATAAAGAGAGGGTAAAGGGTGATTTAACGCGGCCGTGATCCCGCTCGGAACGGCGAGGGTGAAATTAAATTATTAAGAGCATCCGTCGACGTCTTTAAAACCCGAGAACGGGGCCGTAGACGCCGGGAACCTAACCCTTTTCCATGGGCGGAGGGCACATGTGCGCCGGCCACTTAGGCCGGGCATGGCGGCACCGCCAACGGCCTGTAAAGACTCGGCTTTTCGATTTTTTCACCCCCCAAAGGGCCGCTTTTACGGGGGGCACGTTGCTCGTCAACTCTTGCCATAGGACCGGAGGTATGGGTGATGTCGGATCGCTGGTAGCGAGCCTACAGGACAAAGGAGACGCCAACGAAGTCGCGAGGTGGAGGCGGCGCGACTCCTTTGTCCGAGTCGTCGTCGACGTCGGACGGTGGTGAGGTTCCTCCTACCGGATAACTCCCGCTTTCGTTAGGGTTTCTCCTTGGGCCGGTATATTTGTGCCTCCGAAACCGGAGCGAGAGGATTTTAAGGACCGGCAAAGCCGCCACGTGTGATTTAGCGAGGTTATGAGATCTTTGAGACGTGGAAGGTGAGATGAGAAATGATTAAGATTCCTGCGTGGGTCTTCGGGAGCGAGGGAATGCGGCCTCTGCCCGCAAGAAAGTTACCTCCACCTTCGAGCGCCCTCTACGTGCGAGCTACTCGCAACATGGCGGCCTTGCCGACCCGTAACGGCCCATTTTTCCTTTTTTCTCTTCACCCGTTGCTCCTTTTCGGGCGTTGCATTGCTCGTTAACTCTTGCCAAAGAACTCGAGGCGTCGCTGCCGTTTCGCCTCCGGAACTCGCACTTTCGGACAAAGGAGAAGCCGATGAAGTTGCGAGGTGGAGCGCTATCCTCCCTAAGGCTCCTCCGCTTTCAGGCCTCATTGACGCCGGACAAAGACTGCGCCCGTTCCTCGGGGTTTTCGAATTCTCAAGCCCTACCTTCCGATGATCTTTATTACCCTCGGTTATCTTAGACCCCTCTTATCCTCGTAATAGGTCTAGCCCGTTTCGAGGTTAAGTCCTCGCGAGAGTCCTCTACCGCTCGAACGCCGCAATGGTGCACTATACCTTCCAATGTACACGCAGAAAAGCGCGTATGCACATTGGGCGAGGTATTACACTTAGCCAACCCTGGATCACCGCAATGTGGGAGCTGTTTACGAGACGCGGATGGGGATCGAATCCCGAGGTGGAGAGTCCTATCGCGTCGGAAAGTCGTCCGCGTTGCATTATGGATCGGATTCGTTCTAGGAACTCCACTCGGCAGCTGCACCGGTGGAGGACCTCGACCCTGAACCCGAGGATAGGGGACGGGCGGCTTCCACTTTCATCGGGAAGGCGCGATCCGCGGTTAGAGTCCGACAATCCCAGTTTCGGATCGTCCAGGGTGGTTAGGGATGCTCGGCAGGGACAACGGGGATATCCTAACGCGTTATCGGCCTCGGATGCAAAAACGGCCCGTGGAGGAACGTCCACGGGAGTCGTCGGGTCGTTTATTTACAAGGAGGCCGCATCCACGCCCCGTCCAACGGCGCATAACGAGCATTGTCTCGGCGCTCCGCCTCGGCAATTCCATTCCGCGCTATATTGGTACTGCATCGTTCGTGGCCGATGTACGTGGGTGAGTGCGACGTGCAACGTGCGTGCGTTATCCGCAACCTGCCGCGGCAAAACGTAGGAAAACATAGCAAAACGTGAGAAAACGTAGCAAATCACAGCAAAACGTGACAAAATGCGACAACACACAACATAATGTGGTCCCTTGCAGCCCGCGACGCCGTTTCATAGGGCCTAGCGCACTGCGAGCATATATGCGACACACACAACATAATGTGGTCCCTTGCAGCCCGCGACGCCGTTTCGTAGGGCCTAGCGCGCTGCGCCTCTTCGGAGTGTGGTGGTCATAGCATATATGCGACACACACAACATAATGTGGTCCCTTGCAGCCCGCGACGCCGTTTCATAGGGCCTAGCGCACTGCGTCTCTTCGGAGTGTGGTGGTCATAGCATATATGCGACACACACAACATAATGTGGTCCCTTGCAGCCCGCGACGCCGTTTCATAGGACCTAGCGCGCTGCGCCTCTTCGGTGTGTGGTGGTCATAGCACATATGTATCAGAAGTTGTTACTTCTGCACGGGCCTTCGACAGTACATCGTTTACGTTCACCTCGGGTGCGAATCCCGCTCTGGAGAGATTTTTCGGTGTGTAAGACAGGGTCTGATAGCCTTACCGGCGAGTCCACAGGCAGACCCGCGACGGAACACAACAACAATGGGTAGGCACCATCCACACCCGTGCCCAAAGGAGCAAGATGCTGGATACTAGACGCTAACATTGTATGCAGATTAAGGAAAGAAATGAAGGTCTAGAACATCAGGAAATTTAGTTCCTCGAGGAAGGGAATGGTTCTCCTTGCTTCCCAGGGTCTGTCGCCCAGAGCACGTCGCCAAGCTAGGCCCCTGTACCCTCGCCCGACACTCGCGACCGGGAATTGCTACCGCCACTCGAAAAGCCGACCGAGATCCCTCTTGGTCTTCCTTGACTCGTGCCGCTCCCCTCGCGACTCCATTCTAGCGGCCTATTATTTCTTTCGACGAGCGATCGAGCGTGGATCGGAGCTAAGTGACCGGGGGCCTCGCATGTGTCGGTCGACGAGCGACCCAGGGCGCGCCCTGCTCTCTTTTCCGGTGAATCGAGTTGCAACGGTGCAACGATACTAACTACCAGGAGAGAGAACAAAAAAGAAAGACCAGTTGACCAAACCAAATATACTGTTGCATGACTTTCATGGGAAAAATGACATTTCCCGAGTACCTTCGTGGTTTAAGAGTGACAAGACCTCTAGGATGCAAAAGACCAGGACCAACGCCTATATCATGCTCCTGGTCCCGCGTTTGCTCGTTCCTAATCCTTCCTAGCTTCGAGGAGGAAACGGAAACTGAAACGACCCCTCCAGTCCAGGTGGGATCGACCCCCCGTCCAAGCTCGACGAGGACTCGAGCTCGTACACGCTCCAGCTGCGCAAGATGAACCTTCCCCGGCTCGTATTTCAAAGTAAACCGAGAGGCCCTGCCGGCGGAAACGGAAAAAAGAAGGAAAAGAAAGAAAGGAAAAGAAAGGAACCGGCGCGAGGAGCGCTAGATTCGCGCTCTGCTCGTGCTCTCGCGGTTCTCGGCGATGCACCGCCGAGGGGCCTCCATGCGTCGTGCATCGAACTCTGCCACCAAGTGCACCGTCCTACGAGGCACCCGGGGCGGGTAGGTACACTGGGAGACATCAATGCCCTACCATCCTGCACAGGCGATGCCGTATCTGCAGGGGAGGCATTCATGTCCACAGTGTATACTGGGAGACATCAATGCCCTCCCATCTTGCACAGGCGATGCCGTATCTGCAGGGGAGGCATTCATGTCTGCAGTGTAAACTGGGAGACATCCATGCCCAACCATCCTGCACAGGGGAGGCATTTATGTCTGCAGTGTAAACTGGGAGGCATTTATGTCTGCAGTGTAAACTGGGAGGCATTTATGTCTGCAGTGTGCACTGGGAGACATCAATGCCCTACCATCCTGCACAGGCGATGTCGTATCTGCAGGGGAGGCATTTATGTCTGCAGTGTAAACTAGGAGACATCAATGCCCAACCATCCTGCACAGGGGAGGCATTTATGTCTACACTGTAAACTGGGAGACATCAATGCCCTCCCATCCTGCACAGGCGATGCCGTATCAGCAGGGGAGGCATTCATGTCCGCCATTGTACACCACGGTGCATCCAACACTTAAGTAGGGAAGGGAAGAAAATAGGAGGAAAAGGGAAAAGGTGGAGGCGACGGAAAGGACCGATACTTAAGTCCGTAATCACCAGCGAAGGGACGCTAATAGCTCGCTACCGACGCTACCAAAGCCACGAAATCGACCGATAGGATCGATCCGCGAGCTCGCCGGGGAAAATTCAATAGGAATGATCGGGAGGGCCGATTACGATCGTTACACCCCTTCGGCGTTTATCCCGCCGATTATCCCGCTGTCGGGCATGGTCGTTAGCTCGTTAGTAACGAGCGCGAGTTAGTGCCGCCACGGGGAAAGGGTTAATTTCAGGGGTTATTAGCTAAAAAATGGGCTGAAACGATATTAGAGAACGATATTAGATTAAGAGAACCGCCTATGACAATCAGCATGGCCGGTGATAAGGGACTTTCGGCACTAACATGTTACGTTACTGTCGTACCACGTTAAGGCGACACGAAAGGGCCATTATGCAAACCCAGTTTCGAGAAACATTTATACAGATTTCTCGAGACTGGGTGCAGCGAATGATTAGAAACCCCAAAGTCTGATTAGGAAGGCCCTAAGGAAAGTCCCGAGACTCGGGAGATTTCATTCCGCTAGCGTTAGCGCGGCCATTAGTGCGATCGAATTTAGGTTAGCCCGAGAAGGTTGGGATAGGTCGTGGCCGGGTTATCTCCCATTAGGCCGAGAAAGCGAACGAGTTCCTACCCGGTCGTGGACAAGCGGAAAACGGCAAGCCTTTCGAAGCGTTATGGAATTCTCCTCGGGTGGAGGAGACGAAGACGTAAGAGAGGACGGTGGATTCCCGCTGTTTGATAAAGTCATAAAGAAGGAACCAGAGGGGGACTCGAAAACCCGTTATCCGAGTGCGCTTCCTGCCAGAAAATAACCAGGGGGAAAAAGATTCGGGGTATTATACAAGCGTTATACAGGTGGCAGCACCGTAATCCGGGCCCAGGAGACGACGAAGTCGTAAAACGAGTCGACGAAGAGGAGAGATATTCTTATCTCGATAAACAAAAACCTCCAGTCCTTAGGCAAAAGGGTAACGAGCGGAGTGACGCCAGAAAACCAGAAAGAGAAGAGGAAAAAAAAATGTATAACATCCATACACTTTTAGTACAGATATTTTTATCTCGATTTTTCAGAGAAATTTCAGGATCGCAAAGGGTTAACGATATAATTCTTTGGTACTTTTCCAAGAGATGTAGAGCCTGGCGGCATGATGCCAATCCCTAAAAGGGTGCTGGTAATTATTTTGTTGTGGCATGGGATGTGCCTTATGTGGTAAATCTGCTCCGATTAGCTGGTACTTTCATCAGAGAAATTTCAGGATCGCAAAGGGTTAACGATATAATTCTTTGGTACTTTTCCAAGAGATGTAGAGCCTGGTGGCATGATGTGAATCCAGCAAATGGTGCTGGTAATTATTTTGTTGTGGCATGGGATGTGCCTTATGTGGTAAATCTGCTGGTAATTATTTTGTTGTGGCATGGGATGTGCCTTGTGTGGTAAATCTGCTCCGTCTAGCTGATACTCCCTTCAAAGAAATTTCTCAATCACAAAGGGTTAACGATATAATTCTTTGGTACTTTTCCAAGAGATGTAAAGCCTGGCGGCATGATGCCAATCCCTAAAAGGGTGCTGGTAATTATTTTGTTGTGGCATGGGATCTGCTCCGATTAGCTGGTACTTCCATCAGAGAAATTTCACGACCGCAAAGGGATCAATCAATCCCTAAAAAGGTGCTGGTAATTATTTTGTTGTGGCATGGGATCTGCTCCGACTAGCTGGAACTCCCATCAGAGAAATTTCACGACCGCAAAGGGATCAATCAATCCCTAAAAAGGTGCTGGTAATTATTTTGTTGTGGCATGGGATGTGCCTCATGTACTAAATCTGCTCCGACCAGCTGATACTCCCTTCAAAGAAATTTCCCAATCGCAAAGGGTCAACGATGCACCTCTTTGGTACTTTTCCAAGAGATGTGGCTCCGGTTTGCTGAAGCTCCTTCTTTTGTTGTCTTTTCCTATTTCCGTCATGGACACAACAGTTCTCTCCCGGGGGAGAGGTCGTACAAAGATCTGGGGGGAAAAAAATAGGTGAAATTGAATCCGGGGGACGCGTAATTGCGGTTTCCAGTCACGAGCCGATCTGCCCTAGGAAAAGTCAACAGATCGGCGAGCTATCCTACGATCTCAATTGGAACGGCACGAGGAACAGTCAGGCCCCTTTGTTCGGTTGACCGTTCCTAAAGAGAGACTCCGATACTAGTCGTGATAAGGTCGCCTTAATGACCGGCCGTGCGCTTAAACTTAAGCCGGGAGCTTTAAGGTGTTACGAAAGTGTCACGCGTACATACCCAGAACAAAAGAATTAGTAAAACTTGTCTCCGAGAGGGATTTCATAAGGACCACCGATCGCGTGTTGGGTATTCCAATTAATCAGTACAATCGGCTTGGAGGAAAGTTGTCTAATATTTTTTTTCCATACATTTAAGGTGTCCCTTTCGTGTCCCCTTAACTCGATCGACCCTTCCAGTTGGGACTTACGTAGGAACTTATTTATTCGATCTGTGGGGCTGGTTTTAATTAGTCGGCTTCCGCGAACGATCAGCAATGGCCCCGTGGAATTAGAATGCAACCGGCTTGCTCTTATCCCCGGTTTTTTCCCCCAAGTACGCCTGGTACTCGATAAGTACCCTGGTAAAGACGCCTTATAGACGTATACACGTATGCTAAACGTATAAAAGACGTCCAATAGACGTATACACGTATGCTAGACGTATAAAAGACGTCCAATAGACGTATACACGTATGCTAGACGTATTAAACACGTCTAAAAGACGCCTTATAGACGTATACACGTATGTTAGACGTATAAAAGACGCCTTATAGACGTATACACGTATGCTAGACGTATAAAAGACGTCCAATATACGTATACACGTATACCAGACGTATAAAAGACGTCCAATAAATGTATACACGTATGCTATACGTATAAAAGACGTCTAATATACGTATACACGTATACTAGACGTCTTTAAGACGTGCAAAAGAGATCCACGAGGCTCTAGGGCCATCCAGGAGAGGTGGAGGTCTCGCTCCATTTAATATGTGCATGTGTAATTAAGATGCAACGCCTTCGTGCCCCTGTCCCCTTGATTTATCGGAAATTGATTCGCGTATGGACGGTAACGAACGCAGCAATTACTTTCGCTCCTCGGGTTCATTGCCGCTGAGATAAGTGCACCCGTTGCAGTGACTCGACGTTGCATATGCAAATGTTTTCTTCTTTTCTCTTTTATTTTTATTTTCCCTCGGTGTTGCGCCTTCGAGAGCCTTTCTTTGGCTCGATGGATATTTCTTTTCTTTTTGTTCTCTCGGCGTTGGATTACTGTCAATTGTTTTACACCACCTCCCAACGGGTACTCCAACACTTTGCGTTTATTGGGGTTTTAATTAGCACATTTTTTTTTTTCTTGCGCAAGAAAATAGCGAGACATTTTTTTGTTGCGCAAGAAAATACCAAGACATTTTTTTCTTGCGCAATAAATTAGCAAGACATTTTTTTCTTGCGCAATAAATTACCAAGACATTTTTTCTTGCGCAAGAAAATAGCAAGACATTTTTTTCTTGCGCAAGAAAATAGCAATGAATTAGCAAGACATTTTTTTCTCGCTCAAGAAAATAGCAATGAATTAGGAAAAAAATGTTTGTTGCGCAAGAAAATAGCAGGAAATTTTATTGAATTGTGCCAAGGTGGGAAAAACATCTTTACGGACGTGTATTTATCGGCGGGGGAGAGTGGCGCACATTAGCCATTACTCGGGGCATATTTTATGACTCGCGTGTTCTTACTTCGAAGTCAATGGTCGATAGGCGCGAGTGTACGTCGCCCATCGAAATTGATTTCTAATTAATAGGGCCCCGTGGATTTACGAGGGAGTCGCGTTGGGCTACCATCTGAATTTCACTCGCATCTTGTACCCCTGGGGCGATCTTTCTCTCTTTCTCTCTTCCTCTCTTCCTCTATGCGGAAATCCAGTAAATCATTTCCGCCGGCTCGGAATTATTCACCGCCACTATAATACTATTCCCACTATAATTTTAGTCCGGGGTACTATGAGTCTTCAGAACAGTGCACTGTTAAAAAAAAATAACATAGCACCAAATGTGTTATAAATTTATAACACACGTATGTAGTGAAATTGGAAGCTCATCTCAGGGAATTATAAATAATGCGTTCATGAAATCTCATTTCATGAGTTTCGGGACCTTCCTTAAGGTCTCCAGATTCACTTTGTGAAGTTTGAAACAGTTCGGATGCTTCAACATCCCCTTAAAATGCTTTTTCCAGTAATTTGCATATATTCGCTCGCGGTGCCGTTTATTCTTTTCTACGTAGACCCGTGCTCTTGTCACTGACCAGCTCAACCTCGGTTATTGTGGGACTTGGGGTCGCCTGATTATTTTCGGGATGTACTTGGCGCGTGACGCTACCAACTCTCGTATATATCTCCGGGGAGGAATCGGCGTGCAACGGGTGGTCCCCGCCGGTATCGGAGCCTCGTTTGTCATCCTCCATGCCGTGAGACGAGTCTCGACGACCGACCACCCAGGGCGCCGGGACGCTAGTCCCAAGTCGTCAGTCGCCGCCGGATCACGATCCGAGTGGCGCTCCATCGCATAAAGGTCCGTTTATCCCATGCGATCCGTCTCCGGTTTGAACAGCGCCGGACACGGTCGTCTTCCACGCGGAGAAAAATAAGGGCCTTATGATGAAGTGGCACCAGTAGATTCAAGTAAAACACCCTTTTTTTAAGTGAAGTCGTCAGTCGCCGCAGGATTATGATCCTGGTGGCGCTCCATCGCATAAAGGTCTGTTTTTCCCATGCGATCCGGCTCCGGACCGGCTCCGGTTTGAACAGCGCCGGACACGGTCGTCTTCCACGCGGAGAAAAATAAGGGCCTTATGATGAAGTGGCACCAGTCGATTGGAATAAAACACCCATTTTTTAAGTGAAGTCGTCAGTCGCCACAGGATCATGATCCTGGTGGGGCTCCATCGCATAAAGGTCTGTTTTTCCCATGCGATCCGTCTCCGGTCCTGCTCCGGTTTGAACAGCGCCGGACACGGTCGTCTTCCACGCGGAGAAAAATAAGGGCCTTATGATGAAGTGGCACCAGTAGATTCAAGTAAAACACCCTTTTTTTAAGTGAAGTCGTCAGTCGCCGCAGGATTATGATCCTGGTGGCGCTCCATCGCATAAAGGACCGTTTATCCCATGCGATCCGGCTCCGGACCGGCTCCGGTCAGGCTCCGGACCGGCTCCGGTTTGAACAGCGACGGACCCGGACGTCTTCCACGCGTAGAAAAATAAGGGCCTGAAGATGCAGTTCACACCTTCTTTTCAACACCTTCTTTTAAGGGTATTGGACCAAACCATCCAAAAACTTAGACATGACTCGTGACCATCTGAGAATTGCCCTGACACTTTGAAAGTTTGGTTTTTTAATCTAGTCCGGTAAGAAAGCTCGATGGGATTTCGGGATGGCATCTCGTAGATTGAACAAAGGAATGAAGATGCACCCAACGCGAGCTCGGTGGAGAGTTCGCGGCAAGAATCGCGTTCAGGCTTCGATCGGGTGACGTTTCGTGGCGGGCGATAAGAGCTGAAACCGGCCGACGTCGCTGATAAGGGTTCAATGGCACGAGCGCTCTCGATAACTCCGGTTTCCTCCCGTTCCCGGCTCTACCGAGAACTCCGAGGCTTCTTTTCTCCCGAGTAATCCGAGAAATCCATTAATTTCAAGAAACACTCGACGCCGGGAGAAGATTAATCACCCCTCTTGATAATCCGCGAGGAAGTCGCCCCCTCGGCCCCGCTTCTTCCGGCCTTATCACTCTTCTCTCCCGATTCGTGAACATCATCCATGAAGTGGTATAAGGAGAAACACGCGCAAATATTTCCTTGAATCGATAAAATGTTCCCTGGGTCATCCAGCAACAATTTCCAACGTTTAGGCTGCTGTAACTAAGGCTCTAATTTTTTTATCCGTGTTGTGTGGTCGGAATAACCACACAACATCTTTCAGCCATGTCGCCGCGGTAATTGCGGCCAAATTACTTTTTTCTACGGGGTTTTTCCCGGTGTTCGGGGTCGGCACGACGACCAGGGGCACTCCTAGGGCCCTGAAGAAGAGCCAACGAAGAGCAACCACCCCCGGGGCCCAGCCGGCACCCGAGAGTTATGTCCTTATTGTATGTTAATCGAGTTCCCGTGGCCCCCGCGAGAGGCGTCCCCTTGCCCCGGCTTAAAAATAGCTCCTCGGCATCCTCCGGCTTCTTTCCCGGAGGTTTTCTAGCTTCTGGAACCGGCGAGCGGGTTCCAGGTTCCTTGGAACCCGCGGCCAGGAACGGGGTCAACGCGGGGTCAGTTCTCCGGGTCGACCCGAGGACGCCTTTGCCTCCGACCTGGCTTCCTTCTTGATTTCACTTCGACGTTCGCTCTTCACCGTGCCCCGATTCCTCCCGGGGAAAAATAAGAGCCTTAAGGTGTTGTGAAAGGGTCCGTTCGATTCTATACACCCAAACGTCAGAATATTGATTAAACTCCAAATTGGACGTCCCGAGTCATTTGGAACTTCAGCACATGATTATGGAGGTCCTAAGAAGGAACAGGATGCTCATGAAATTTCATTTTTCATAGAAAATGTATCTTTTGACTTTCGCGCAAGCTGACCGAGGAGCTTCCTCTGTTATCGGCCAGCGCAGGGATTGACTCGTCGTCGACCCCGGACGTATGCAAATGAGCTGGTCCCTCTTCCGTGTCGCCCTCCACTTAGCCGGTGGCTGTACTCCAAATTGACAGTGGTTATCGCAACGGAGTCGCAATTAATTGGCGCTCGTAAATAACCGGGACAATCGGGCCCGGATATCGGTGGGCAGCATCGGACCACACAACCGGCCTCGTAAAGCACCACCAGGAGGTTGTCCACCTAATTCGGCTCCTCCCCGGCCATCTACGACGCCATCTTAGATCCGACTTAGATACCCCGGTTTCGCCGCTCTTAACAGTCCAGGCCTCCCGGACTGCGAGCATTCGCCAGCCGATCTATAGATCACCGGGAATTAACGAGACAATGATCGATGCCTAGTCGCCGAGGACAGTTCGGCTGACCTACCTTCTCCAACAGGAAGGGTTTCCCTGTTCCTGCTGATCTGGGAACCGTCCTACGTTTCCGGGATGATAGCGACGAGCAAGATAGGTCTTGGGGTTGCAGTTTTGGCTTCGTTCTAACAGTTAGTCGCCAGCCAAGAGGCTGCAATTTGGTGTTGGCGTTGAAGTCTTGGTCTGGTCATTCGGTGCCACCTGGTGCATCCGTTACAGGGTGCACTGTCCTCGAGATCGAATCCCTGGGGCACCGCGGTTATCTTTAGCGTTCGCCAGCTTGCCCCATTGGGTTATTCCGTCAAGGATGGAGGGGCAAGTTGCCAAATGCCCGCCATAGCTGCCAGTTTATTCGCGGGCTACCCGAAAGATCTCTCTTCGGCTTCCCTCGCACCCGGAATGTCGTTTGTTCCTGGCTTCCCTTTTCTCTGCCGCGTTCCTCTTCCATGCCCGTCCTCCGCGTTCCCCGGCGAGATGGAGTTTACCTTACCCTTCCTGGGACCGAAAACCCTGCTCCTCCCGAGAGGGTGGAATCGGGTCGGAGGCTCTTCAACCCTTTGGATCGCCCCGTAGAGTCCAGGGGAAGCCCTGGAGCCGTCCAGGACGCGAGAGCGGACGTGAGGTACGATAAATCGATGGCCGATTGCCGAAGACCGTCATTATCGTTATCTATATCCCATTAGCGGCAATTTATGACGTTTCCACGGCGGTTCCGCCCGTGACCCTCCGCGGTGGGTCCCTCTTCCTTCCTCTGCTGGGGGTGCAGAGCTGGAGGGAGCGAGAAAGGTAACGAAGTACCTGGTGAACATATGAAACCATCCTCGACGGCCCTGCTCGTACGAGCATCCTAACGAGAGGGCCCGCAACAAAGGACACATCCACTTAAAGGACCAGATCCTAAGTGCCGAGCTTTGGCTAACGCTCGCGTAATTAGACGCCTCATGGACTCGTTACTATTTGGACCAGCGATGACCAAACTGGATTTTGGTCTTGGTCCTGCAGCCTCGGAAGAATGCTGCCAGGTCTGATTCAGACCCCTAGCCTTGCCAGGAAGTAGGAAGCCATCTACCATTTCTCAGACGGGGACCTCGGGTCCGGTCGTAGCCAGGAGATTCGCTTTCGACGAGGATTCCGTTTGGGTCATCCTGCTCCCCGGTTACGAGGTCCCGATCTTACGTGCACTCGAGCCCCGGTTATGCGACCGGTCGATCCATATTCATGCGGGAATTCATTTGCTGGGAACCCGGAGGAGGGCTCCCTCTCATCACGCCGGCCCGCCTCGTCGTATGTTGGCGTATCCTTTTATGCATCTTCCCCGCATTCGATTAGCGCTCCTCTTGCTTCCGGTTCCAGGGATCCGAGTTCCGGTTCCCGGTCCTCTTCGGATCGAACGACATGCGTCGTTCCTTTCGCGATGTCGGCAGGAAACGGTTCCCGGTGTTGGCTGTCGCCGTCGCTTTCCCGCGCCGCGTGACGGGGCAGAGACGTTGGCACGAACCGAATATGCAAAGTGGGAACCGAGTTCGTTACTCGAGACTCGCATAAAAGTCCCCTAATGCCAAGCGGTTGCGGCCGGTCGCCGGTCGGTCGCCGGTCGATTGCCGGTCGGTCGCCGGTCGGCTGCCGGTCGATTGCCGGTCGGTCGCAGGGGCCTCGCCCGCGCGCTTAGGGCCCCCCTTGTCGGTAATTACGCGTTGCAAAACAGAGACACGACATCGGCCGACCCTTCACCTTCCCCTGGTCGGGCCTGGGGCAACGACAGTCGCGTTGGGATAGGTCAGCGTCGAGGGGACGCGCGCTTGGAAAAACCCATGATCTGGCTTGACAAAAGTCAATGCTCGCGGTAGAAAATCAGAAATAGAGCGCTAAGGAACAACAAGATTTTGTGTATGGCTTTATGTCGATGATGGCATCCTAAGTAAAGGATCTATGATTGATAAAAAATACCACCCGGCCGTGTGAAAATTTGCATATGGCTTTACGTCGATGGTGGCATCCTAAGAAAAAGATTAATGATGATTATCTTTCTGCACGTACCGGGGTCTTGCATTTGCTCATCGCTATCGCGAAGAGCGGCGAAGTCCCAGGAAGACAGAGGATTGTCCTCCAGGACGATCGTCCCGAATTCCTCCGGTCTCCCATCGACATCCCGCGTGGGCATTGTCGAGGTACAAAAGAGCCATCCTGACGCGCCATTCTCGACACGGGATGCCTCTTTATCGTCCGATACCTCCATGAGGCCCCATGCGATTCCGCTCTCTCATGACCCCCCACGGGGACTGCGAAAGGATAGCGACAAAGAATCGAGCCGAGATGAGCCCTCTCGATAAGATCTGCCGATGAGACAGGGGAGGACTCCTCCAGCTCCAAACCCAAAAGATCCTCCCAGCATCCGAGTCTTGACACCTCCGAGTAACCCTTAGGTTCATATAATTCTCAAGGTAGACTGCAAAAGACTTAAACATAAATATAAATGTCGGTAATGGGACGCGCCAGCTTATGTTCCCACTTGAGTCTTCAAAACGACATTCCCCCCAAAAAGGGTACACATGAATTTCACTTTCTCGACGTCGATGGAACTTCTTAGCGCCTTTCATATCCCCGAAGTGGTTTTCCTGATCATTCACTATTTTTGTTGTGTGGCTGTGTGTCGATTCGTCGCGCTCCTGTTGCCTGGGAAGGATATGCGATTCCGTCTCCTGTTTATTTCATATAAGTGTCCGGCGAGCCGGATCCCATTCTTCCCGGGAGCACGCCGGGATCACCGGGTGTCACGTGAGCCATTCTCCCACGACCTGGAGCCTCTCCCGGGTCCCCGAGAGTCGCTTTCGGCGACCTCTGCATAGGGATCGGGACAATTCTCACTTCGGCGGGGATAAATCTAGCCGGGCTTGGCTCCTTCCCGGATTCCGCTCTTCCTGGGTGCCGATTTTTCCCCTGGGAACAAGAATTGGTACTTTCGCTGCGGCGCCCGATGACCTCCGATCAGCTCTCTTCCAGCCATAGACACGCTTGACGTGTAGAGTGGAGACAGTCGCGGTTTCTCGACCTGGAGAAACTCCATTTGCAACATCCAGTCAGCCCTGGGGCGTGTGGTTGGCTTGCTGACGTTTCGGGATCCCCATCGCCATTTCGTCTTTCCTGGCAACCGGCGAAATCCCATCAAATTGTAGGCTAACCATAATCATCATTGCACTGTTACCAAAATTTCATACACTTCTAGTACATTTGGTTGCCATAAAATTATTCTTAGGGTTCACGGAATGTCTCTTTGGTTCCGTGGCATTTTTTTTTCTTGGAGTAGAAGGGCAGATCTCTTCTTCTCTTGTTTAGGAACCTGGCGGACGGTCGTGGAAGCCCGAAAGCTCGAAGAAGCGCCTGCAGGGAACTCCCCGCCTTTTTGCGGTCGTCCCCTCGACGCGGTTTGCTCCTGGGGAACGATCAATTTGTAAACGAGCTTTGGCGGGAGCGTTTGTCGCCGGATAAAAAAGCGATCCTCCTTGATCGCGGCCGGTCGGCCGGCAAGAACGATCCGTTTCCACGGTCCATTACTCCAGCGGTGGCTCCTGGTATCGCGGGATCTCAGGACGGGAAGTGCCCGTCCGGTGGAGTGGATCCGGCGCCTTCTCCCTGGTGTCCGAAAGCCCCTTCCCGAGGGAAGATGGTCGTTCCCTCTTCCTCTTCCAAGCGCGTCCACCATTCCGTGCACGTCGAAGGCCACGCGACCACGTCTCGTTGCTCGGGCTGGTGATGTATAGTCCTTTCTTCCTGCGGATCCTGCGGATCCTGCCTATCCTGCCGATCCTACTGACCTCCTGGAGGAGGTTGTCGTCATGTTCCCAGCGTGATCAGGAGACAATGGGGTCTTGCCCAAGAATAGGAATCGTTTGTTGTGGTCACTTGGAAACTTTTCTCTTCGGTGAGATACATCAATGAAATTAGTTGCGGTGGATAGATTGAGCTTTTACTAGAATGATAAGAACCATCTATGCCAACTAAATCTTGCTGGGAAAGAGTATCGCAACGACAGACGCACGTTGGCATGACCAGGAGACCAAATCGTTTGTTGTGGTCACTTGGAAACTATTCTCTTCGGTGAGATACATCAATGAAATTAGTTGCGGTGGATAGATTGAGCTTTTACTAGAATGATAAGAAGCATCTATGCCAACTATTGCTGGGAAAGAGTATCGCAACGACAGACGCACGTTGGGATGACCAGGAGACCAAATCGTTTGTTGTGGTCACTTGGAAACTATTCTCTTCGGTGAGACACATCAATGAAATTAGTTGCGGTGGATAGATTTAGTTTTTACTAGAATGATAAGAACCATCTATGCCAACTGTTGCTGGGAAAGAGTATCGCAGCGATGAAGGAGAGAGACTGAGTTTTTACTAGAATGATAAGAAGCATCTATGCCAACTGTTGCTGGGAAAGAGTATCGCAACGATGAAGGAGAGAGACTTCTTCCCGTCCCCTGGGAGCGGAATTAGAAACACGGGTTCATCCCTCTTGAATAGAAGTCCCGAGCCAGGAGGATTATTCCACGGCCGTCCGTTGTGTCCCTAAAAGGCACGCCTGTTCGTTCCTCGTGATCGGGGAACAATGGGGTCCCAGTTAGAAGAGGATTCCGCGATGTCCCTCGCGGTTGCCTCCTTATCGGTTTTCATCCAGAGAAAGTATCACCGCGAGTTGTCTTGGTGGTCAGGTTCCCAGTTTGCGCCTCCAAGAGGTGTCGGGATGCCCGCACCGAGGAAGGGAATTTCATTTAGCCAAAGGAACACTTTGTCAGTCCAAAGGACTATTACTTGGCTAGGATAAGCTCGAAATGTTCAGACCAAGGAACTTCTTCGTCTAGGACCTTCCTGGTCAGACTGGAGCAAACCTTTCCTGGGTTCCCCATGTCCTCCAAGCCCACTGACCAGAACCCCGTTGGTTCCCAGGCGGATGCATCGCTGATGCATCGCGGATGTGCCCAGGATGCACCGTGGCGATCCGTTAGGATGGATCCCCCGGAGTCCCGGGGTGGTCCAAGGCGAAGAGGCCACGAGGAGGCAGCACATTTGAATAAGATGTGTATTGGCATCGCTCTCCAGTGCGCCGGGAATGGATTTGCATTCGGAATCGACCCTCTGCCTTCTTCATCTTTCCCGTCTCCGGGAACCCGGGGAACCTTTCCGCGACGTCCGGCTTGGAGAGGACACCTCGACACGTGGACTTGACGGAAGACAATAGTCGAATCAACACAAACTAGTGGAGTTCACGTTCCACACACCTTAAGGCTATGCGAAAGGGTCCTTCCACACATTTCAAACGTCAAGAGATTGATCAGACTCCAAACTGGGTGCCTAGGGTCGTTTGAAACCTCGCCACGTGGTTATAGGGACCCTGATGCTAGTTATTTGTCTTGGGCTGGAACCAAAGACGCGTATTTCTTGTTTTTTTTTTAGCGGCATCAATTTTATGAACATCTTCAGCGACGTCCTCGATCGATGGACGTTCCGCCACGTGGACCCGACGAATGGAGGCCCTAGGGGGTCTTTTCCATATCCGGTCTGCGCATAATTTCACAATTTGGTTTGAACTCTACTTAGGGTGATCCGGAATAACGAGTGCGCCTCGTCGAATGGGATCACTGGGAGTGGCCGATGATCGGGCATCTCGCAATAAGGCATTGTCGTTGACTACTTTGGTAGTCAGTAGGTTTGGTAACGGCGGTTGACGTTTTCGCCGATCCGATTGTCATTCCCGTGGGTATATCGCTCATTGTAATCGATGCGATGTGGAATCGAATCGACCCTGTCAAAATTAGGCGTCCATGTGCTAGGTCAAGGGAAACACCCGAATAAGCAATCTCCAAAGTGGCTGACTCTGATGCGACGGGATGGCGTTTCTTAATATTCCTACACTTAGGGGAAACAAAATTTCATTGAACCGTAGAAATATTCCTAGTGTCGAGAAAAAATTTCATCGGATCGAAGAAATATTCCTAGACTCGGGAAAAAATTTCATTGAACCGAAGAAATATTCCTAGACTCGAGAAAAAATTTCATCGGATCGTGGAAATATCCCTAGACTCGAAAAAAAATTTCATCGGACCGAAGAAATATTCCTAGACCCGAGAAAAAATTTCATCGAACCAAGGAAATGTTCCCAGACTCTAGAGAAAATTTCATCGAGTCGCAGAAATATTCCTAGACCCGGAAAAAAAATTCTTTCTCAGCCCAATAAATGCACCAGCGCTATTACATCTGACCAACTGGATGCAGATACATTTCTCGAGTCTAGAAATATTCCTAGACCCAAGAAAAAATTTCATCGAACCGAAGAAATGTTCCCAGACTCTAGAGAAAATTTCATCGAGTCGCAGAAATATTCCTAGACCCGAAAAAAAATTCTTTCTCAGCCCAATAAGTGCGCCAGCACTATTACATCTGACCAAGTGGATGCAGATACACTTCTTCGCGGTGGTCCAGATCGCCATCCTGGATCGCGAGTGCCCCACCCGAAAAGTGCAGTCGACGACTCTCCGGGTAGTTGCATCGCGATAAGCAGTCGCGACGATAGCGCGAGTCCCAGGATGACAATTCGCGTCGGGGAGGCAGGAACACGCGTTGGCCTCCCACGGCACACCCACCACGATCCTGGGTGGCAGGTTGTCGGTAATAACCCCCACAGGTATGGACCACCGCGCAGGCGCAATCTGTGTTTAATGGCGGCAATCGGGATATATACTAGTTCCCCGGCGGATGACACGTACATCCCCGGACATGAACGTCTTCTCTGCAGACATGGCACCGCCAGGGCGCTGCGAGGGGACATTAACGTTCGCTACTGTGCCTTGGTGAAACTGAAATTTTTTCCCGAGTCTAGGAATATTTCTTCGGTTCAATGAAATTTTTTCCCGAGTATAGGACTAGTTCTTCGGTAGTATGAAATTTTTTCCCGAGTCTAGGACTATTTCTTCGGTTAAATGAAATTTTTTCCCGAGTCTAGGACTATTTCTCCGGAAGGATGAAATTTTTCCCGAGTCTAGGACTAGTTCTTCGGTTAAATGAAATTTTTTCCCGAGTCTAGGACTAGTTCTTCGATTAAATGAAATTTTTTCCCGAGTCTAGGAATATTTCTTCGGTAGGATGAAATTTTTTCCTGAGTCTAGGACTAGTTCTTCGGCAGGATGAAATTTTTTCCCGAGTCTAGGACTATTTCTTCGGTAGTATGACATTTTTTCAGAGTCTAGGACTATTTCTTCGGTTAAATGAAATTTTTTCCCGAGTCTAGGACTACTCCTTCGGTCCAATGAAATTTTTTCCCGAGTCTAGGACTATTTCTTCGGTTCATTGAAATTTTTTCTCCCGAACGTAGGAATCTTTCTTACACCTTAATAAGGCTTTAGTCGAATCCCTCGGCGGGTTCGCCGATAAATCCAGCCGAGGTTTGCTTTCCTCCTGCATTACGGGCCGACCGAATGAGACGGGGTCAAAGTTGAAAGGGGTCGCGGGTCCCGCAAAGTAAAATGGCTACCGACGCGACAATTACTTAACCTCTTTTGCGGTTTCCGCAGATTTACTGCCACCGCGGGTCCTGGGGTACCGGGATTCAATTGGCCATTGCCAGCCATGGCTACCGACTGCAAGGATCACCAGCCATAATTAGTTGTAATCGACATGCAATGGTTCATGCCCCCTTAAGGTGATAAAAAATGGTCTTTCTTTATAAAAAACACCCAAAAGTATTGATAAAATTATTATATCCCTCGGTGATGTCACCCTGAGCAAAGTAGATGCTTTCGTCCTGGGGAAGTCACTCTCGCCGAAGATCCTCCGGGCTCGTGAAAGTACCTCGGTAATTACCGGTCGGACGTGTCGTACTTAGCGTGGATAATTAACGAGCCCGCCGAGGTTTGCCGGTATATTCGATTACCTGGGTATGATCCGGAGGCCAATTGACCAATCCTGGCTTTGGCGACCCTCTGAGAAAGTTCTCGCCTAGGAAGAGAGAGGAAGGATCGATTCGCTCATGGAAACGTGATTCATCGGGCCTGCAAGCCTTGTTATCCTTATCAGCGAAATGGTACCACTCGTCCACCTTGGTCACCGCGATATGAAATATGGAATATGAACTCTGAGAACCAGTTAAGACAGTTTACCTGGATTAGGGGGGTTTTTAATGCGCTTGGCGCGAAACTCTACGACATTTCCTGGTTTTTCTCTGTACAATGGCGGACGTGAATGCCTCCCCTGCAGATACGGCATCGCCTGTGCAGGATGGGAGGGCATCGATGTCTCCCAGTGTACGACCTTAATACTTGCATTTCCATCCTTGCTTTTGCAAAGCATTTTATCAAACGTACAATGGCGGACACGTATGCCTCCCCTGCTGATACGGCATCGCCTGTGCAGGATGGGAGGGCATTGATGTCTCCCAGTGTACATCGACTAGTTGTCGTTAAATTAGGAAGGAAAGTAACTTCTGAATTTCTCGACCGGGAGACCTGGTGAATCCCGGCGACCCTGCGACCCCTTAATACCCAGGTTCTAAGCATCCCGGGTACCCGGCCACTTACAATAACCAAGAGAAAAGAGAAAGGAGGGACTTTCTTTATTCTCCGAGCAGTATCGCTCCCCCGGAATATCCCGGAGAAACATGTTAATTTCCCATTTTGCCTTGTCACCGGTGCGGCATGCACTTAGAGAGGACGGAGTAACCGCTCGTTAGTCAAATTACCTGCTGGGAGTACTCCCACGAGAAGGTTTTTTTAATCCTCCTCCTGGCGAGCCATTTCCCGATTTTTACCTCCATTTCCCGGACGCATTTCATATATATGAAATGACCCTTTCATGTCACCTTAATCCCATCCGGTGTAACGCAATCGCAATAAGGTTACGGTTTCGAGTTCCGGCTCGCGTTATCCTCCCCAGAGGCATTATCCTCGTCGACGTCGAGGTCGAGAGGTCACTCGGACGTTTCAGATCGATTCGCGAATTCGACCTTTTTCCTTTGACGAGCACCGCCACGGCGGGACAATGGGCGTCTGTTGGCAAGGATAATCGAGGAGTCCTTCCATGGGTACCTCATCGTACACTGGGAGACATCAATGCCCTCCCATCTTGCACAGGCGATGCCGTATCTGCAGGGGAGGCATTCATGTCCGCCATTGCACATTTAATAAAATGCTTTGCAAAAGCTTGATAATTCAAAATGGCTTTCCCACCAAAAAAGATAGATGAATTTTACTCTATCGACGTCGATTAAGCTTCTTAGCGCCTTTCATATCCTCTTAAGGTTTGCTCTTTTCCCCTCGACGCGGCGAAAGGAAGGATAGAAATGCAAGTGTTAAGGTCGTACACTGGGAGACATCGATGCCCTCCCATCCTGCACAGGCGATGCCGTATCTGCAGGGGAGGCATTCATGTCCGCCATTGTACGTTTAACAAAATGCAAAAGCTTGATAATTCAAAATGGCTTTCCCACCAAAAAAAGATAGACGATGTTTACTTTATCGAAGTCGATTAAGCTTCTTAGCGCCTTTCATATCCTCTTAAGGTTTGCTCTTTTCCCCTCGACGCGGCGAAAGGAAGGATAGAAATGCAAAGTGTTAAGGTCGTACACTGGGAGACATCAATGCCCTCCCATCTTGCACAGGCGATGCCGTATCTGCAGGGGAGGCATTCATGTCCGCCATTGTACGTTTAATAAAATGCTTTGCAAAGCTTGATAATTCTCGATAATATACATGGATATACATGAATGGAAATCCAAGTATTAAGGTTGTACACTGGGAGACATCAATGCCCTCCCATCTTGCACAGGCGATGCCGTATCTGCAGGGGAGGCATTCATGTCCACAGTGTATACTGGGAGACATCAATGCCCTCCCATCTTGCACAGGCGATGCCGTATCTGCAGGGGAGGCATTCATGTCCGCCATTGTACATACTGTCATATAACAGCTGTTATATATGTAACAATTGTAATTATAACAACATCCGTGTATGCGTACCAAGGAATACATAATTAAAGTTGGCAAGACCGCCCGCAAAATTCCGAGGCGAAGGAAAGCTCGTTCCGAAAAAGCGGGGCAAAAAGAGCTGAGGAATGAAAATGGCCCGTAATATCGAGGAGGGCTCTCTTATATATCGAGCTGAGAGGTTTTATGGGAATTTCGTAAGGCTCCTTCGAGCTCCCGGCCGGTTAACTGGCTTAATAATTGCACTCCTTATACGCACGCCAGAGATAATTGTTTTGCATAATCAAGATGGCTTCGATCGGACCGGCCCTCTTACATCGATCGACAGGAAATCTCACTCAACGATCGGAAGGCACCCTGAAAAAATAACACTCCACCTGTCGTTTTCGTACAATAATTATTAAGAAATCCAAGTGTAACTCAAGAAATCCTCTGGATTCAGGATTTCTGAGGCCCTAATTGACTGCGGATGGACCCCCTGCGCCATCTGTAATTTCCAGACCAATTAAATTTTCACTCCGAGACCTCGTATTCCCATCGTTTTAGCATAGAAGCGCATACAACACTTTTTTTTCCCTTTATCCCGCCCTAATGCGAGTTTATCGATTACCAGAGTGTTCTAAATTCTCGTAAAATTGTCCTGACCCTTTCGCTTCTCATATCAGAGCCCGACGCCATTTTGGTTCTGGCCTAGGCTAAGTTGACATTTTTGTTGAAAAATCCAAACTTTTAATGTACCGGGACAATTCTTAGATGATCAGGAGTGATGTGTCAAAGTTTCGGACAGTTTGGTCTGATACCCTTAAAAAAAAGTGTTTTATTCGAATCGACTGATTTGAGGGGGGTTTCGCCTTATCAGCGAGGACTCAGCCTCTTCCGGGTTATCTCGGAAGAGTCATCCCGTCGTCGAAGAGCCCAAGTCCCATTCCCACATTGACGTGGGAAGAGACTTCCCGTAGAAATGCCTTCCACCTTCCGCCATATTTCTTCGGGGTTATCTACAGCCTTCCTCGCGGTATGTATTTATTATCCCGGTCCGTCGAGAGTTCGCCCTCGGATGCATATTCACGGGCATATGTGGGACAAAAGTGCATTAGGCGTGTATTAATTGAATGCCGGGACTGGTCAGGAGGAATTCCGCCATCTTGCCGTGGGATTCCCAAGGAATTCCCTAGGGTCATCGTCGTAAAGCTCGCAAAGGCGCCGCTTTTCCCTAGGAAAGAAAGAAACTCCCCGAGCTTCGAGACGCTCCCGGCGGCGGCGCCACCGCCTAGGGGGCGCGGGAAAAAAGAGAGATACGAAACGTCGCCGTTCCTTCTGACCTTTTCCTCGTTCCAAGCCTCGGCGGATAGTTCATTTCTCCTAGGGTTATTACCAGAAAGACTTATCGTTACTATTACGCCGACTGGACGGGGAACTATGCGTGGGAATCGCCATAATTACCCGGCTAATTGAAAAATCCACCCTGGACCGATCTCAATTGCGGCGATACTTCTATCCCCGTGTGTAGTGGTTGGAATAGTAGGTCCCTGCGTGTAGGGAATTTATTTTTAAGTGTATGGAAAGGTACTAATCCTTGGTACATCGATGAAAACCCTGTTGGTTTGGGTGGGGATCGAAATCGGGAAAGTAGCTACTCCTGCACCTGTCATGGCGGCTAATGGACTCGCGCCGAAGCGCTCTTCTCGAGGTCCACCAGGGACAAAAAGAAGCGGAGAGACAGGGACGTTTATACCTCCACGACGCCAGGTCGAGTGACGTAATGCCGTTGCGTGTTCGTTACGTCTGGTTCGGGGTCGCGTGGTCGTAAAACCGAGCATCGATTAACGTATGACTCCGTGTTTCGTGATAAATCAATGGCGGAATTGCGACGGTAGGGTGCCGTTAGTACAATTCGATGCTACTGAGAGAAGGATGACCTCGGTCTGACTCCAGGAAGACAGGAAGTCACTCCCTTCGGGGGCGACCGATCCCACTTCCGACCAAATTCGTTGGAAACCAAATGTAATTGTCGTGGAACGCAGTCGATACCTCTTTGACCGAACCATCAACGATAGACTCGACCAGGGTTGATAAAAACCATAATTTCTTAGAAAAAAACCAAACAAAATGTAATTGTCATGGAACGCAACCGATATTCTTTCGGCCATCAACGATAGACTCGACCAGGGTTGATAAAAACCAGGATTTTTTAGAAAAAACCATACAAAATGTAATTGTCATGGAACGTAGCCGATATCCTTTCGACCATCAACGATAAACTCGACCAGGGTTGATAAAAACCATAATTTCTTAGAAAAAACCGTACAAAATGTAATTGTTGTGGGACGCAGCCGATATCCTTTCAACCATCAACCATAGACCCGACCAGGGTTGACAAAAGCCATGATTTCATAGAAAAAAAATGAAAAATCGCTGTCGCCAGTCGAAGGTTTCATGTCCTTAGCTGATGCAGAGCATCGGACCTTTCTAGGGTCCCTATGAGGAGGATTTGAAAGGACTTGAAAAAGGAATTGACCACCCACGAGAATGGGCGTTCTGGATACAAAGTTGCAACTGGGACGGAAGAGCCGGCACGCAAAAGGAAATTCCGGTGGAGTGGAAAAGTCGACGTATCAAATTGTCGGCCTTTTTCCGGAGCTCGCGAGATCGGAGCGCGTTAAACGATCGCCACCCTGAAGGCTCGTCGGCCTCTTTCCTCGCGGGAAGGCGTAATAACAAATTGCACGCTACATGGAGAAGGGGTTACGAGTACGGAGGGAGCCTCGCTCATCGAAAAAGGACGAAGAGAAAAACCTAGGCAACTTCCAGTCACCGATGCACAGGACCGGTAGACTCTCTACCTGGTCATCTTCCCAGAAGAAGTCGCGAAGAGATCAAATGTACAAAGTCAAACCTGCGACTCCAATGGCGGAGGGAATTCTCGCCTAGCAGCAACTGGTGCAAAGAGACTAAGAGACTTTCCTATGAATAGGTCCGCTGATTCGGGTGACGGCGATCGGTCATGGCTAAACAACTACCGGGCCCACCCAGCCATCGACCCACTGCACTTTTCCCGGCCGATCGATCTCCCACGATTTCCGGCTCCAAGGATATCCCGTCCCCGGCACCGGCTACCATGGAAAAGTCCTCGCATGATTTAAGCCCCAGCGACCTGGTTTTGACAATCGCCCAACACCGACCCAGCCAATTATCGACTGGGTGGAGTTCTTGCTGGCGATCGGTCTCCCACGATTTCCGGCCGCGGAATATCGCGTGGAGCGGATTGAGTGCTCGGCACCAGGTATGTCGAGTAGTTGTCGGCCGATTGTCGGTAGAGACCGAGCGAGCTTTCGCACGTACAGCGCTGACCTTTTCCCTTATCAAGCCCTCTTTGCGAGTAGCCGGCAAGTGTACACGAGGTAGATGTCGATCGGGCCGATGTAAGAGGGACAATCGGGCCTGGAACCAGCGGCACGTGTGGCGTTCGCTCCGGAGCTGGTCCCCCTGGACCCCTTCCTTGCCTTGCCCACCTCTGTACCTGGACGCGGGTACTCGGACGATAATCTCGTACGTCGGTCATGCCTGGAAGCGGTAGGCTCGCGACTGCACGCAATGGCGACGACGAGCGTCGTAATAGCCGGGTACCGAGGCGGATTCCGAGGATGCGTGCTCGGCCACATCCGCAGGAACGTCGTCGCATCGAGGACGCATCCGGGAGATGCCACGGCTAGGTGATTAACCGATGCGCTTAGGGGCAGCCTTGCCGAAGACCGGGAAGGTTTCCGCTCGTCCTGTTCCCTGACTGGAGCCTGCGGTTCTCCTCCGCCTGGAGGAACGTGGAAACGCCGTCGTTGATCCTGGCGTTTCCTGCGAAGAGTCCAGGACCAGGGTCAAGACCTGGCTACAACTGCAAGACCAAGAAGAAGATGTTGGTCCTATCGTTCCCTGCGAGTGGCGGACCCAGGGGTACCCATAGCGATGAGGAACATCCGACTTGGTTTTCCACTTGCTCCAGGATCCGGTAACCGATTCCCGGGTGTTGGTAGGTCCTGGAACGCGGAATGAGGAAGATTCGAGATCGACGGATACCTGGAGTCGAAGACTGTTCAAAGTGGCACAACCGTCTTGGTGGCATCGTCGCCCGGTTCGGCCTCCGCGGTTCCTGGAACCTCGCCGAAGGAGACGAGGAACATCTAGGAAGGAAGAGAGAGGGGAACGAAAGTGTAGGGAGGTTAAGCTTCGGAACCGTGAACTCGCGACGCGCCAATCAGAGACAGGATGCGCCCGTCTCGGCCGAGGAGGAGGACTCGGCCGGTCGTCGTTAACAAAGAAGCCGATAAAGAAATGATTGGCAGTTTGCTAATTAAGCGATGCACTTTATTAGCTCCTCGCTATATTTAGCCTGGACAATCCGCCGGCATCCTCTCGAGGGCTCCTTCCAAGAGACAGAAGCCTCAGCTCCTCTTCCTAACAGCCAAAATTCGAGCAATCCCACGTGAGGAGACAAACGACCAAGATGATGATTCTAACCGGGATTTTAATGAAAGGATTTAAATCAGCTCGACTCTGTCGCGGGCAGAGCTAACTGGACGACGTTGATCGTTGCCAGGATAGAGATTGCCAGGATCAGAGAGACCTTTCGTCGGGATCGGGGATTTCCGGCTGGCATAGCGCCAGAAGTGGCCGAACTTTCCAGCTCCGAGTGTGACCTCCGACCTGGGCTCACCGGCCGCGGCAACAATCGCGATAATTGCATCGTGAGAACGATAATTACTACCGGCGCGAGACAGCCGGCTCTCCGGGGGCCCAACTAACGACTCCGTCATATTTTCCTGAAATGTCACATCAGATAGTGGCTGGATTGCGAGACGGCGAACGCCTCTCGACCGACGTCGGCGACCGGGTCGGACAATGTTCCATGAAAAACGCCATTTATCTAAGTCCCGCTGCCCTCGATCCCATCGTAATGGGCCTGCAGTTGCACGCCGATAATGCAACAACGGCTTCGGGGCTCCGATCTTCTCCTTCCAGTTCCCCAGAAGGGGATCCTTAAGGGGATGTGAAAGTGGCATCCGAGGGATCAGTCGTTCATGGAACTTTTCACCGAACTAGGTACACCGAATCGTTTCAAACTTTACTGCTGGAATATGGAGGCCGGAAGGAAGGTCCTCGTACCCATGAAATTTCATTTTTAATATAGACAAATTTTACGTCTACTTGTTTCCGCATCGTTTGTTCAATCTTTGGGAATTTAGAGGTAGGTTATACAGCTTCGGAAGGGACCGGTGATAAATCAGACCGTCTGCTACCCAGCATTAATCATACTTTCAACCTTGACCCTTGTTCATTGTTGCCCAGCGAGACCGGTTGGAACATCAGTCTTGATTCCAGTCGGAGACATTTCAACGGTCTACCTAGTCGCATTCAAGTATAAGTATCTGGGTACGGAGGTGGATCCACGCTCACAGGATTAATCAAGTGACCAGTTAGCCGCCGACAGCCAACTTGGTTTCATAATTGGCAAATGACGAGCGATGACTGTGCTCGCGGTGCAAGTCTCGTTGTTCCCAGTCGACGCGGTCTCGTGCGCCGGACGAGACCGCTTCATCGTACCGCTAACGGAAATAACCTACTGTCCTTAAATCAGCGGATAAAATCTACGTCTCGCAGATTTTTTCCGCAATTTGCCAGACCTTTTCCCCCCGTGGGGGGAAAAGTACCGCCAGATCTTTCGCCGGTCCTCTGTGTACCAGACCGGACCCAGATTCCGGCGATAACGTGGAACTCCCGATCAGGAATCCACGCGTCGACCCAATTAAGGTCGTGGGCTGGACGGACCTGGGTGTGACTCAGCAAAGCCCAGGTCGCCCTCGCCCAGTTCCCAATCAAGCCGGCTGGAAAACGCCAATTGCCTCGGTAGTTTAATGGTCAGTATCGGTTCTATCGTTGATTCATTACCAGGCCCAATGATCCCAGGCGGCGATTCCGGGAGCTGGTGGCGCAGGTCCGCTCGGTCCGGCGGTCGTGCAGCGACTGCGCCCGCCACCCTCGCCGCGTGCCGCGTGACCGCCGACTGCCACTCTAGGCCGGGGGAGTGACGGCGCCCGGTCGGTCCACTTACCTCCGAGGACGGTCTTTCGAAATGCCGTTCCCATTGTCCGAGGGCCGCGTGCCTACACGTTCGAGGTTTAGGCGTGCATAACCTCTCTGCACCCATGCGGCCGCACAAAGTAACGCGCGTCAAAGACAGCGGCCTAATCTGCATTTTAAACGAGTTGTTGCGGCACCCTCCCGCCATTGTCGGGCGCAAAGTGCGCATGCCTCGTGGGAGCTCGCCTCGACGCCACTTTCACGTCCCCTTAAAACATCTCCCGTAGACGATAGAAGGGAGGATCCGAGGAACCGTCGACGTCGACACGATTCACAGCGAGAACCCTGGAGTTCGCGAGTTGCCTGCAAACGCAGTTCGATACCGATCGGAACCCCTTGTCAGTCGGGACGTGCCGATCGCTGCTCGCGGCAGATTTAGGTAAACGATAGCTAGCCTTGCAACCGGAATTTCGAAACGGTTCTCTCTCCGACGGAGGGAAGATAGGCCGAGCTCAAGATCAAGAAGCTCCGATGTCATGCCGATTAATTCCCCGAGTCGTGGCCTGCGTTGCGAGGGATCGATCGCCGATCGATCTCTCCATTCCTCTTGTGGGGTGGCGATCGCGATCGTTCTACGGACTTTCATCGGGTTGGCGCACTGCGATCGGCATTGGCCCATCGACCGGATCCAATCCCCAGGACTCGACCACGTTTCTGCACCCGGGGCCAATCGCATAGCTGCCTATCGATCGCGATCGGCTAACGGGCGAGCCTCTCGATAAAAAATAAAAAAGTATCGATGGGCGCGAGTAATTCATCCCACCTAGAAAGCAATATCTTCGCCCAGGGTGGGGGAGTCCTCGGGTGCCGGGCATTTTTCACGGTGCAGGGAAATCTCCAGTGGGAGTGCAGATAGATCTTCGGAAATCGCCACGGTAGTCTCTCAAGAACATGGTCTCGACTGCTAATGAGACGCCATGGTGCCTGCCTATCGCATTCATCATAAATGTCGTGACGTTGTCCTGGTCGATCAGTTCCTGCGAGGCGGCGCGACATTCGACGCCGCCGATGAAATTTCGCGATAGTCGAAAACCTTCGCGCTCCTCTGGGTGGTGTCTTTCAGGCTAGAGATCTCGGGGATTTCACTTTCCTTCCGTATCTGGGATCGGTTCCTGGTCCTTTCCACTGCTCCCTCCTTCTTCCTGGGATTCGACACGGGATTCTCTGCCGTCCCGCGTCCACTTGGACGACGGGAAAGCGATTCTTGGCAGATTCTACAAGGTCTCTGAGACCAACGTCAACAGTTTTTGCTCAACGTATGCAAATCACGACAGTCCTTCGACCTCTTCATCCCTGTTCATCCTCGACTCTTTCAATCCTTAGGACTTTCTCGACGTCGTGGCGTCATTGCAGGCTGCCAGGACGCTACATCTTTCTTTTTTTCATTGTTTTCTATTTTATTTATAACAATTAGTATCCCAATCCGTCTTTTCTCACCAGGACCCAAGATCCCCAAGACCTCTTCTCCCTGTTCATCCTCGACTTTTTAAATCCTTAGGACTTTCTCGACGTCGTGGCGTCATCGAAGGCTCCCAGGACGCTACGTCTTTCTTCTTTTAATTGTTTTCTATTTTATTTATAACAATTAGTATCCCAATCCGTCTTTTCTCACCAGGACCCAAGATCCCCAAGACCTCTTCTCCCTGTCCATCCTCGACTCTTTCAATCCTAGGACTTTCTTGACGTCGTGGCGTCATCGAAGGCTGCCAGGACGCTACGTCTTCCTTTTTTAATCTTTCCTATTTTATTTACAACAATTTGTATCGCAGTCCACCTTTTCTCGCCAAGTCCCAAGATTACCTCTCGTCTCGATCTTGATCTGGAATCTGGGCCAGGTTCCAGCCTCTGGACTGCTTTCCGCGTTCGCCGGAAGTTCCGTCCAAGAAAAACGCGCCGGTCCGCCCAGTTTTGCGAGAGATGGCTCGAGAGAGACATCGCGACATCTCCCGCGGGATTCCTCCTTAACCCTTAAACGGAAATCCAGTCATTTTGACCCAATATCGCCGTATAGCAATTCTACACTTTGTGTATTAAACCTCTTAGCTCCTTGTTCAAAGGGTTAAGGTGATATGAAATGGTCATTCCATACAAATAAAGCGTAAAAGTATTGATAAAACGTCTTTCACTTCGCCTTAACCCTTTGACTACTAAGAGCGACGTTTGGCCCAATATCCCCAGCACGGTCAGGGGAATTTCGCCTATATGTCGAAATGGCTCCGTGTTCAAAGTTCCACTCAGAAGAGGAGTCGTCGAATTACCAGCACGTTTCCTTCCTCGGATCGGCCGCGATCGATCACTGGATCATTTATCGCGTTTCCCCCATCATGGCAAAAAACACGTCCGACGAGACCAGCTTTGTCGAGTAGCGACCCACCGCGATCTATGAGGAAGATCGATCATTCCGCTCCTACGAGCGATCCTAGATCGCGCAATCGCAGCGCCGGTTGGATCCCTGGCCACTTCCGCCGAATAAAAAGCCACCCCACCACATTGGATGATTTTTTTCATGGAGTTCAGCTCCGAGACCTTCCCTGCATTCGAATGCGACTCCTGGACAGATTTTCACAACAGGCCAGCTCCCTTAAGGGGATATGAAAGGCGCTAAGAAATTTCATAGACGTGTACCCTTCTTCGCGGGAATCCCGGTTTGAATACTCTTGTAGTAAATACATTTCTGATGATAAATGATATTTCAGGAGGTTCGGGCTCATCAATTTAGAGGTTAGGACTCGTTGACGGCCTTAATGTCTGGTTGGAAACCGCGGAACGACCGGGTAGAGAAGGTCAAGGGAAAAATTCATCCAAACCGAGACCCTCGTAATGTAATTGCCTATTATTAGAGTGCATAAGTGTCAGGCGGATTGTGTAATCGGCAAATGATAGCTTTATCCGCAAACCGCGAAGTACAACGTTCCATTAATCAATCCCGGGGAAAAACTACGGCTAGCCTTCACCTTTCGCAAGTTCACTTATGAAAGCAGAAGTTCATTCATCGTCCCTCGTGATCGGCGGCCTTTAATGAACCGTTCTTCGTTCCCACCCACCCACCCACACACACACAGTTTGATCGTATTCCCAGAGCAGTGCCACCCAAACATCGCGCTGTTTGCAATTCTCCCAAAACACAAAAGAGGAGCTGGGAGATCTTCAAAGATGTGGCAGGATAATTCCTAGATGCCCACGAGTCATCAGACTTTCAGACGGTTCTATCCAGTGCCCTTAAAAAAAGTGTCTTGTCCAAACCGACTGATTTAAGGGGTTTCACTTCCCCTTAACCCAGCACAGATGACGGGGACAATCGATCGGGAAATTTGTTTGAAAAACCCAAACTTCGAAAGTGTCAGGATAATTCCTAGATGCTCACGAGTCATCAGACTTTCAGGCGGTTCTATCGAATACCCTTAAGAAAAAGTGTGTTATTTAAGATCGACTGATTTAAGGGGGTTGTCACTTCCCCTTAAATTCGTCTCTATGTCGCTGGACCGTACAGGTGGGAAGGCTGACTCCCACGCATGTAACAAGAAGCCGACTAGACACGTTGCTGCCTAGTTGGGTGGAACATCAGCAACTCACTCGGGGGCGAGTAATCCGATGTCCGAGATGATTCAACATCGTCGAAGGCTCCTCGTCCCTACCCGTCCTGTCCATGGCGCACCTGTGTGCGGCTCAATTATCAAATTGGAAATCTCGTAGGACAACGGGCCCAGGGGCATGTTTAGACGTTGTCGGGCCTGTCTTGCACCTCGGGACTCAATTTGGATCCGATTAAATTCCGGCCGCATTCTAGAACCCTTGTCGACGTCGTCGTAGAGTGCAGGTGGAGAGCTGGACACCTACGCACGTGTCGAGCTGGTTATGGCAGCGTTACGCACCAAGAACAACTGGAACCCCAGCGACCAACCACACTAGAATCGTACTGTGTGTGGTATTACTCTAGCCCGGGGTCCTATGAACTTTGGGAAGAGTCATACTATTTTTAACTATTTTCTTGAACACCAAGTGCCCAACCCGAACATCCCAAGAAGTTGGTTGAGGTCCTTAGAGCAAGGAAAAAGGAACCGTCAGCAGTACAAGACCCCAGCACCATTTAGTGAAGAAGGAAGGCAGTGCGCATAAACTTATAAGATACTGCACTGAATGAAACTTCCATCAAGAATGTTATAAAATGATTTTTTAAGAGCGTAGGTAGTGGTCGTAGTTTGTTGCGGCGGCTGTACGAGCGGCCATAGGAGCAGTAGTACTATTAGCGATCATTAATCGTCATTCTCGTTGGGTACGTGACTGGTAAAGGTTCGGCGAGAACTAGGTCGTTTCAGGGAACTGGACTAAAAGTCCCGGCACTTAGGTGGAATACTGGAGTTAATGATCGGCCGCGCCATTTGCGCGAGGGTTATAATGATGTCGGGAGTGTTTTTCATCTGGTACGACGTCTAGATGGTTATCTGTCGGCCTGATATTCCCTGGGAAGCCGGGAATCGGATTTATCGTTGCAAAACGGGGAGGGAGAGAGAGGCCGGTGGAAACGATCCATTAGGGAGATTTAGAAGCTCGCGATTTGGAGAAAGTTCCCTAGATGGCATTCCCTAGTCGCTGCCGAGTCCAGCTCTGGTGTAAAAGTGAAGGATGGCGATCTGGACGGGTCCCCGATTATCACTAGAACTTCTAAGACCAGTCAAAATGACTGGTTTCAAATGGCCCATCCCACGATTTAAGTTCTCAGCGCCTTTCTATATTGTTCGAGCTAGGTTCTGAAACTCTTTAATATTTTATTCTAAGCCTCCAAGAAGCGTATAACATCGGAAACGTGCCCGGACCCCGCCATGTTGGTTCTAGTCCATGATAAGTAAATGAATGTAGAATGAAAAGTGATATTTCATGAGTTTCCGGACCTACTTTAGGGCTTCCCATGGTGGGATTTGAAAGGAATCGGTACCCCCAACTCGGGAAATAATTTCCTTTTTTTTAATAGCCTCTTAAACCTTTGTCTTTCCAGGGCAACGAGTCGGTGGTACCGGAAGGATGGCCCCTGACGTTAGGGGGTAGCGGGCTGGTCCTGCAGCTGGGAGAGCTGGAGGCCTCGGCACTAAGACTCGGGGAATGTTACCTGTGCGTCCGCAACGCAGCTGCAACTGCGGCCAGTGAGACGGTGGAGCGGAATTCCGTCGAGGTGAGTCAGATGCACTTTCTGGAAGTGACCGAAGGGACCTTTTCAAAGGCGCGACACCTTGCCGCGTGGTGATCGACGAGCCAATAAATTCCGCCTATCCCGCGATAATTCCCGCAGCGGGGATCACCGGAGTCATTAATCCCGATACCCGGCCAGCAATGATCAGCATGTCGATTTTTTATCCCGGCTACCTTCGGTACACGGTAATGGTACTCTAGATAAAGGGTACCTTGTAACAACCCGCGGTACACCGCCAGGACGTCGACTTCCATCGATCGGCGATTCATTGCAAGGAGTGAGCGCGTTCTAAAAGCGTATTAAAAATGGGCTTGTCAGCCGGCATGATTTGTTCCCACTACGTGTAGGCCTGGGCGATAGTTGCCTTTGTCAACCATGAATCAGGGAGCCGTTCCGATCAGACCCCGATGAGTGATTCCGGATACCTCGGTACCACCTGAGCGGTACCTGTTGAAGGCGGGACTTTCCTCGCGGGGGCATGCAGAAATATTGCGTCGATATTTTTCTTTAGGTCCATCCGTAGAATATGGTCTTGATGTACGCTTTACTCCTTTCGTTTACAGATAGCCCTGGTGTGGCGAGCCTCGATGCGGTCCCCAGGGATCCTCGGCTGGGACCGCGAGGACGAGTACATGGACTGGCGGGAGCGACAGAAGCCGCCAGCCTACTCGGACGGGTCCAGCACGGAGAGGACCTCGGGACGAGGTCCTCGTCGAAGAGTGCGGGAGGATCGGTTGGTCGATCCCGAGACAGGGTCGACCGAGAGGCAGGAATGCCGGCGAAGCTGCGAGCGAAGGGACTCCCCCAGGTCGGAGGACCCGGAGGAGGACGACGCGGGGTTCGGCGAAGCCACCCCCGTGGAGAAGTCCAGGTCGACGTGCAGCGTCGACGGCCGGAGGAAGAAAACGAGCGGATGCCCGGACCGACGCTGCCGTCCCCATACCCGATCCGGTGCTCAAGGGGATGCAGCCACCCTGGGCCAGGACATCTCCTGGACCGATGGACGCAAAGTGCGCAGAGGTGCCAAAGTGTCCTCTTTGAGCATGGAGAAGTGGAAGGAGGCCACCAGGTGCGAGCTGAAGAGCCGGTCCCTGGGTCCAGGGGACCTGAAGACGCCCCTGAACCTGGACGACGCTACCGCAGAGGCCTCCTCCGAAGCTGCTGCTGCAGCTTCCAGGGACGAGGACGTTGGTCATAGCGAAAGACTGCGCAATCTTCGTCCTGACGAAGTCAACGACGAGGAACTGCCCTGGTACATCGGCACCCTTCTGGTCACCGTCGAGAGGATGATCGAGAGGGTGTCGCTGGACGACCTCACCTTCCCCTGCCCGGCCTGCAGGAACATCGACACCGATGATCCTCTCCTGGGGTGCAAGTGTGCCGGGGACACCTGCGATTGTGGGAACGAGGCCTGCTACTGCTCCGCTTCCGAAGGTCTCGACTCCTGCAGGAGCTTCGAGGTCGCCGGCATCAAACACATCGACAGCGACGACGAGGAGGAGGTGCGCATGGGATTCGGTAAGTGGCTCTGGGTCTTCCATTTTCTACCTCCAGCACTCTACCATCACGGAAGGGGACTCTCGAAGGAACGTTCCTCTGAGCTTTTATCGGTTTCCGCTGGTCCCAAGGTTCCGCTTAGCGGCTTTACGTTCCCCTCAAACTAGGACGTCCATCTCTAGCTTATCCCCTTCGTTCTCCCAGTCCTGGATGTCCGTCTCCCCAGGGGCGGCACCATCCATCCGACCTACCCTTCCCGAAGGAACCCACGTCCCGATGGTCCAGCCCTAGGATTTCGGTTTGCAGTAAACGTTTACGACGGACTTACCGGTCGGATAATTGAAAACCGCCCGGAGGCCTCCCAGCTGCCACGGAAGATGGACGGCATTTATGCACGACCAGCCGTGATTTACACGGGACCGTAAAACTGTGTTCGCATAGACGGGATCGCGGATCCGAAGCTGGAGTCTGCCGGCTTCACCGTCGTCCTAGGGACCTTTGCCGTAGTTTGTCGGAATGGTTGCTCCCTACCAGGGGGCCAACCGTATATAAAGAAGTGCACTTATGGACCACCTAGGCATTTTTATAGCAACATTGGTAGGGGAAGTGTCCATTATTAGAGAGTTAGGGGAAAGGACTTTCCCAGTGGGGAGTGGATTGGAAGCTGCATATCAAATTGACGATCGAACCTGGCAATCCAAGGGGAAGGTAGGGAAGGCAAACAGCCGACATGGCGAGCGGTCTCTACTCATCGCGAGGCTTAAGTATGATCGAAGGCCGAGCATTTGATCGGTGAATGAGCGGCTAAGTAGCGAGTCTTCTGGCCAACGCTAAATCGACTCGCGTGCTTCGCGGATCAACTCGAACAAAACGATTTGATTCCCATTAAACCATCGAGCGGTTAGCCGGCAGCCTTGCCCATTCACTCCGGAAAGTCACGCTCGACTGGGTGCAGGCATTAAGGGGATCCGAAAGTGGGATATGAGAAGTCAATCGCTCATGTAGCATTTCTCCGAGCTGAGTGTAGCGAATCGTTTCAAACCTCACAAGGTGAATGTGGAGGCCTTGAGGAAGGTCCCGAAACTCATGAAATTTCAATTTGATAAAAATTTCTTCATGGGTATTTAAAGGATTTGTTATAAAAAATGAAATCCCATGAGGGCCAAGACCTTCCTTATTGCCTTTATGATTAGTTTGGAAATTTTCAAACGATTCGGTACATCCAGGTCGGGGAAGAGATTCATGAAGGATTGATTCTTCGGATGGCACTTTCACATCCCCTTAATGGTTATGGCGAGGACTCTACCAAGTGGGCCCAGAAGCAGGAAGAAGGAAGAGGGGCCCTACCAGGCCAGGTGACACGTGGGCCTGCACTCGACCAGGTGTGATGACCCCTCCTGTCCGGTTAAGAAGGCGGCGAACAAGAGCAATCCCATGGGAAATGTGCATCCCGAAGGGGAGCGGCCCTGACCGAAGACTCGCGTGGGCTCCTCCGCCATTTTGGTACCCGATCGCCTGGATTTTCAAACCACCGGAAACTTCACTCTTTTAATAAATGACACGACCAAGGTACCATGGCGGACATGAATGCCTCCCCTGCAGACACGACATCGCCTGTGCAGGATGGGAGGGCATTGATGTCTCTCAGCAATGGCGGAAATGAATGCCTCCCCTGCAGATATGACATCGCCTGTGCAGGATGGGAGGGCATTGATGTCTCTCAGCAATGGCGGAAATGAATGCCTCCCCTAGAGACACGACATCGCCTGTGCAGGATGGGAGGGCATTGATGTCTCCCAGTGTATATTGTGGACATGAATGCCTCCCCTGCAGGTACGACATCGCCTGTGCAGGATGGGAGGGCATTGATGTCTCCCAGTGTACCGGCACTGCGACCTCACTTTTTTAAAACTCGTTAAAGTACACGTCACTTGGGAATAATGTAAAAAAGAATAAGGAATAATGGCAACAGAAGCGAACCATTAAAAAACGGTCTAGGCTTTTATTTACCCAGTCTTGGTGGTGGGCAGTTTGTACCGCGAACCCGCCATTTTGGGATTGGAGTTATCGACAACGGGATTTTATCTCGCCGATTTCTTAATGTTCTGGCCACCCTTCCTCGACCGAGCCTTCGGCATAATTTATTAAGCTGAATCTCTTTATTGCTCGCGATTCGCACGTGGGCAGTGACGCGAGAGTTCACGCGTGTGGGCAGCGTAGGGCACCGAGCGGAAGATCTGGAACCACGGCGAAACTCTCACGGTGTGTGTGTTTTAAAGTTTGAGGTAATTCGGTGCGCCCAGTTTTGCGAAAAGTTGTATATCTTCACATTTGTGTGTGTGTTTTAAAGTTTAAGATAATTCAGTGCGCCCAGTTTTGCGAAAAGTTGTATATCTTCACATTTGTGTGTGTGTGTTTTAAAGTTTGAGGTAATTCGGTGCACCCAGTTTTGCGAAAAGTCGTATATTTCCACATTTGTGTGTGTGTGTGTGTGTTTTAAAGTTTGAGATAATTCGATGCACCCAGTTTTGCGAAAAGTTGTATAAACATTTTCCCTTTTCCTAATGCATAATATCACACTTTCATATCACCTTAAGGTGGACCGGTAACGGGGCTTCCGCAGCGGAACGTAACTTTTTCCGCAGGAACTCGGGAAGGAGGACGCGCCGTAACCCTAGCCCTAAGTGGACGATGGCGTGCAAGTCGGGAGTCATCGCGATGACTTACGGCCGGGGAGTGCAGACGCATTAATTATCACGCCTTCAAGGCGGTTTCTAATGGCGCGTCGAATCCCGCAGGAGCGTTTCCATGCCGGGGCAGAAAGGACCCAGGAATGAAAACCCTGAGACCGCGGGCGAAAGTAGAAAGCGAGTGTCGAATTTCGGGAAAGGATCCCCCTCGTCGCTTTGCATAACCTTAAGGCGATATGAATGTGCCATCTGAGGAGTGAATCGTTCACGAAACACTTTTCTCCGAACTGAATCCATCATACCGCTTGAAATTTTACAACATGAATGTGGAGGGTACAAGGAAGGTCGCGACACCTCGTGAAATTTCATTTGTTGTACAAAAATCTCGAAATTATCTGTAAAAAAAAATACGCTCTCGGTAGAGCTTCGCGCCAAGTGCCCTCGTCGCGATGCCATCGGACGTCTCAATCGACTCTGAGATGGGAATTAATTTATTCTAAGGCATATAATTGTCCTTTACTAAAAGTGCGGATGCCTTTTTTTTTCCTTCAGCGCTCTCGGTAGAGTTTCGCGCCAAACACACACGCCGCGATGCCACCGGACGTCTCAATCGATCCTGACACAGGAATTAATTTATGCTAACGCATATAATTGTCCTTTACTAAAAGTGCGGATGCCTTTTTTTTTCCTTCAGCGCTCTCGGTAGAGTTTCGCGCCAAACACACACGCCGCGATGCCATCGGACGTCTCAATCGACCCTCAGACGGGAATTAATTTATGCTAATGCATCGGCACCGAGTTCTTATTAGTGGGAGATACTCCACCGACCCGTGAGCGTGCATTCACGGCTCGAAACGCGATGGGGACACGATTAGGACTCCCACCCACTCGCCCGCCCGACGAATTCGTGTACGTTCATTTGCGAGCGGTCGATATGATCGGGGTAATCGATACAATCGATGCATCGATACTTGGCGCGCGCCTCTTCCCTTTTCGGGTCCGCGGCACGACTGGAGCAACGGGAAAGGTTTCTATCTAGATCCTCGTTAGAGTATCGGGCGTGTAATCGTTCACCAGCTGATGAACGCCAAGTTAACGGAACGAGGGGATGACGATTCCCCTAATTGCCGATCTCGTGATCCGGAACGATCCAGCGACTCGGCTGTCCGGGGGTTCATTAATAGAAATGATTGATCGTTCCGGAAAAGGGGTTGGGTACAATGACACCGTCCTCCATCACCATCGACGAGGACGCAAGCGTCCTCGAAAGATTTCCGATTTCCGGAATCACGTGTTCTCGCGATATAATAAGCGATGTGAACCACGCGGATAAACCCAACTCCACGATTGAACCTATTTCATATCTGATCAGAGAGTCCTTTCTCACGACCGGCGAACCACCGATGCGAATCGCTCTCGCGTGGCGATGAATCGGAGCACCGCTCGTGCGAGTTTTCTCGATTCCCGCGAAAATCACAGCCGGACGGAGTATGAAAAGGAGGAGGGCCGGTCTATGTCAGAAAATCACCCTGGAAGTCACACATTCCCAGGCCCGGGATCGAGAAGATTACACCCTGTAGGAGGATCGTGTCGGAAAGCACCAACTAAGGTGGAAGAAAAACCCCCAGTCTTATAGTGCCCCTGAGGGCCCTCTTTCCGCAATCATCGCCCCTTTGAGGGCGACTACCTCCCGCGCATCCTGCTCCAAGGATCTAGCCTATAAAAGAAAATTGCTGCATTTCTCTTGGACCACAAAATTAAATCTCCCGAGTTCCAGGACCTTCATTGGGACCTCCTTAATGTTTTTAATTACTCGGCGCGAATAGTTTGAATAGTTTTCGGTATATACGGAATGATCCTTTCGTATCGCCTTAAAAGATTCCCTAAACGAGGACATTTCTCCTTACTTTTCAGGCAAGAAGAGGTTAGAGGACATCGCCGCTCCGCGCACCATCGACGAGTTCCCCGAGCACGTCCTCACCTGCGGCCTGACGCTTCCTGGTGAGTTTGCACCTATTCTAATTAAGCGACTGCATGTGCATCTATCCATGTATGGGTAACATAACCAAGCGACCACGTGTGCACCCACACATCCATACAGAAAACAAGCCACGTGGTCCACATAACCTATGCAACCCTAGAACTACCAAGCCCAGTAAAAATGTGTGGTTTCATGATAGATGCACCACCACCGGGAAAAAAAATCCCTAGTCCTAGGGTTAACTGGATTTTTCTCTCGGGGCGTGCACGCGCCTCGGCATAGACCTAGTAAAAAAGGAAGATGCGCCTCGGCAGGTTCCCCACCCTCGGTCCGAGGGCACTGCTCGCAGTTAGAAGCGCGCCTCCCGTGAGAATCGAGCCAATACTCTGCCGAGGCATGGACGAGCGTGAAAGCTCGCTCGCAACAAGATTGTCCCGAGTAAATAGATACGTTGGTAGTATCCGCAGCCCGGAGGTACGTCCTTACCCACACGCTCGCTCCTACGTGCGCAGATAGCGACGGGGACGAGGTACCCCGGGGAGTCGTGCCCGCAGAAAAATGTTTGGTCAGATAGATAGGGTTTGCGTTGGTTCGCCCATAGAGTCCGTAGACGTAAAGGACCAAATTTTCGTCAAGGTGATGTTAAAGTACCAGTAGGTCGGATGGAGTTCCCATATTGATATTTAGGAGATCCTTTAGAAAGAAACGAGAGCCAGGACATCCCTTATAGCTTCGAAATTCACGTTGTAATGCCGGAAAAGGTTCAGGAACGAGACAGGTTTGCCGCCACTTTCGTATCACCTTAAGCGTGCGAAACAGGACCATCCGCTCCGTACGGACGGATGATGGAGGAGGCTGCCCGAGCCCGCTAATGTTATTTATGCGGAGGTACCTCCGACTTACCTAACCTAACCTAACTCCCCTAAGTGATACGTGGCAACTTAGTAGCCGCCTAGCAAATGGATAACGCTGGGACCGCGGAAGAGTATGCGGAAGCCGGGACCAGGGGCACACCCACTCGTGTCCAGGGAGCTTTACGCAAGGTTCACACGCCCACGCGTGCTGGGTTCCCCGTGCTTGCCATCTGTTTACGCGGCCCCTTCCTCGAGGGAATCTCCTTTACTCCTTTCCTATCACCCGACACCGAGTGTGCAACAATTCTTGAACATGGTTATTCTAACGTTTTCGAGGTTCTGGGAGGTTTTGGGGTCTCTGAATTTTTCTGGCTGTCCAGGCCAACACCAGCGATCCCAAAAAATTCTCAGCATAAGTACTACCTGCGACTTACTTCCGCAAATTAATACAAACCACTGCGAGGAACCTAAGCTATGGGGAAAAAATCTTGAAGATGGTCATTCTAACGCTTTCGAGGTCCTGGGAGGTTTTGGGGTCTCTGAATTTTTGTGGCTGTCCAGGCCAACACCAGCGGTCCCAAAAAATTCTCAGCATAAGTACTACCTGCGACTTACTTACTAACCGAGGTTTTTACTTAACAACCACAGTTGGGTCAGTTCTCCCGGTACCGGTTGGTGCCTCGCATTAAAATCCCTATTGTGAATACGTTATGTCCATTTTCTGTCGCGACCCTCGACGATCACGAAGCGGCCGTCGTCCTCGCGCAAACTTGACGTTCGCCCGGGAAAAAATGACTCTGTCATAAATTATCCGCGCCACGTTCCGGTGGAGGTTTAGCGCCGCCATAGCCACTCTGACCCCCGACACTCGTTCGCCGGGTCTCTTCCGACGTTTCCGAGGACTTTACGAGCCGAACCCAGCTCGAACCCGAGGGATGATGGACCACCCATAAGCCGAAACCTAACCTCGAATCTCTCCGCCGGTTTTGCGCCCTAAATCGTAGTATTAACGAGCAAGTACCGTTAGGAGGCTCCATAATAAGGGACTTTTTCCATTGCCAAATGAAATTGTGAAAGTCACTAACAAGGGAACATTCCCAAGTGTCCGCCTCCGATCTTATTGAGTTTCATACATGTTGAAGAACACAAAAATCTAAGAGACACGTGTTTTTTTTTATGTCAGAGTTACCTATTGGTCGAATCTCCTGGCGATAGGGTCCTTCCTCTTCGAGTGGCGCGGGCCTAATGAGCCGCGGCGCGCGTGTGCGCCGCGAGAGGCGCGCGCGTCGCCCGGCCAACTATACGACTTACGACTATAAGACTATAACAGTAATGGGTCTCCGGTTAGGCGGGGGCGTGAGACTCTCCCGACGGGGGCGCTCGCCGCGGAGCAACGGGAACGCGAGAGGCGCGCAAGTATCGACACATTGCATCGTCGCGTTATTGAGGCCCCTCGCGCCCTCTGGTGCCCGCAAGTATAATCATACACGCCGTCACGTACGGTACCTGCGCCCGTGATTATGGTCATCGGCCTGACTCGATTGGTCCGGGCGCGTTAGACACGCACGAACCCTCCACCTTCCTACTCGTTCTGGATCGTCTCTGCCACAATTGTGCCCAGAAAAATGATCCATGGTCTTGGTCAAAAGTCAACCCCCCTCATTCGGAGGGCGTTGACATATGTAAGTAATACGATTGCTACTCCATATATCGAGCGCGTCTCTAAACCTAACCTAATTCCTATCAAGCCTTGTCTCGCTTATACATCTTGGCTTTACTTACGACTTTCTGGAGCTGAAGTCTCGTCCTGAAGCCTTATTGGCTTTTATTTCATTTACTAGTGCATTCGATGACATCTCTCTACCTTCTGTGTTGCCTACCATTCAGGCGCCCTTATATACCCTTCGCGGTCCCCCTCGCTTTCGGGAGCGCGAAGCTTAATCGGCGCCACACCGCGGCCGCTCGCGTAATAATTTTCAATTTAGCGTTGGACATACGGGAAAAAAAGGAAATGGTTAAAAATGAGTTGTTACTCTCTCTCTTTTTTTTTAAGTAATCGCGATCGCATCTAGGTCGCGTACGTGCGCGCGATTTCATCGTCAAATTTCCGTCCGAAATCGAATCGGAATCGAATCGAAAGTGGCCCGCGCCTTTCTCGCCATCGAAATGAAATAAAGTCACGACCTCAAAGGGATGCGTTTAATGGGCCAATTAGTGGTCGAACGATTCTTCCCGGTTCCGTTAAGGCGATATGAAAGGGTCAATCTACATATATATCAAGCCGTGAAAATATTAAAAAACATTTCCCCAAGTGCACCGAATAATTTGAAACGTTAACACGTGATTAGGGGGGTTCCATTAATCTTCTAATTTTTATATGACACTTTCATGACACCTTAACCCTTCCCATGGGTCGCGTGAGGCATGAAATTGCTGCGGTCTGCAATTTTTTTTTTTTTAATAAGCAACAAGGGACTTCATCTCGATCAGGGTGTCCAGGGAGCCGAAATCGGAATCAGAGCGAAAGTGCTCCCCAGGACTTTCTCGACTTTCCAAGAGCGGAGGAAAGTCGCAATTTCAAGGGATTCGGTTAATGGCTCAATTAGTGGTCGCCATATTCGATCTTCCACGAGCTGAACATTCGGCAAGTGCGTCTTAACGACTGTGGTAAATGAACCTCGAGGTAGATGCGCTTCAAGCCAAATTCCCACATCCGAAAAGTGATTTTTCTTTCAATTCCCAATAACCAGGACAAATGACTGGAATTTTGGTTGGTTAGGAATCACCTTTAATATGCGAAACATGTTTTTAGATACATGGTCCAATTTAGGGAACCTTACCCCAAGAGGTGGAGCTCTTAGGATGGGTTGTCGGATAGGGTGCCCCACCTTCCTTGGTTTTTTGTAGTTCGTCAGGAATAACGGGGATGGATGACCAATTTATGGCGGTGGGAGGAAAGGGAGGATGGCTTTGGGAGGATGGAACGACCTCCGAAGTTCCTGTCCTCTCGTAAACCTGACCGATCCTCGATTCGGTATCGAGCACTTGCGCGATCGAAAGATAGCGAGTGCGGCAATTAACGTCATCTTAACGTCGGAATACGCTCTGGTGCATAACTTATGGGTCCCGGGGGAGGGCTGGGTCAGAGGAGTTCCCGTTGCAGGTGAACACCTGGAACCGGGAACCTGGAACAAACCGTTGCAGAACTCAGCGGGCAGAGCCGGGTCAAAGATTCGGGGTTAATCGAGGTGACGTTTTTCCAAGGGACTCTTTTAACCCCAGACACTCCACCTTCGATCTCCTGGCTTCGATCTACGTCGATGGCCTGGAAATTGCTGACAACCCGTTTACCTAATGCGAGCTAACTATCTGCGATCTCCCTTGCTGACCCATTTGCTAATCGCGATTGATAAACCCGGAAAACTCACAGTGATCAGCTAATCCCACGTTTTGGGTGACCAACACCTCACCGTAATTGTTGAACCAAGACTTGAAGCTACAAGACCAAGACCCAAGCTGTTGTTGTCTTGGTCTTGATCTCGTATTTGCTCATCCCTCTTTGGGTCGTTTTTCGGAAACGTCGGAAATGTTTTGGGTGACCAACACCTGCCCAAAATTGCTGGACCAAGACCCAAGCTGTTGTTGTCTTGATCTTGACCTCGCATTTGCTCATCCCTGTCTTTGGGTCGTTCTTCGGAAACGTCGGAAATGTTGTTTTAGGTGACCAACACCTGCCCACAATTGCTGGACCCAGACTCTAACCTCCAAGACCAAGACCCAAGCTTCTGTTGTCTTGGTCTTGATCTCGCATTTGCTCATCCCTGTCCTTGGGTCGTTTTTTGGAAACGTCGGAAATGTTAGAATCTTATTGGGAAAGAAACCGAGACGAGCACGCACGCCTGGTGTCCCTGAAGAGGTTAATACCAAGCGGACGCTGGCAGCCGAGACGACGAGCGTGTAATTAGAAATCGCGGATTTACGGCACCAATGGCCTCCAGCCGATAAATCTACCTGGAACGTTTTAATGGTATGCAACGACGTGTCTATCCGCCAATCGTTCATCTTTCTCGCGGGTTCTACCCGAGTAGCAGCCACGAGATTCCGGGCTTTTTCCTCCGGCCTTGATTTAACATCTACCACAGGGATTAAAAAAAAAAAGAAGACTTCTTTCTTTCATTGAAGCTCTTCTAATGGGGCTAAAGAACCTACCACACAACAAAATGTATGCACTTGGATAATGGAGTGCACTTTGGATGTGTGTACCTAGGTATGGCAGGAATCCCGAATGCGTATTCTCCTTAATCTATACAAGATAAGACCGCGATATGGTCGATAGGTCTACAATCGTCGACTCATCGACTGTATTGAACCGTTATCGAGTGGGTATCGATTTATAGAAACACCGGGAAACGACGGCGAGCCCCTTGGCAATGAGTAATGTCGGAATGCAACGTTAGTCCCAGGAATCCGACGGCCGACGCGGAATTCCGCGATCTACTGCATCCTAATCGCGTCGACGATCCCCTCGGGATGTTTCTGAATCGACTTACGGTGTTCGAGAAGGACGATAGGAGCAGCCCCAGCTTCCTTTCGATTCTCGGGTAACGAAGTTGCTCTGACGGGAATGGAAAAGGGAACCCTAACCCGATCATGCGGTACTCGACAATTTTAGGGACTGTTTCCAAAGGTACTGATATTTCGAGCACTTTTTTCCCTCCACAAAATTACTGGAAAAGGGACACCAAAGACACGCTTTCGATTCCTGGAATTATCTCCGAGGGTACTGATTTTTCGGGAATGTCTTCCAAGTGAAGATCCTTCATCCTGGAAAGAGGAGCACTTTTTCCCTGGATAAAATTTCTGAAAAGGGGATGAAACCATGCATTAAATTCCTGGAAAGAGGATGGAACCATGCATTAAATTCCTGGAACGATCTCCTTAGATACCGCTCTTTCGAAAAAGTCTTCCAAGTGAAGCTCCTTCATCCTGTAAAGAGGATCACTTTTTCCCTGGATAAAATTCCTGGAAAAGGGATATCGAAGCCTTGATCGGGGAAAGTGGAGTTTCGTTCCAGGCCCCACTTTCCCCCGCGGTATCTTCGATGCGTGTTTCGCAACGTTGGGAGAAAAACGCAGCAGGTGGAGAGAGAAAAAAGGAAAAGAAGCAACCGCCTCCTTTATTTTCCCGCAGCATCGAGCCAGGAGTTCGGGAGCGAGTTAACTCGCGTGTCCATCAGCGAGAGTCGATCGCTCGGAACTTTCCTCCCTCGTAAACCCGACGGGCCGCCATTTGCATCCCGCCTCGAAATCGCCGTTCGGTCGCAACAATGGCCGCCTCGATATAAACTTTCAATTTCGAGGCGGCCTAAAGAACTCGGTCGCGAGTCGAATCGACCGAGGCGGAAACCGTCGGCGGAATTTACGGTCCCGTGGACCCGTCGACCACTCGACAACACAGGAAGCAACTTTCCTATATCGTAAACCCCGAAGCCTGCCATTTGCATGGCCGCTCAAAATCACTTTACTTTCCTCCTAGGTCCAAGTGGCGATATCGCATTTAAGTGTCTCGCCTCCGAAGAAAGTGCCGGCCGATAAGCTTCGCGGATTAATGTCCTCGAGCCGATGAGATCGCGATCGTCGCCGACATAATCGATCGGCCATGCCGAGGCCGTCCTGCTTTCTTATCAACTCGGAATGATAAGCCTCCACGGTTTCCCATAATTTCCAAAAAATAGTCAAAGGCTCATTTTCAAAATCCGGACTTAGAAAAAATGCCTTAAGGGACCCAAAAAATTGATTCGTGAGAACTATTAGACTTTTGAGGTTATGTCAAGAGGTATCTCAGGGGCCGATGAAACTTTTCCCTGAAATGGGTACACCGAATCGTTCCAAATTTTACAAGGTGAATCTGGAGTTCATAAAGAAGGTCCCGACACTCATGAAATTTCATTTCTTATACAAGATTTATGAAATAGTTATATATAAATTTCCGATCGTTCATGAAACTTCTCGCAGAACCGAATATACCTTTTTTAAGAAGAACTTTTTTAAGAAAAATATACGTATTTGCTTTCAGGGCGAGTCGATAGCTCCGGCAGGGAAATCCTCGACTTCCGGTGCAACACTTCCGACCGGAAGAGCCCGACCGTCCGCGAGATGGCGTCGTATCTCCTCTACCTCTGCCGTTTACCAAGGTACGAAAGTCTTATCAATACTTTTACGTTTAATTTATATAGAATGACCATTTCATATCACCTTAACCCTTTGAACACGGAGCCATTTCGACATACGGGCGAAATTCCCCCGACCGTGCAGGCAAAATTCGCCCTTATGCGCTCTTAGTAGCCACGTGGTTAAGGTGATATGAAAGGTTCATTCAACTTATATCAGTATATACTGATAACATCGGGTATTGTATTAAACGACATACCCCAAATGTCGTTTCACTTCGCCTTAAACCTGGCGGAGGGTCCATATTTGTCTCTTGGGTCGCCCATTCCGAGAGTGAGGTTAGGTCGCGGCCATTCTGCCCCGGGGTCACGTGTTGGGAAAGCGCGACACCAGCGCCTCCAACCCAATTAACGGGGAACAATGCGTCGCCGAAGAAAGCCGCGAAGGACAACTTCCCTACCGACGGCGAAGACACTTTGCGACTTCTAGCCACCGTAAACGGCGACCTCGAGCCAGCTAACGCCATTTGCCATTTTAAACCGCGTTTGCACACTCTCTAAAACCATAAAACCACCCGGCGACATACCCACGGCGGCCATTTTGGTGTCCTCGAATGTCGACCCTTAAGGTGATACGAAAGTCAACAGATTTATAATACTTTTCTCCAAACTGGGTGCACCGAATTGTCTGAAACTTTAACCCGTGATTATGGAGGCTCTAACGAAGGACGCGCTGCTCGTGAAATTTCATTTTTAATACATTTTCATTTTTTTTTCTTTCTTTTTTAATGAAATTTCATGAGGTCCTTTCGATTTGTTACAGCCTGGAACGTACCAAAGGAGGATTTACCCTATTGGTCCACGGAGAATCCCCCGAAGACCTGGAGACGTTGGACAAGGTTATGGTGCTCCTCCAGGTATGCTTAACTTTTATTAACATTAGTTGGAATTATAATTATTCCGAATGCCGTTAATAAATAAATTATTTTTACAGGGTCGCGTAAGGATAACCCAGATCCTGCTCCTGCGAAATCCCATGCCGGAAGCGTCGACAGATCAACTTTTCCCAAGGAGTCAAATTAAGGTAAGAATGAAATCATTAAGGAGATATGAAAGGGTTATTCTACGTATATGAAAGAATTATTCTACGTATACAAAACGTCAATATATGTAAATGATAATGAAATGAAATAACCCATGAAGTGAAATATACGTAAATTAATCCTCTAAATTACGTCTATAGGTATAGCGAACGTATATCGCCAATCTACCTAATAAACGAAAGCCGTAAAAAGTTTCATAGACATTCCATATACGTCTCCTATACGTAGAAAGACTCTTTCATATCACCCTACATCCTTCGTCGCCGATGAACAAGGTGGCAAAAAATTCCCAATGAAAAAGGGCCCATTCGATTATCGACCACTCCAAGTCATTCCAACAGGTCCATTATCCTTTTGATATCGAAAAAGAAATTGGAAGCTGTGCCGAGAGGGCGCAACAATCGCGCAAAGGCGTCCATTGTTAAGGACGTCGATGCGCGCGCACGAGCGGTCTCGGCCGTTTCCGCTCGGCGGTTATTGTTTCCGCACGGGGACATTCCGCGTGCGTTTCCAACGCGGAAAGTCCGGGGGCTTGTTGTGGCTCCGCGCGATTGTAACGGCAGTAAACTGCAATTTCATACTTAGCCCCAGGCTAATTCAACGGGATTGCCTTTCCGAGCCTCCAGGTTTCATTCGCTAGCGAATCGCTCGTAAAGCATCGCTCCTTAGGGCCCCGCTCTCCCACAATCGCATGGGACCGTTCCTAACCTCCTGGCTTGGCTTAAGGTTGTAACGAGCCGTGTGCCTCGTACCAGGGCGCCTAATGCCGCGCCACCCGACTCGCACAGCGCTACGGCCGGCCCCGCAAGCGCGGCAACCCGCGGCCCGCGCTTTCTCGCAAGCGCGCAACCTCCCTGGTACTATAAGAGGCCCAGGAAAATAGAGCAAGGCAGAGTTGTAGGAAGGGAAGAAACCCGCCTACAGTCTCAACTCGATTCGCAGGACGAGACCTCGAATCACTATAGGCGCGATTTCGCATGTCCGGAATTAATACCGACAAGAGACGACACGAGCCGAATTTCCGGTCTAGTTCCAATGTTTTAACTCACGTCCTCGAGTTCTATCGTTACAAGGTGAAGTGAAACCCCCTTCAAATCAGTCGATTCGAATACAACACTTTTTTTTAAGGGTATTAGACCAAACTGTCCGAAACTTTGACACATCACTCCTGATCATCTAAGAATTGTCCTGACACATTGAAAATTTGGACTCTGAGACAAACTTTCATACCACCTTAAGGCGAATGTCACTGCGTCGTCACCGCAATGGGTTAAGAGGATATGAAAGGCGCTTCAAGAAAATTCACTGAGAAGAAAAAAAGAAAAAAATTGGTTTTTATTGTTCTTCCAGCCCATCATCGTGGAGGATGGCGATCTTGACCAGCACATCCCCGGAAGTGACCAACCCCACGACCACGTCCACTGGATCGCATTCTACAAAGTGAGTAACTCCCTTTATTCCCACGAAAAGCGAATGGAAATTCGTAAGAGGTCCCGGGAAAGTGCAGGAAGACGTATAGGGAAAATTCCTCCACCTTGTCGGATACTCCCGGTGGATCCTCCGGGATCAATTCCTGTAAAAATGTGTAATTCGAGCCTTCCATCCCGAGAGTATCATTCCCGTGGACCGCACGGCGTGTGAGGCTCCGTTGCGGAACGTTTTCTCCGCACAGCCCTAGGGGAAAATCCGGAAAACATCCGGTTAATGTATGGGAACTTTAAAGGTGGATTCTGACAGGCTCTGATAGGCTCTGATAGACTCTGATAGGCTTAGGATAGATTTGCGAGGCGGGTCGTTTCCTTACGCGAATGGACGTCTTAATTTCATGGATTCCGCCCTTGCGGCCGATCGACGGAAATTATCCGCGGGCTAGGAAAAGTTCGCAACCGCGATCGGATCGCAAAGTGGCTCTCTTGTAACCTTTCGAGATTATCCCTTTTGCTGTCGGCAAATTTATATTGTGGGAGGGAATTTACCACGTGACGATCGACATGTCGCGAAACAAATTTTTTTATACACTATTTCAGGGATTAATGACGTTTTGCCGCCACTGTGGCGGCATCGACTTTTAGGACGATTTTAGAGCGCCGCCACTGTGATGAAATGTCGTGAAATTCAATAAAAAATGAAACGATTTTCATAAAATGAAATGAATTCCATGAAATGAAATGAATTCCATGAAATGAAATGAATTCCATAAAATGAAATGAATTCCATAAAATGAAATGAATTCCATAAAATGAAAATGAATTCCATAAAACGAAATAAATTCCATAAAATAAAATGAATTTCATCGAAAAATGAAATGAATTTCATCGTAAAAGGGAAATGAATTTCCTTGGAAAATGAGCATCACGATCTTCCTCGGGGCCTGCATAATCATCTGTAGAATTATGAAATTTGAAGTTTAGAGAAAAATGATATCAATATTTTGACGTTTTGATATACACGGGACAACTTTAAGGTTAACCCGGAAAAATCGAAACGCGTCTTTTCCCAAGCGAGATGCGATATATCTCGCTTATGGGAAAAATATCGGCCGGTCGTCGTTATCGTCCCATAGACGAGAGGACATCTTAATTTGACGGATCCGCCCTATTGGCCGATCGACGAGAAGAGAAGGTCCCGAGGCTACTTCGGATTAGATGGAGCCTAGATCGTAAAGCCGCGCATGCGCGCCACTCTAGAGAAAGAGAGAGAGCACTAAACTAGCCGCTCGGAATTATACGGAATGCCATTCCCCTGATTATCTGGTCGAATAGGGCGTCTCAATTCAGATCGACCGAATGGCTGGAAGGCACGAACAGATAGCCACTCTTATGGGGGAACTAATTACGCGATCGTGAGGCAAGCCGTCATATGTCACCTCCGCTATAAGGACTATATTCGGAGGAGCGGTCGTGGGAATATGGCCCTTAAGCGCAGCACGTGTCGCGGGGAGTTTGCTTGCGAAAGAGGAAGGGCAATCAGCTGATCGAGATTCCTGTGTAAGAGGGACGTTGCGATAGGTCAGGATTGTTCCTTGCAACTGATCGTACCTCGTGGGCTAACCTAATTTTCTGGTTTCGGAACTCGACCTACCTCAACAATTCGAAGCAATTTCTAGTCCGAGGGAAATTATTCCCAAGGTTTGAGCAACTTCTAGATTGTCTCTCGCGAAGGAAATTCCCAAAAAATTCTCAGCATAAGTACTCCCAGTGATTTACTTATGAAAATTAATGCAACCCACTGCGAGGAGCCTAAACTATGAGAAAAAAATCTTGAAAATGGCCACTTTATCGTTTTCAAGGTCCTGGGAGGTTCTGGGAGTTCCGAATTTTCCTAGCTATCAAGACCAACCCCAGCGGTCCAAAAAAATTCTCAGCATAACTACTCTCCACGATTTACATCCTCAAATTAATGCAACCCACTGCGAGTAACCTAACCTACAAGAAAAAATTCTTGAAAATGGCCATTTCAACGTTTTCGAGGCTCCGAAATTTCCCAACGTCAGAGGACCCCATAAGCTTTGAAAAATCCAAATTCCCCCGATCTCAGAATTTCTGTGCCTTTTTGAAGAGCCCTGGTCTTTGTAGAAGAAAATGCCACATCCAGCAGAAAAATGAAACGTCCCAATAATCTTGTTAAACTTATTTAGTGCCTCAAACTGGATACCAAGTCCACACACCGCTAACGAGGCTTAGGGTGAGGCACCCGAACAAAAAGCCCTTCCCCAGCCATAGAGTCTACGGGTTTACGATCCCTGGGGCCCGGCATGGCAATTTCAAGTCCCCCTCGACAAATTATGAAGGACTTTGCTGGGAGTCCTGGCCCCCCTGTAACTTAGGCTCGCGATGAAAGGGGTAAAAAAGCCGAACGAGGCGAACGTGTGCTTACGCACTCGTAGGTCCAGGAGGTGGTTCGACCTCTTCCGCGAGGGAAAAACGTCTCTCTTTTTCCCTCGATACTTTTAACGAGCTTATGATTCCAGACTGAGGGATAAATGTGCAATTGTCTATTTTCTTTTTTTTTTTTCCCCTCCGCAGGAGTACGACGGCCTCATGACAGAGTGGCAGGCTGCAGGACGCAGGTTGGCCCTGGAAATGTCCGAACTAAAAGAGTGCTCGAACCTCTCGGGAACTCTGACTCCTCTCAACCGACTCCTGGAGGACCCCACGTTGAGAAGAACGTCCAGAGACGCCGACGAGGCCATCGCCACCCTCGAGGACCGCGCCGCGACGCTCCTCCACCTCGAGCACGTCAGGTGAGAAAAAGTGATACCCTTAAGGTGATATGAAAGTGTGACATACACATAAGAAAAAATGATAATGTTGATAAAATTTATATCCAAACTGGATGCGCCGAATTATCCGAAACTTTTTCCCTTTTCCTAGGATCTCTGTGGAACGCGCGCGCCGACTGGTGGAGGAAGTCGGAAATGCCGCTACGAGGTTAGAATCGTCATTCGAGTCGCGCAGAGCGACCATTCGGAACCTCGCCGTATTGCGAAGCATCGAGGACCAGGCGCACGAGGTTAGTTGTCAAGAATTGAAAATGTCACTAGCACGTGGGCATTGTCTATACCCGTACAACTGTCATTGCCACTTTCTCAAAATTCCCAAAAATTTCTTGCAGGAATTGAAAGTGCCATTAACATGTGGATATCACTTATACTCGGTTTGAATTTATTTGTCGAATAATGCCCGATTATTGCGCAAGTGCGTCGCCATTGTTCCCGAAGGTGGATGCAACCATTATTAACGGCATCTCCGATCGATCCAGGTGAATCGCCTCGGGTGAAGTTCATTCATTTCTCCATTGTCCGTGGGCGACAAGTGATTCACTTATTTGCCCCGGAGATTCCCATCGATGTTAATTATATTTAATTAACAGCCGCTCCGGTTGAGGTACCGGTGTTGACAACGCCTCATTGTGTGCTTCTTTCTTTCGAGTCATCGATACCTATTGTCTTTTGCTATTACTTTCATCGTTGCCGCCTGAGAAGTCCGCAAAAGAGCGGCCATCTTGGAGAACGATTTGCGAAGGACCATTTACTCTAAAGTCAATGATTACGATATTTCATCCTGAGAACCGATAGCCTTTGACTTTGTTAAATTGTCATTGTCAAAAATGTGGGATGTGGTCGCTTCTGCGATGGGTGACCATCAAGGAGGATCATCGCGTGTGGTTAGCTAAAAGACAATGGCACTTGGCTCTTAGTAAAAAGACCGAAACCCAAACAAACCACACAACTCATTGTCAAAAATGTGGGACGCGGTCGCTCCTTAGATGGGTGACCATCAAGGAGGATCATCGCGTATGGTTGGCAAAAAAACTATGGCACTTGGTCCTTAGTAAAAGAACCGAAACCCAAACAAACCACACAACAACTCATTGTCAAAAATGTCGAACGCGGTGGCTTCTTCGATGGGTGACCATCAAGGAGGATCATCGCGTATGGTTGGCGGAAAGACAATGGCACTTGGTCCTTAGTAAAAACACACACAACTAATTTCTGGCAGAGATGAGTCTTGCCTCCACTGAGTGGTATCAGGTGGCAGTCCGTTAGCCGCCTGATACCACCACCAGGAGGCAGGACCCTGCCCCTGGGCAATCTCCCAACTCATCTCTGGTTATATTCCCTATACTAGGGAGAAAATGGCGTGGCCTCTCGGAGGGAACCTAGCCGACTCTTTGTCTTCCGTTAAGTCTTGTCGCTCGTGTACCTATATACCCTCGGTGTACGGGAAAGATGCATGGCTAGCTCGTGCCTCGTGGCTGATACCATTGTTGTACTAACGCGCATGCAAATAAGCACGCGGAACCTCTCTTTGGCGTCATAACGCCTTATAGGCATGCGGCCACGTTTCCTGGCGCACCGGTGCTCGTATACGGAGACCCTTAAGGCTTTATCGCTTCCAAGAAGGTCCCGCTCGGTCCTTACCAGGGACAGGATGTCCGCACTGCTCATGACTCGATAGAAAAAGGAGAATACCCGATCCCATCGCGGCTTCCACGGTCACTGTCACTGGAGGCCTTTAAGGGGAAGTGAAACCCCTGAATTCAGTATACCCGAATGACACACTTCTTTTTTAAGGGCGTTGGATGGAACTGTCAGAAACTTTGACACGTGGCTTGTGAGCACCTTGGAATTGTCCTGACACTTTGGAAATTTGGATTTTTCAGACAAACTTTCATATCACCTTAAGGCGAAGTTAGACCTCCTTCAAGCCAGTGGATTCGAACGCAACACTTTTCTTTAAGGGTATTAGACCAAACTGTCCGAAACTTTGACACATCACTCCTGATCATCTAAGAATTGTCCTGACACATTCAAAGTTTGGATTTTTGAAATTCGCATTTAAACGGGATAAAGGGGAAAAAAGTGTCTATGGTAAAATGTCGAAACGATAGTAGTTTTATATGTATATTGTAACAAGAATAAGCGTTCCGTTGTTTACGTTTCTATGGCAACGGTAGCCCCCTCCCCGCGCGCCATCTGCCGCCGAATTTCCCGGACTTAAGGCGTAACTCGAGCGGAGAGGTCACAGTGTGTCCCGCGCCGTCGGAGGAGACACATCTCCCGCTTGGGCGTACCTCTCGCCGTTTCGCTAATTTTTTTTTACCGTCGCGAGTGAGTATGTGATTTCAAACTTAGACTGGGGATCAACAAGCGCATTTGGAACAAAGGACTTCTCCAGGTTCAAGGAAAGTAAGTCGATCTTCGCTTCCTTTTGCGACCCGATTCTCCTCGACTCCGTTGTGGCTTAACGAACCCCGACCAAGAGCCGGATTCGTTTTTCCACACACAAACCTACCAAACACACTATGTTAGAATTACATAACACTGGAGTAACATGGTATATAACCAATACCCCGCAAAAGTGTCGGGGAATCCGACACGGTTAACGAACGGTTTAGCCGTTTACACGATCGTCCTTGACACCTTTGCTAGGATAACGAGCCTGGCAATGCAACGCCCCGTTGTTTCTCGTTACGCGATAATGAAAGCCGACCGAGCGAGACAGAAGGAGCGAGAGAGACCCCTCTCCTCCACGTGGAGAAAAGGAAGGAGAGCGATCTCCGTTGCATAATGAATGGCCGATTAGATCGATCGGCGATCCTCGTGGATCCAGAATCGATAGTCGATCCCGTTCCGGCTCACTTTCGAAATCGGCAGACCGGAAGACTAGGTTAGGTTAGGTTAGGTTAGGTTAGGTTGGGCGCGATCTTTCCCCCCCAGAAGACGATCGAGATGATGGAACTTACGCCTCTACGCTCGATTGCCTCTCGGTAATTCCTGGCAATTAATCATAATTGCGGAACAAAACAATACCTTCGATTGGCGGTGTTCTGTCGGGCAGTTGGACCACACAAATGATCTGTTAACTCTTTCGCTGACAACTGTGAGTGTAGTCGCTTGGTAGGAAGCATCTTCTTCTCATTTGTTATGTTCATAATTGCGGAACAAAACAATACCTTTGATTGGCGGTGTTGTGTCGGGCAGTTGGACCACACAAATGATCTGTTAACCCTTTCGCTACCAACCATGAGTGTGGTCGCCCAACGCCTGACGCTCGATAGGAAGTGTCTTCTTTTCATTTGTTAGACGGCGCCGTTTGTCATTCTAAAAATGGAAACAAGACGCGTCAATAAATCCAGGGTGACGAGTTCATTTCTTGTCGGTGTCCCTTGGACATGGAACCAGTTGGACCAGCTGGACGAGGTCTGCTTCCGGCGGCAGCCGAAACCAGAGGAATGATTTCCGCAGGGGAATTATTGCCAACAACTGTCCTGGGGATTGTTACCAACACGTTTCTTGGGGATTGTTACCAACAACTGTCCTGGGGATTGTTACCAACAAGTTTCTTGGGAACTGTCACCAACAACTGTCCTGGGAATTGTTGAGAGGGTCTTCATTCTTCCTGGCGGTGTCGAAGCGGTCCGACACCTTCTGGACCAGTTTCGTCCTCGACGTCGTCTTCGAGGAACAAACCGGCGATCTCATCCGGCCAACGACTCCGGGACGAGACCCGGGGCAGGGGTCCACGTCATTCCGACAGGAGAAACAGGTTGTCGAAGCCGTCCAGGCGGACGACACCTGCTCCTCCTGTTGGAGGCGCCTTGCTGTTGGTCGGAGGTCTCGTCATCGACCACGGGCATTTTCCTGGCAAGACCGGGAGCGGATCTCTTCTTTTCTAAACCATGATGTGTGCATTTGGAGGTTAGGACGGTTCTGTAAACAGTTGGGGCAAACTTTGTGGTGGAGGCGCCTTGTTGTCGGTCGCGGGAATTTGGATGTTAGGATGGTTTTGCAGACATTTGACTCAAATTTAAAAGTGGAGGCGCCTTCTTCAGATATTCGGCGCACCCAGATTGGAGAAAAATTGTATAAACATTTTCACTTATTGTTGTGTGTATACCACATTAAGGAAAAGCGTCGATTTCGGTCTCTCGTCAGTAGTGCAGCGATAGGTCGAGTCGTCACGTCGTTATCGGCGCCATTATCGGTGCATCCACCCCAAGGGGTCGGCGGACCAACCGGTCCGGTTCTTCCGCAAACCGTCGACGGCTGTTCCGCATGCGAAACAGGTTATAATCGGAGCTATTCGTCGAGACGACACCTGCTTCACGGCTCCGAAATTCCTCGATCGGCTTCTGGGGCCCGATTCTCGAGTTCATGCGGATTTTTTCGCATGCGAACAGCATTCGCGTGAGAAATATCGCATGAAAAATTTCGCGTGAGAAATATCGCATGAAAAATTTCACATGAAAAATTTCACATGAAAAATATCGCGTGAGAAATTTCACATGACAAATTTCGCGTGAGAAAAATCGCATGACAAATTTCACATGAAAAATTTCGCATGAAAAAATTCACATGAAAAATATCGCATGACAAATTTCACACGACTAATTTCACGTGAAAAATTTCGCGTGAGAAATTTCACATGAAAAATTTCACATGAAAAATTTCGCATGAGAAATTTCGGTGTCACTTTAAGTATTGTATTATCATTTTTTTTTTTCTTTGTTACGTAACTTTACGTAAAAGAAGTCCCTTCCCTCGTCGTATCTCTTGGGCCCCCCGAGCGCGCGGGCCGCAAATTTTCCCGCAGCAGCCGCAATTTGGCGCGGTTCGGAAGAGATCTCTCCTTCGGGGACAGGGGTCCGCTCTTATTTTCGGGCCCCGGCAAAAAGGGGCCCTCCTGGAGCCGAATTACCGTCGGGGCCTTGCGGTCGGCTTGCCGGGGTTTTTCTTCCCCCGATGGGGCCCGAGGAGAGCGTCGCGTGATACTTTGGGGCCCGCCGTCCCCCCTTAAAGAGATATGAAAGGCCCCCTACATATACACTGTTTATAATTTCATATATATGTATATANATTTCATTTTTCGAAAAGAAAAAAAATGTCTTTTTCTGTTCATGTCCGAGGTAAATACGGATTTGTTCATTTTTTTTTTTTAGTATTTTCACTTTTTGGTATGTATATATATGGCACTTTCATATCACATTATGGTTGCATCTCCCTCCCACGTGGACGGAGGCGCATGTACCCGGTATATGTATATAGTGGAGTATATAGTGCGTGATCTGGCACACGTTCGTCACGAGAAGCCTCTCTCGATCCTTTTGTTTCACGGGCGCTCTCGATGCCGACCTCGATATCGGGAATCGCTTCTTTCTCGGAATTCGATTCGGCGATCCGGGGTAAAGTCTCCCCTGCAACCTCCTGGGGCCCCCCCGAAGACTTTCTTCTCGGGCCCCCTCCGGGTGTCGGGACATACTTCGCCTCGACGACTTTCTTCTCTCCGGGTGCACTAAGCATTTCGGAGTAACGAGCACGGGGCCCAATTTTCGTCTTACGCTGTTATAAAAATCAATTTCATACACTTTTAGTACATAAGGTTGCAGTGAAATTGTACATTTGTAATTTTACAAGTAAGTAAATTTATTATTTTATAACGTCGTCTTGTGCGACGACTTTTTTCTCTACAAGTGCAATAAGCATTTCGGAGTAACAAGCACGGGGCCCAATTTTCGTCTTACGCTGTTATAAAAATCAATTTCATACACTTTTAGTACATAAGGTTGCTGTGAAATTGTACATTTATAATTTTACAAGTAAGTAAATTTATTATTTTATAACGTCGTCTTGTGCGACGACTTTCTTCTCTACAAGTGCACTAAGCATTTCGGAGTAACGAGCGCAATTTTTATCCTACACTGTTATAAAGAAATTAATAAATTCCATACACTTTTAGTACATATGATTGCAGTGAAATTATAAATTTATAATTTTACAAGTAAATTTATAATTTTATAACGTCGGCGAACACGAATGCCTCCCCTGGAGATACGATATCGCCTGTGCAGGATGGGAGGGCATTGATGTCTCCCAGTATACAAAGTTTAGAGGAACATAAAAAATGGCGACGCACTTAGTTATTCGAAAAATTCTACATTTCCAGATTTATATACATATAATAAACCCTTTCATATCACCTTAATGAACTTCAATCGATACATAGTATATGAAATGCCTCTCCTGGAGATACGATATCGCCTGTGCAGGACGGGAGGGCATTGATGTCTCCCAGTATACAAAGTTTAGAGGAACATAAAAAATGGCGACGCACTTAGTTATTCGAAAATTCCTATATTTCCAGATTTAAATATATATAATAAACCCTTTCATATCACCTTAATGAACTTCAATTGACATATAATACATGAAATGCCGCTATCGAGGACCGATTCGCACAAAGTACTAGGGCGACGTGGAAAAGGGATCACTCGTAATGAAGTCACACCCGGAGTCGGAAGGGGGGGGCATTTCGTAAGTCGAGCAGTAATTTATAGGTTTAGGAATTGCACAAGAGGTACTTGGCAAGTACCGGACCCCATGATTCAAAGCTTATCGCAACGCGTCGCCATCTCGGCTCGAAACAAAGGCTCGACAGAGAAAGAGGCTGCGACGCGGGTCAAGAGAGAGATGGACCGATTCCCTTGGTTTAGGCACGAGGGAGATGGAGAGAAGTGAGGTTATGTTACGCGGCAGCCGTCGAGCGCACGGTCTGACGCGCATGCGCTAACTCGGGGACTCGATAACTTTTCCTGCCGATCGTAATGTTTCGATTGCGTGGCTCTCCTCCCCCCTTAAGGGGACGATAAGATACGGAGAGTTTTGGCGTTACCCCTGTACCGGATGTTGGGCCGAACGACGATTAAGGTGATATGAAAGTGCGATATGTACTCAAGAAAGAGTGAAAATATTTATTAAAATTTTCCCTAAAGTGGAAACGAATTATCGGAAACTTTAACGCGTGATTATGGAGGCGCTGCGTGTGAAATTTCATTTTTCACAAAAAAGAGAAAAGAAAATATCTTTTACTGGCTCTTGTCCAAGATAAGTTCATTTTCTTTCGAGGAAATGTTTCAACATTATGGTTAAACATTAACGCGTGATTATGGAAGCGCTGCGTGTGGAATTTCATTTTTCACAAAAAAGAGAAAAGAAAATATCTTTTCCTGCTTCTTGTCCAAGATAAGTTCATTTTCTTTCGAAGAAATGTTTAAACATTATGGTTAAACATTAACGCGTGATTATGGAGGCGCTGCGTGTGAAATTTCATTTTTCACAAAAAAGAGAAAAGAAAATATCTTTTCCTGGCTCTTGTCCAAGATAAGTTCATTTTCTTTCGAAGATAGAAATTATATAACAAATAATTCGATGCACCCAGTTTGGATGAGAATTTTTATAAATGTTTTCACTTTTTGGTATGTATATATACATCGCATGCTTTTAAATGTATTTGGCGCGAAACTCTACCGAGTTTCCTGATCACACTTTCATATAACCTTAAAAGCGTCTTCGTCGCCCCCGAAAAAAAAAAAAGAAATGCATTGAAATGCGAGGATAATCCGCGTTAATGGGGATTACATAACCTATTTAAGTAGTCGGCCGTTTCTAAACGCACTCCCGCATTCGCAGCCGCATGTAATTGCCCGCGGTTTCCCTTCCTCGCTCGTAAGACGATAAATCCCCGTGAAAATATTCAGGTTTATGGCCGCAAGCGTCGGGACGGAGGACATCGGGCTGCCGCAACGGAGCGGCGTGAAAAAGACCGGAAGAGTGCACAATGCGAGTTAAAATCATTCTGAAATCTTATCTAGGCGATAAGCGAGGCGAAGGGGCTTGGGATTTGCCGGGAAAGGGTCAGGGCTCCGAGGTCCCTCCCACCTCGGACTTTTGAAGGGCTTTTTTAACCCTTTCGAGCGTTGTTTCGTGAAAAATGGACACACGGCTGAGTACGTGGGGTCTGATAGAGGAAGATGCCACGGTATATACTCGGCGATGCTCTTCGGGAACCGTGATATATCCCAAAAAGTGATCTTCGCACCCGCCATGTTGCTTAAGACTCGGCGCTCGGTGTGGACGTGACTTATCTTATCGCCGCTAGGCGGCGCCACGATGGTAGGTAACGTCGGTCGTGTTCCTTGGAATTACTTGACTTACTTGAACCGGGGAACGTCGTCGTCCTCCTTTTAACTGCTGCTCTGCCGTAAAGAAGCATCTTGCAGCCTGGTCGCGGTTAAGACTTAATTAAGGGAACGAGTGGTTACGCGTGGGTGGTCCGGCACTAAAAGCCACCACTAGGGACTTTCTAACTCGAGCTCGCCTGTAGTTTATGGTCAAGGGAAAACCTTCGCTTTTAAGAGCTCCTCCGAGCGCTCTCGAATGCCCCGACACTTACATTATCGAGGCATAAGCGCTTCTTGCGGCGAATGGGGGAATTAAAATCCCTTAACGCCACCCGCGGGTTGCCGCTAAAGAAGTTCTTCATATTTATTACCCCACGGATGGAAAAAGACATTTGCACTTTTAAAGGACCGAAGGATCGGCGAAGTTTCCCTCTTAATGCAGGAATTATCCCAATGGAAATCTTTGCAATTACGTCGAATTAACGGATTTTAGGGATTAAAATTGCGGGGACGAAATGGAGGGCAAGATTCCTGGATTTTCACGTGTCCGAGAATCGAACGGCTGACGAGCGTGAAGAGGGAAACTAGAGGAGGAAAATTCCCATTTTGTCCCCGATTAGGGACGTAAAGAAGTCGGCCAAAATTCCTGGATTTTCCCATTTCCGAGAATCGAACGGCTGACGAGCGTGAAGAGAGATTACAGATATCATCCGTATATTTTACATATTTTATCCGTACATTGAACGGATTTTTTTCCACATCGCGTAAGAACCGTGAGAGAAGACCGCTTCTACTTCTGAAGGATCAACGACAAGTAGTAAAAAACGGATTCCCTCGAGTGGCGACCTGAAAAGCATAGAAAAGGTCAACGAGCTCTCCTCGAGGGAAGGATCCCCGATCCAAAAGGATCGGCGATACGGATGCCCATAAACGCGGAATTTCTCCGAGTAGCGGCGACCTGGAAAACCGAATAGGTCAACGCATTCCCATAACAAGGGAAAAGATGGACAAGGAAGTGCCATAGAGGTTAATCCCAAATCCGAAGGGATCACTGTTAACAAAATTCCTAAAATTTATACACTTTTAGTACATACGGTTGCAGTGAAAATATTTATTTCATTTATTAACAGTGAATTTGGCTACTAAGAGCGCCTGACGTTTGGTCGAATATTCCCTGCACGGTCAGGGGAATTTCGCCCATATGTTAAAATGGCTCCGTGTTCAAATGGTTAATATACATTTATTATCACTCTCTCGTATCACTTTGAATTCCCATTTTGTTCCCGAGGGACGTAGAGAACCAGGACAAAATTCCTGGAATTTCCGGTTTCCGAGAATCGAACGGCTGACGAGCGCAAAGAGGCGGAAAATTCCTGGAAACTCCTAAAAAATTTTATTTTTCAGCGTCTAAGATAGGGCAGTCTCTAAAATCGTCCTCGAACGTTCCAGGAACCTATATTAAATTTGTTTGCAGGAAAAAAAGCGATATTAAACCTTTTTTTTATATATATGTATATAGGCTGACTCTCATATCACCTTAACCCTTTGAGCGCTGATCCCTTTTGGCTTTTGGGCGAATTTCGTCAGGGCGTGCGAGCAATATTGAACCAAACGTCGGACTTATGGGTTCATAGCGCTCAAAGGGTTAAAAAAAGGGTTAAACGATTTTTTTATATATGTATATAGGTTCATAGCGCTCAAAGGGTTAAAAAAGAACCAGAGGATGTGAATTCGAACTCTTATAAGGGAGTCCCTAACGAGGCCCGACAGCTGCTGGGGGTCATCCTCTCCTACCGTTTCCATATTCCTTAGAATTAGCCGGACGACCTGGCCAGGAGTCCGCAATCATCCTCCAAGCTACTTGCGAGCGGTAATCTAACCTAACTGCGGGTAATGCAGGTCTTTTAAGCTGACATTCCTCCCGATGATCGTCCAGCACCGCGATCTCTATGTTTACGGCATCCTGACGTCTACGCATCCGTCCGCGATCCCCAGGGTCCTCCTCGCGTCATCCTCGTCGGTCCCCCGTCCAAGTGGACGCGCAGGACCGTCTTTAAGTTTCATGACCATTTTCCTGTTCATATGTCACAGTTTCATGCAGGAGTTAGCTAGAATCGCGGTACCCTTGTCGCCGAACCCTCGGGTCCCTTTTGTTGGGTTCCTGGAGGCCCTAGAGCAGGCTCCCTCCCGAGAGCACCAGGAGGCCAAGATGGCCAGCAAAGGCAGGTTCTCGGCATGGCCCAGTAACCCGAATAACCCGAGTACCCGAGGTTTGCTTGTGATCCAACTTTTCTTCGGCATCTCGCCCCACCGGGTCCCAGGATCAGCTTCTGTCTCCTCCTCCGTCCCGTACCCTGGAGGCCCTTGGACCGCGCCGCGGTCGGCTGCTCCAGGTTTCCGTGTCTTACTTTTCGCGGGCTCTCCCTTCTGGACCCACCTGGACCCACCTGCGTAATTATCCTCCACTCCCATCGACCTGTTGCGGCCATGATTAATCATGCACGATTGCGGTCTTGTTGCGCGGGATCGGTTTTGGTGTTGGCCCCGAAAAATCATTCGCGATGCATTCAGGACCTCGGGTTCTTGCAGTATTGTACTTGCTACGTCTTAAGGTGACATGAAAGTGCCATATGTACATGTTCTGGCCATGATTAATCATGCACGATTGCGGTCTTGTTACGCGGGATCGGTTTTGGTGTTGGCCCCGAAAGTATAGTCGCGACAAACGATCAGTCCTCGAAGACGTACTCGGGACCAAGATGGCCGCCATCTTTCACCAGTCGCGTGGGTGCACTTAATTCCCCCAGTCTATTAAAATTCAATTAACCACAGAGGCTGGTTGCACCCAGGATATTAACCGTGTCCTCCTTGACGAGGATCGGCAATAACCTGAATAACCAACGAAATTCCACGAGGAGAAACCACGAGCTTGCGAGATGGAGAACCGCCTGGAGAACAGGACGCCATCGATAATACCGGTTGTCGTCGAGCATGTAATTTCGCAAAATCGAGTGTAATGCCCAAACTAAATCTCTGTCGAAAAGTCTGGATACCTTCGTGTCGACTTTATTTATATCTTCGCGTTTTCGATTCGAATACATTTTTTTTTTTAAGGGTGTTGGACCAAACTGAACTTCACTTAGATTATTTTCGTACGAAATTTGTAATTGTACGAAAGCGACAGGTGGAGTATGCCATTTGGTACAATACCCAACACAATTCCACCAAGTTGTCGATATAAAAACCAACGTAGGTATTTATAAAAACCTCCTTTATCGACGTCGATCAAGTTCCCGAGGTGTTTCGCATCACCTTAACCTCCACGAGGAGCGGACTCCCGCGTCTTCCATGGACGTCAGGTCTTGCAGAATGTAAAAAGCAGAGTTTATAGGCCCTTCGTGTCCCGAAGGATCGTAAAGATGGCATTGTTCGGAAAGGGGAACCGGTGGGACGCTTTGTTGCAGGCAGCTTCGTCACCGCGAACGGCGGGCGTTCGAAATTCCCGCCTCGGCTCGGTCGGTAAAGCAGGACTCCGCGTGATTCCCCGCGTAACCGGGTTTTACGAACCCGGGCATCGCTGATTGATATACGAATTCCCCGGGGAACAGGCTGGAGAAGTAATTAAGGTCCTGCTGCGCACTCGTGACTTTTAAGCGACTTTTAAGTCACACGCGAGTTATTTATGCCGGTCATACGACCCTTGCTAAAGACACGCGTGGACCACCGTGCGCCGTACATCATTCGGACCCGGCACTTCCCACCTCGAATTGCCACGGACAAATTGTCCGGGAATTGTCCGGGAATTGTCCGGCCTCTTCTCGCCCCCTACACCTGATTTTGATGCGTCGTAGGTTAGGTTAAATATTTGGAGAAATATAGGAATCGCAGAGAGAGACTTCGGGTAACAAAAACATGAACTAAGGCTTATTAAAAATAGGGTGAGCTTGTGATGTGGCTTGCGCCCTTTGTTATGGTCGTCTTCGTCGGTTTCAGACTGTCATCCCTTCTCGCTTCAGGATGACCTCCGTGTCCTTTTTATTTCGTTTTCCCAACGTAGCCTTAGAAGGAAATCTTTCCTTCTCGAAGGACTCTTTTATTGTTTTATGGTTTGCCAGGCGCATCCTGGGAAGGTTCCCTTAAAACTACCCAAAAATCCAAAAAGGCATCCTTTCCAAGCATCCTTAAAAAATCTATCGCTTGAGATATTTAGCAAAGATTACTAAGAAATATTTATAAATTATTCTACTACTAGGAAATCTTTCCTTCTCGAAGGACTCTTTAATTGTTTTATGGTTTGCCAGGCGCATCTTGGTAAGCTTCCCTTAAAACTACCCAATAATAACTTAAGACCACTTTCCGTTGCTACATACTTATCTTAGAATATACTCCCTTTGTTTATCCACTTATTAATTACTATACCTTCAACTTTGCTGTCCTTTGTCTCAGGTCCTCTCCTGGTTGTGCAAAAAGGGCGAAGACATCCTTTCCAAACATGGCCAACACACAGCAACCACATTGACCACTGCCAGACTTCACGAGAGGGAATTCGAGAAGTTCTACTTCACGTCCATGGTGAGTTCTTTTTTACAATTTCCACCGTGGGAAAAAATTATTTCCCTTTCAATGAAATCATTTCATTAAATGGAGTTAAATAAAATCAAGCCGAACGTTTCATTTCGGTGCCTCGCATTGATAAATTACTTCCTACCTGTAAATAATGAAGTGCAAGTCTCGTTTCTTCACCTCCATTGAATGAAATTCTTTTTCTCAGTGCATGCATAAAGTGCATGGGAAATTCGGAGGGGGAAATGAGGATTTTTAATAACATTCAGGGGACCCCCGCGACGCGCCTCCTCTTGTTTCGATTATCCCTCTTCGGGGTCTCTTTTTCCCGTCTTTTTTCCCTGGGAATTAATCGACGATAATCGATCGATGCGCCTCGTTGCACATGCAAGCCTCGAAGACAATGAACGATCCTTTTGTACGTCTCGAAACGAGAAAGTGAAACGCCCCTCCGAAGCGCAGTTGCGCCTCTCGCGGTTAAGGCGATACGAAAGCGGGATTTTTTATTTCGAAACCTTAAAAAACTGATACAACTTTAATACATGATTATGGTCCTAATGAAGGTCTTGAAGTTCACAAAATTTCAACTCTCGAAGTAAAGTGTTGTCTTCGTACGGCGCGTTTCACTTCACCTCGGTTGGGCTATGGCCGCCATTTTGGAGAACGCTTCCGCGCGTCTCGTCGAGGTATCTGTGCCGAGGTTCGTTTGATCAATTCCCTCGGTTGTCGACGAGATTGTCGGCCATTTGTCTCAATTCGTCAGGCATTCGTCAATGCCGCTTTTGGTGGGTGACTTTCTCGAATTAAATCTGCCTTAAACGAGAGACGCTCGCCGTGCATGAGGAATTGCTCCAAAAGCTGCAGAGTGGTCCAAAGCGCGACAAAAATTGCGATACTGGCACGTTGCTATCATAATTCATGATTTCTGAATACAGAGGAATTATGCGCTAATTATGTGCTAATTTAGCGCCGAATTAATTAATTTTCCTACCCCCACAGTTTTTCCGAAATTTCAAATTTCAGCGTGGCCGTGTGCTAGCTTGACGTCAAGCCATCACGTTCCTTTCTTAAACAATACAGAAATATGAAAACAAGTACACCAAATTGAAGGGGAAATTACGTGCTAATTTTGTGCTGTAATAGTTTTTTTTTTCATTAATAAGAGTCGATTTTTACCAACTCCGTCGTACGTCGATTCAAATCGTGGCGGTAAAAGAAGCGGTCCGCGTGTCGCCATCTACCGGCGTCGCGCGGAACCTGGTACACGATCCTTTCACTCAAGGGAGCCCCTGAGCGAGTCCCGCAAATTGAAATAGTTGGAAAAAAGTTTGTCAGTAATGGCAGTAATTATTCCCGGCAGTTAAGCCACCGGAATCCAATCTAGCGGATCCGATAATGCCGGCGCTCGATTGCGGCCTTCAATTTAGTGCAATAGTAGTTCTGCAATTAAGTCTACCGTACCGACCGAGCTGATGGGCTCGATTAGTACTTGGCGAGTGAAAAGCGACGAGCAGACGATCTAAGTAGGCATCGGTGTCTTTATCACCAGGTAACCAGGCACGGGAACTTCCTCTTTTTGTTTTTTCGGTTCTTGTCTCCCTTCTGGATAAGATTTCTTAAGATATTTAAATATCCACGGAATGTTGATATTTCTTTGATTTAAAATTAACTTCCTCCTTCGGAGTGGCGTCCCATTCCGCAAGGAAGTCACTTTACCGACGAAGGCTAAGAATCGGTTCGGTGCCGATGGTAAGGTTACCAACCGATAGAGAAACGAGCTGCAGCGACCTCCAATCCACGCCGGATTTTCATGGAACTTAAAAATCAATAAATTAAGTTTCCAATATGAAGAATGCCGCACATGAACGATATACGGCATCCGCTAGGTTATAAACGTCTTTTAAGACACATGTAAACACGGAAATAATTTAAGGAACAATGAATTAATTTGGGACTTGTATAAAAAATTCTTTGGAATTTTACGCTTTCAATATGGCGGCTTCCGCAGATGCGCAATATATGTTGGCGTCTTTTAGCGCACTGAATTGTTAAGAAATAATTAATTTGCCGCTTGGCTTGAAATTCTTTCGATTTAAGTAATAAGGTGTTGGTATATTCGTGGAGTAATAGATTTGCGAGCACGCGCGAGTTAATTAGGATCGCCTGTCATGGCGGCGGGTCGTTCGTTTCGAGGTGCTTCGCCGTTCTCGTAACCCAATTACAGGTCGCGAGAAATAGAAAAGCCGAGGCGAACGAGGGCGATTGACGTAAAGTCGGCGTAAAAGGGATTAAACGCGTTTTAATGGATTTTAAGGCACGGGATTAGGCGAGGTAGAGGGCCACTTCCTTCGCGACGCGCCGCCATCTTGGTTCCCGGGTCTCCGCCTTCGTTTTATCTCCGGCGATTTGTGACGAGAATGCGTATCTTATCGACTTGCCTATCAGGGACAAAGGTGCCAGGTTGAAGGAAGTTTTAGAGCCGGCTAGAGCTTTCTAGTCGCGATGCGCAATAATTATTCATTAATTGCAATCCGCAGGTGGCGGCGATGCGCGACGCCTCCGCCATGATGGATGGTCTCGCTTCTGCTACCCTTTCGAAATTTACTGCTTCTTATGCAATTATAAGGATGAATTTCACTTTTTTTTACGATTCCAACCCTTGGGATGAAACAATCGGGGCACAATTAATTGTATTCCGATTTATATTTCATTTGGAGACAAAAGCCTTTGGATGTAACGAAGGCGAAGCCACATGTTATGTCCCCTTGTCGATACTTTGTTATGGTGGATTAAACTTTATTGCTGTTTTCACATGAATAAATCCCTCTGGCTTTATTAGCCCTAACCCCTCGGGTAAGATCCAATTTACACCCAAAGGAGTTTATCCGCTAAATCGGGAAAGGGATCCCTCGAAACATCTGCCGCGCGTCTGTTCCGCTCTTGAAACAGTTTCGCCAGTTTTGGGGTTATGTACGTCCTCGCCACGAGGGTTTTCTAGCGGCCGCCGGACGTGGGCGACTTTCGTCGTCCGAATTCTTCGGAGGACGTTGTTTTACGCGTTTTTCCACTTTTGGTCGGGACTTAGGCTACTCACGTCCTGCGGTTCTTTCTTTCCCAGAAGGAACCGTAAAACGCGCATTCTTTCCCTCTCTTCGCGCGGTTCGAACGCCGTGCGCCATTTTGAAAGCGGAGGGCCCGCGCGTCCACCTCGGAAATTCAATTCCCTTTTTTGGCGATCCAGATGCATCTTAGGCGAGGAAACCGAGGAAACTCGATTCGTTGGTCGTGAACGTGTTAAACTACGCCCACGCGGGGAAGAGGGCGCGAAAGTAGCGACTCTATCGCGAGGATTTAGTAAAAGCCCCGCGTTCGACCCACTCGGCGCCGCCATTTTGAAAGCTACCACACCTCGGCGGATCACATCGGAATTGAATTTCCTCCTTCGAGAAGTTTACCACCTTTTTCGCGTGTCATTGAGTGGAGAGGACTTAGCAACTTCCTGTCACTTGTACATACAAAAGATTAGCATTTAACCAGGCCTTTCGAAAGTTACTTCCGATATGTCGGCACTTCTCGCCGAGCGGTTTTTTCTCCATACACTGTTTGTTGGAAGTTTTTATACCATCAGGAAATAATAAGACCCATGTGGAGTAGGCGATGATAAAATTCCTGGACATTCACTCGCTCGATTTTTTTATCTGCCCCATTTTCGCAGCCTTATCATCACTCCAACCACACTGTTACGTTTGTTGGAATTTTTTGGTACCATCAGGAAATAATAAGACCCATGTGGAGTAGGCGATGGCGAGGCCTCCGTTCACTCGCTCGATGGCAATCGTAATGGCCGCCTCGACGACAAGAAGAACGATATCTGCACTCTTGCACACGTAGAATGGCATAGTTGCGATGAAAGTGGCCCATAGTGTAGGCTAAGCGGCCGATTCATAGTCGATCGCCTCGTTATACCGTAAAGGCGTGCCCGTGCCTTATTTCCATTAAAACGATGCTTTATAAGACCGATGAAAACATGGCCTTTTCCCCTATTATAGAATGCGAAATTAGCGAGGCGAATCTACTATCAATAAGTCGATATTTTCGTAGATTCACAGATTATTAATTGACTTATTATTAAAAATGATATGCGTAAGCCTCAAGGAGAAGTATAAAAAATGGGTCCAACTGTTCGCTTCTATGATCCTGGACAAAGTGGCGTTCCTAACCTTTGTCCGTAGGGACAGTCTTGGTCTAGCCATATCAATTGTTTAGGCATCTTCTAAACAATCACGTCTTCTCGCCTATACTTACAAGGCACCTGAGGTGTTCCCCTCCGATTTTCTTCATTTTTAAATATGTTATAGAGGACTAAAATCTAAGGGACCCGTGTTTTTGTTTATCGGCGGATAAACACTTTTATGGGGTGAAATCAGGCTTCAAGGTTGGCCGTGCAAGGGGGTGAGTTCGCTGTTTCATATAGAAGCACTCGACCGATGTTCATGAAACAGCCGTTAAAATGTAGGGAATGAAGAATTATGAAACATGCATTTGGAATTTCTCGAGAAAATTCATTTTCAAGGGGTGAGCCACCCCTTACGCGAGCAGCAATTGCTCTATCCAAATGAAACTTGGTTAATTTATATACCAGAACAATACAAAAAAATTACCTTCCTCGTTAGAAATACCCTATTACAATACCGTAACGAAGCTTGGAATTTTTCCTCCGTCCGTCCTTGGATGGAGTACCGCAGCGATGGGCTAATTGAAGTCGGAGCTGCAGAATTTTCTAGGCCACCTAAGAACATCGGAAAGACCTTAAGAATATGTCCGCGTAATCTCGGAAAGTAGAAACGCATGTCGGGCCCCCACTTGTGGCATTGAAATACCTCGGTTTCCGTGGAATGCTCTTCCGATGTCTCCTGCGTCGGCGCCTAGCCCGGGGGCGCGGCAAATTCGAATTTAATCGGGAGGGGGGAAACTGGTCCGGGGCGCCGAAAGGAAAAGGCATTCTTACCGTGGCGGCGACAGGTGGCCTCCTATTGGTCCCCCGCTGGGGAGCTCGCGCTCGCGCGCCAGTCGCGCGCCGGCTCCGGCGGAACACTGCGGGCCGGCCTAACGGCATGCGCGCCGACGGCGAGAGTCGAGGCCCGGCGCGCACCGAGCGCGGCCGAACTTTCCCGAGCGCCGCCGAGCGCCGCTCGTGCCGTACCGAATTCCACGGCGAGCTGCGGCGAGCAGGATTAGGCCGCCAGTAGGCCAACGGCTGTCGCGCGTTGCGGATCTGTTCCATCTACGGTCTGCGGTTCTTCCTCTCTTCCCCACCAGAGGGAACGGCATCGTATCGCGAATCGACTTCATGTTTATCCTCGCCGTCTACCTCGGGTTAATAAAAATAATTTAAAGAAAAACAATTAATGAAAATAAACGAAAAAAAAGCGCCGTGGGTTTTACGCTTCCAGATTAATAGTGACCAGGTGTCGATGGAATTAAACTTTAGGCCGAGTTATAATATAGTTATTATAAACAATCGAAGGTACTTTGCCGCCTGGTTTTCCGGCAGTCTCGATGAATTCTGACGTCTGGATTCCTGCGTCTCTCTCTTGCAGAATTAACGATAATAATCGATGTAAAGGAGGTTTTTAACAATCCAGTAATCTCCGAGTTCCTCGAGACAAGTGCACTGATAGACTTAGTAGTAAGGTCTGGGTGTAAAAATTGAGGTTAACTTCCCCCGGCTCTCTGGTGGATTTTTTAATCCGTTAATGCCGTAGAGCCGGGCCCGACTGGTATAAAGAAAGGCGTGAAAAATCTGTTACGTCCTAGAGGTGGGCGACATTCCTCGGAAGAAATAGAAACTGATTTGCGCAACCGCGCCGGAGGTCCCGGATCCCCATCTCCAATATTATGCCAACAACCGCGGAAGAAAGGCGCCGATAACACCAGGGAGACATCGAGAAGAAGAAGACTCAATGGAGGAGAAAGAATCCGGGAAGAGGATGCAGATTTGCAGAACGAAGATGGAATTCCCGTGGAGGATCCCGGAGGCACAAATGGAGCTGTGATACCGAAGAGGACATGAAGAGGACTGAAGCCACTTCCCAAATAGAGCGCTATATTTATACTTATTTTTTATATAGACATAGGCATAGACATAACAATATCCCTAGACCTAGTGACATTATCTTATGCGTGCCCGAATGACGTGGCGAGACAGAAGCGAAGGAAAGAGAAGTGGAAACAACGGGCGCTGAAGAAGACGTCGACGGCGTCGCCGCAGCCATTCCGGATGCGGATCGTCGAGGAGGACGCGGTGGAAGACGGCGGTTGCCGGCTGATCTCTGTGCGTCATCGCGAGGACGGAATTCCGCCAGCGGAAAGGTTCCACGTCCGATCCGGTGGCGGAATTCCGTTCGAGGGTAGGACCTGTAGGGGTGATTCCCTGGTGGGCCTCCCTCGACCTCGTCCTGTTGCTGATCTTGATCAGGACGACCCTGGGGGTCGGAGCTCGTGGTCCAGGAAAGCGGAGGAAGGACCTAGTTGGTCCTGTGGGGCGACTAAGGGTGCGGTGCTGCCAAAGAACCTTGTGGGAGGTGGTAGATCCCCGGGGGAACTCGAAGTTACCTGCAAGAGTCCTGATGAAGAGGCTCCTTCTAGGAAGAAGAACTCTTGGGGTGAAAACCCGAAGACATGGAAGAAGTGCGACACCTTCCCGGAGTGGTGGTTCGACCCCTCCAAGATAGGACCTAGGTCCAACGTGTCCACCAGGACCACCGTCGGTGTCTCCTCCGGGGAGTCTCCTGGGCCCTGTCGAGAAATCCGCTACTCCACTATCGTCGACCTGTACAACCAACCCGGAACGCAGAACTCCACCCTGTACACCCAGGGAGACCCGACCTGCACGAGGAGGACAGCCCCATGTCCCAATCCTGGAGGGGAATTCATCGGCGAATCTAGACGATCCTCCTGGTCCGAGAAGGAGAGTCTTCAGGAACTCCTGGAGTATAACTACGTCAAAGTGAAGACCAGCAACGGATCCACTGGTGACCCGGAAGAGTCCTTGCACCAGGAGGAGGCGACCCAGGGGAACGAGTCCCACGAGGTACCTCAGGAAAGACCCAGGGGAAGGGTCGAAGAAACCCTGCATCCTGAGGAAGAGAAGCTGCAGAAGTTCGTCGAAAATGTCGCTGCTCAAGGTCCCACTGGGATAACTGAGGGATCCAAGGAGGAACCCCTCAGGGTCAGACTCCAAGGACTGTCCAAGAGCGTCAGGGCCACGTCCAGAGGACCTTCTTCGGAGGAAAATAATCGCGAGGGGAGGAGGAGGGCGTTCTCCTTCGTCCTTGACCGAACTTCCTCCTCGGCTTACTCGGGAAGGTCCTTCGAGGACTTGAAGAAGGCCTTCAGGAGCGACCAGGAACTCGATGGGATGCGCTGCAGTGCCGTAGCCAGCGTCGACGACGACGATGGCTGCGTCTTGCTCAGGGTGCGACAGCTTGGAGATGGTCCTGCCCTCCCTCCTCTGGCTCGACAGGACGAGAGGTCCACCAGGAGGGACAGGGAACGCGCCAGGATACTCAGGAGGCGGAAGATCAATGGGAGGTCCTCGTCAGTGTCGGCGTTAAACGTGAGTTAAACTTCATCCTCGATTTCCTGGGTGACGCGGATCTCTCCTTTAGGATCTACCATATTTCCCCCGTTAAGGAGATATAAAATACATATAATATATATCTAAATATATAAACCGCCAAAAATGAGCATCTTCTGACATGCGCGTCCTTTCTTAAAGCCTCGATTATTAGGAACTCGGCTTCGTCGGTCGTCCACCATATGGTTGGCCTCGGACCCAAAAGCGTCTCTCCACTCCTCGGAAATCCTTTTTCGGGATCCGCTGATCTCAGCAGCGCGAAACTCTTCGAGGAGCGTAGGTCGATGGTCCCGTTTCCCAGTAGGCGAGTGCTCCTTTGCCGATCGCCATTTCTTCTCCCTGGGCCTCCATAAAAAGGACGTTGATCCGGGCAGAGGACGAATCGATGGGCTTAGGGGCATGGAAGTTCCTAAATGCTGGAAAAGGTGCAATCGGGTCGGACACCTTATAGGTGCAGCCCGAAGCCATCCCGGATAATAATGTCACGGATAATCACGTCAGATTTCCATTAAGTGACGCGACAAATTCCTGGGAGGTGCCCGAGAAGTCGTAGGAGCTGCGGAAAAGTAACCGAAGGTCTTAAGAGGTTATGAAAGGTGCTAAGATGTCCAATAGAATTTAATTTCATTAACCCTTCGGCTACTAAGAGCGACGTTCGGTCCAATATCCCCTGCACGGTCACGGGAATCTCCCCCATATGCCGAAATGCCTCCACGTTGAAAGGGCTAAGTGAGATTTATTTTTTTTTTTTACGTGTTAACGCTACGGATAATTCGGTGCACCCAGTTTGGAGGAAAGTTTTGTCATTATTTTCACTTTTTCTTGGGTGTATGGCAGAGTTTCATGTCACCTTAAGAGTCAATTACCGCGTAATTGCAGCCCACGTACACCTGAACCTACAATGACTAAATTAGCGGGCCAAGATGGCGGCCACTTAACCACTTTGTCGTTAAACGAGCACTCGTACGTGAAACTGAACGCAGAATTCCCCTAACTAGACTTGGCCATTCTTTAAATTGCGCTAACTATTTTACTTTTTTTTTTAGAGAGATTTTTCTCGATTTTCCTTAATTTTTTTATACCTTCCAACTTCTCGTTTTTCCTCCATTCTTTATTCTTGAAATTTTTCGGCTTATCCCGCGGGCTGAAAACGTTTTCTGTGATTTATAGTTTTAACTTTAGTTATTTACCGTTCGGCTTCCATGATACAGATGGCGCCGAGCAATACAACCCTGCTAGCCCCAATAATTCCAAATAATTAATTCCCTGAGTGGATTTAGCTTCTCGATTCGATCCCATCGGCAGGCTGCCACGTCCGTGGTTCTAGCTAAACCATCAGAAATTAATAAAACCGCGGGAATCGCGAGAAATCGGGAAAATTCGAAGCGAGGTGGGCGGTTCCTTCGGCCGCGGGTTACGGCACGTAAGAAAGGAAACCTCGGCCTTACAACCGGCATGTGCGCTGTACCGGAATTGCTACCTTCGTGCTCCAATTATAACTAAACTGCAATTTAAGTCGGGCTGGTCTTATCGACGCGTCTCGCCTCTTAATTACGATAACGATCGGGGGGGGGGGGGGGGCTTCTGTTCCATGGACTATCGCGCTTTCGAGAACGGCCTCGTCGTTCCCAGCGGACTTCTTGTTTGCCTTTTCTCATGCCTTGCTCTTTTTGCACTCGCGCTTCTGCGCATGCGTGGGGTAATTGCACGTGTATGTATATGTTATTCCTTTGTGTGTGTTACCGATTCACGTACACGACGCCGATTTGCCCTTACGTAACCGTAGAAGGCGCGTTGCGTATCTCGGACACAATGCTTTGTGATAATGTTACGCGAAATGCGCGTTTGCAGGTTATGTTCGCGCTGTAATATCTTCTATATATGTGTATATATACCCAGGGAGGTTATAAAGGACATTCGGGGGACGTTAAGATCCCTTAATTTGGGCTTATCGGTAGTTATTCAACTTTTGTTCTTCCCTTTGAAACTTGCGACCGACACGCATTTTGTGAGAGGTTAGGAACGCCGCTCTTCATTCGATTCAATGAATTCTCTTTTTCTTATGAACTACTGTTCGTTCGATTCAATGAATTCTCTTTTTCTCCGGATAGTTCCGCGGATGACCGCTAAAGGCGCCTTTGTTCCCGAGTATGGGTTTCGCTTTCAGCGAATTATGCCGCCAAATTCAAAAAGTAAAAGCGAGTATCAACTTCCACACCGTTAATTATTCTATCTAGAGTAATTATTCAACTTTTGTTCTTGAAAAACCGACCGATATGCGTTTTGCGGAACAGTTAGAAACGCCACTCTTCATTCGATGCAATAAATTCTCTTTTTCTCCGGATAGTTCCGCGGATGACCGCTAAGGGCGCCTTTGTTCCCAACTATGCGTTTCGCTTTCAAGGAGTTAATGCCGTCAAGTTCGAAAGTAAAAGCGAAGTCGTTGGCTCTCGGGCTCGTATTTTTAGCCCTCCCTGGTCGACATTCCCTCGCGCGGTCTTAACGGCGCGGTTCGGCCGCAAACGCGGCTGAATCCTGCGGAAAGTAACCACTGGAGGAGCCACGGCGGAATGTACGCGGTCTAGGGGATTTTAATTGCAGAAATCCCGCGGCTATTCCGGGCCGTAATGCCCGCCTGTGGCGCCCTCTGGCCGTCATAAAAGTATGATTAACATCCCCCTCGAGGCAGGGTGCCAAACATCATGACGAGATGTTGCTCGGCGCAGTTTTTACGCGTCTCGGACCTCTATATAGCTTCCATCGATCCCATATCTCTAAAAAGTTAGGTTATGCACACGTCGGAAGGCACCCTCATGCCTTAAGGTGTTATGAAAGTATCACATATCCAGAAAAAAGTGGAAATTTTATAGATTCCATTCTCCAAACTGAGCACACTGAACAATTTAATGAGTTTTATAAATATTTTCAGGTTTTCATATGCATAGAATAACCCTTTCATATCACTTTAAGGTTATGCGTTAGTTTGCAAGATTTTAAACGGGCTGAATTTTTTTCCCAACCCTTTAGTGACTGTTTATCAATTATATGGTAAATTCTCAGGTGAAACTTAAACGAAATCCTGAAATCGATCGACGGTCGATCTCGAATTCGTAATTCCAAGGCGTGGGCGCGACCCGATTTTCTAACCTCCTTCCTCGACGCGGCGGCCATCTTGGATTCACCCGAAAATCGTAACGCACGTCGCGTTACGTGACGTACGTGCAAATTCTGTTCCGTTCCATTTTTCGACGCGACCTAAAAAGCCTCGATTTGTTTTCTTCTCTCTCTATTGCGTCCGATTTCAAAATGGCGGTTTTAAATTCTCAATAATTTAAGGTCTAGTAATATAACCGGGGATTAAATCGGGATTTAATCGTCGGTTAAAAAAAAAAACTAGCTGGAGGTTTAAAATTCCATTCTGACGTCACCAGATCGACGCGCGATATCGTTATCGTGGCCAGAATAAAGATACACCTGGCGGCGCGTGCTTACGATTTCGAATCACCCACGTTGTTGTTTACGAGGGACCGTTGTGGCCTCTAATCCAAGCACAGTTATCCGTTACGGTGTTATTCTCTTCGAATCACGCGCCGAGGTATGCAGATCTCGCTCTGATCAACTCGCCTTTAGGGGTCCTCTAGTGAAACGGGGGAAAATCTTTCTTAAATCTCGTAACGCGACTTTTTTCACGTGAAAAGGTTCACGTGAGTGAGAAAATTCACGTGAAAAGATTCACATGAGTGAGGAAATTCACGTGAAAAGATTCACATGAGTGAAGAAGTTGACGTGAAAAAGTTCACACGCGAGATTTCATAATGCGACATTTTTCACGTGGAAAGGTTCATGTGAAAAGGTTCACGTGAGTGAAAATATTCACGTGAAAAGATTCACATGAGTGAAGAAGTTGACGTGAAAAAGTTCACACGCGAGATTTCATAATGCGACATTTTTCACGTGAAAACGTTCATGTGAAAAGGTTCACGCGAGTGAAAATATTCACGTGAAAAAATTCACGCGCGAGACTTCGTAACGCGACCGAGGAGTTGCTCCATTCATAACGTACCCATTTTTTTTGCGACATTCGACCACAGATCGAGTCGCGTAACCGGGGAGGGTCGAGTTGCGATCGATTTAATCTCCGGCATTAAATCGAGGTGTTTCCACGGGGTAGCCGTGATTTAACAACCCCCTGTGCCGTTTACACGGGCCAGCTGTAAACGTTCGCACTAAGTGGGGCACATTGGTGCACCCCCGACCAAAGAGTGGACCAGATGGGCGACCATTGTGCAGTAAATGTGCAGCATATAAATGCACCGTCGAGAGCCGAAAGCGAGTCATTGTCAATCGAGGTTTGTTTCTCGATGAATGTCGAAAATTAGAGGGCCTAGCGAGCAGGGCTTATTGTCCGAAAACGTCCCACGAGCAAACGTAAAACCCACGCTTACAGCCATTTCAATTGTTTGCTTAAAATCGGCGATTATTTATTTATTTATTATATTTTGCTCGAAGAAATCCTGATTATCAACCCTGATTTTTATTTCTAGTGACGTAATCAGCGACCCCGGTTTCCCTCTATCAATCTTTCGCCTCCACCTCGGGGAACGTTAACTCTCATAGTAACATAAGTACTTTCACTTTCCGCGCAATTATGGGACCGGAATATCAAGGCTTTTTGCTGTGCCAGGCTCTGACACTCATTTTCTAGGGGTTTTTCGGTGGAAATCGGGGATTCCTTAGGGCGCGTCCAATTCCAAGATGGCGGACCTCGAGAGAGGTTCCTTTCCACATGCGAAGGCGAGACCGCTGGGAAAAGGGAAAGAAAAAGGAGAAACTACGCCGACTGGCGTTGTCCTTGCACGATATGTCACCGGTGACGTTACAAAATGTCACGCCGGTTTCCCTTCGCCTTTAGCTCCTACGACGGAGAATTTCCTCGGTAGGGAAAGCGACTCGTGGAGGAAATTACTCTACACGGGGAAAAGCGGCGCGATTGAACGCAAATTGAATTTCCTTCCCTACGTTCCTTAGAACCGGAAGCGGAAGCCGTGGCTCGTTGAATCTCCGTTTTGCGCATCGCGGAATTCCCCGCGGGTTCACGAGCCGTGCGCGCCGCCATCTTGGATAGGAAAGGCGTTATCCTAGTAAATTCTCTTTCTTCTAACGAAAATGGGTCCGAGGCATCACGTAATTCCCTTCTTCTTCTAATAAGGTTATTATTACGTCCCCGGATACGACTTTTGGCGAAAATCATAACACCCAGGAGGTTTTACATTTTGAATTTCGATGTCACAATCCGCGGAAGATGGCGTCCACGGCGCTTATTTTTCTATCTTTTCTTGTATGCTTCACCATTTCGCTTAAAAATTCCTGCCGAGCCAGTTCATACGAATAGTCTCGCATTTTCACCCCCCAAAAACGTTCCGTAATACCGTGAGCTCATTTTTAACATTTTTCCATTTTGAATTTCGGTGTCACAATCCGCGGAAGATGGCGTCCACGGCGCTTATTTTTCTATCTTTTCTTGTATGCTTCACCATTTCGCTTAAAAATTCCTGCCGAGCCAGTTCATGCGAAAGTTCTCGCATTTTCACCTCCAAAAACGTTCCGTAATACCGTGAGCTCCTCATTTTTCACATTTTCACTCAATTTGCTTTACATAATAGACCCCCAGGGGAGGTGAAAAGTCCCTAGACATTTCCGAACGATCGGAAAGAGACCGGGTTGCTGACCAGAAAGGAATGCTCGGCAAGAAAGTTACGAGCCGCGTACGAACGCGTACATATCCTCCAGTGTTTATACGTAAGCACGTAGGTTAGGATTATTTGCAGGTTAATGTGCAACTACGCGTATGTCGACTCACGTTAGACGCGGACACGGTTAAAGATATGAAAAATAGTAATTGCCGGTTGCCAGATGAAGAATCGCAGATTATGCGGATTTCTCCTCGAGATTTGTGTCTATTTACCTTTTCTCCTTTTTTACTTCCAGCCTTTTCCTCGTACTCCTGGCGCCTGGTCTTTATTCTGGAGAAAAGCTTTATAAATACTTAGACTTTATTATATATATACATAAAAAATATATATATCCTCAATTTTATAACTTAATGTTTATTACGAGAGTCCGGTGGGCAACGAGCCGTGCACGGTGTTGTAAGGATTACGGATTCCAAGATGGCGGCCGGGCGAAAGTGAGCGGATTAAGGATGTCTGATGCACCGGCACGTCTGCCGGTTATTCTCAACTAGGGACAATTGCGCGCCTCGGGATCGGAAATACGACAGCTGTTAATATTTGCCGATGTAACGCGAAACGATAATGCACTCGGCAGCTGGTAATGTTTGTCGCGCGAGATGGGGAAAAGAGAGAAGAGGGAGCTCGTCTCGTTCTCTCCGTGCTCCACCTCGGAGTTTCGATGGGTGATAAATAACGAACCTATGGTCCAAAGGTCCAGATTCCCGGCTCAAAGTAAACGTCGATGATGCACCTTTTAGAAACATTGATTGGGGCTAGGAGAAACTGCCGCGAAGGCGGTATACGGGCACGTATTGCGATATCCGGTGGAACAGCGAACGGTAGTCGGCCATTTTGTTCGGGGCCGGCATTCACCATATCTCGTATGTCTCGAAACACTGCGTAACGCGTTTCACTCCGCTTGGAAAAGGAAAAGTCATTGTACCGATGGAATATTTCGTTAATTCAAGGATAATTATCCGACTCAGACTGGAGTAAATTGGATGCAAGGTTTAAAAGAAACAACGTAGAGGTTTGCACGGTGCATCGCGACTCCTCGCCGCCATTGTGGCGAAATATAAGAACAAGGAGCGTTGCTGACCGCATGGCCGTAAATTGAGGCGGACTGACGGAAGTCCTTGAGACTAACCTAAAACTCGTCGGCGAGATTAAAAACACAAAAAGCAAAGCAAGGAATGCCAACCTCGACGGCAATCCGTACAACACCCAGCACGGACAAGTCGCGGTTTAAAGTGACGCCAAACTCTCATTCATGAAACTTTTCTCCAAGTGGTTCCTTAAATTTTTTTCTGGCTTCGGGGATGACCCACGTCCATCTTCGTTGCAGTTCTCTCCTCACCAGGGCGACCCTGGTGAAGAGTGTCCTTCTTGGGGAGTCCCCTATTATAGAGTTTGCGTTTTCCAATAGAATTTTGTGGCCACTCTCCACATGGTGGTGTCGACGGGATGTTTTACTCTGATGGCTATTTCCTGCTCCTTGATCCATGTGGATTTTAAAAACAAATTGCAGAGACACCTGGACAAAGGAAGCGACCTAGCGGAGGCAGCGAGCGCGAGGGGTCTTCGGGAACTGGCGAGGTCCTTGAAGCAGCATCTCCGAGGATTCGGATCCCGACTGGAAGACAGGCGCGAGTACCTGGAGGATACCTCGAGATGTTGCCTCCTGCAGGACCGGGCCTACGAATGGGCCCAGGAGGCGGGAATGGCTGGCGAGCGTCGGGCCCAGCAGTTCCTTATGGCGAGGCCCCCGTTGCCTCCGGAGCACTTCATGGAGATGATGGCCCTCGCCGAGAAACTCGGCAACGAGGTCCTCCTGGAGCAGTGCAGGATCGCCAGGAGCAAGTGCACAGAGGCCCTGGAGATGGCCAGGAGCTGCTCCGCTCCTGGAAGTCCTGCCAGGAGGAGGTCCTTCGCCGTTGCGGAGTCGCCGACGTCCTGGGATGATTCCTTGTCCAAGAGTGAGTGCAGTCCCTCCCCTCACGCGGAATAAGAATTCCCCGAGGGGTTACCCTGAGGAAAAGAGAGTAAATTCGATGAAAAAAAAGAATTACAGGCTGTAGAAAACGGAGCGTACTTTCGTTATGCCAAATATGAATCCATGATAAGTCCTCTGAATGGAGGAATAAATGTTTAACTAATTGGAGGGCCGCACTTTGGCGTTTGTTAGGGAATGAGAAATGGTTGTCCTTGGATGGAACGGTCGCACCTTCCCCGCGGGGTTACGCGGCTGATCAGAATTTTGATATTGCTCCAGGAACTTCCTGGGACGAGAGCGACAGCGCCTCCTACGCCTGCCCCCTGGAGAGCGTAGGATCCGGGAGCAGCGGCCGACCCATCCTGGACAACATCGCCGAGCTGCGTGAAAGCGCCGAACAACTCCTGGACTGCTCGCCACCGCGAACACCACCCAGGAGTCCGGCACCTCGGAGGCTGGTCAAGCCTCCGGTCAACAGCCACCTCCACAGGGCACCTAGCATCGCGCCAGGGATGAAAGCTAAGAAGTAAGGGTACAAATTGTTCTGTGACACTAAAAGCTTGCGATTGTCTAGGCAACTAGAAGGAATTTACGTTGACTCGGCAACTAGAGTAAATTTACGTTGATTCGGCAACTAGAAGGAATTTACATTGTCTAGGCAATTAGAGCAAATTTACGTTGATTCGGCAACTAGAAGGAATTTACATTGTCTAGGCAATTAGAGCAAATTTACATCGTCTAGGCAACTAGAACGAATTTACGTTGTCTCGGCAACTAGAGCAAATTTGCGTTGACTCGGCAACTATAACGAATTTACGTTGTCTAGGCAACTAGAACGAATTTACGTTGTCTCGGCAACTAGAGTAAATTTACGTTGACTCGGCAACTAAAACGAATTTACATTGTCTAGGCAATTAGAGCAAATTTACATTGTCTAGGCAATTAGAGCAAATTTACGTTGACTCGGCAACTAGAAGGAATTTACGTTGACTCGGCAACTAGAGCAAATTTACGTTGACTCGGCAACTAGAGCAAATTTACGTTGACTCGGCAACTAGAAGGAATTTACGTTGACTCGGCAACTAGAGCAAATTTACGTTGACTCGGCAACTAGAGTAAATTTACGTTGTCTAGACAACTAGAGTAAATTTACGTTGACTCGGCAACTAGAAGGAATTTACATTGTCGGCAACTAGAGCAAATTTACGTTGTCTCGGCAACTAGAGCAAATTTACGTTGGCTGGGCAACTAAAACGAATTTACGTCAACTCAGCAACTGTCGTTTTGGATATGTTTTTTTACAAATGTCCTTAAAAAGTACCAGAGTGCATAGTTCTCCCTCCAGCTCGGTGGAGGTAGGAAGTCAGACTTAAGTCGAGCATTCTCATTGGCAGGGAAAATTCTCGAAGGTTCAGGGTTTTCCCGAAGTCGCCAGAGTTAAAAAATGTGTTCACCAGACGTCGTTCAAGGTTTTTTTTTTTTTTCTTCCAAAAGTCTCGGTCGTGAGGAAGGGAGTCGGATAAGGATAAGGATGGTTGGGGTTGTTGATGTAGTCCTTGACGATCAGGTTTCTTGACTTCTTCCAGGACGATCCTGCTCATCATGAGGGAGATGATCCAGACTGAACGGGATTATGTCAAGTCCCTAGAGTACATAATAGAGGTGGGTAGTGGTCCGAACATAGTAGAATAGTTTCGTACACTGGGAGACATCAATGCCCTCCCATCCTGCACAGGCGATGTCGTACCTGCAGGGGAGGCATTCATGTCCACAATATACACTGGGAGACATCAATGCCCTCCCATCCTGCACAGGCGATGTCGTATCCGCAGGGGAGGCATTCATGCCCGCCGTTGTACATGGCTGGTGTTGTTCCCTTGTACCAAGAGCTTGCTTCTTGCAGAACTACATCCCGGAACTGGTGCGGGAGGACATCCCCCAGGCCTTAAGGGGACAGCGGAACGTGATCTTCGGCAACGTCGAGAAGATCTACGAGTTCCATAGTCAACACTTCTTGCACGAGCTGGAGCAATGTGAACAGTCGCCCATGATGGTCGGCCAGTGTTTCCTGCGACACGTTAGTTGAGAGAATTTTTTTACATAGCTTAAATTCCTCGGAATGGGTTGCATTAATTTGTGCAAGTAAATCGAGGGGAGTACTTATGCTGAGAATTTTTTGGGATCGATTGGGGTTCGCCTTGACAGCTAGAAAAATTCAGAGCTCTCCAGAGCCTCCCAGGTCCTGAAAACGTTAGAATGACAATCTTCAAGAATTTTTTTCCATGGCTTAAACTCCTCGGAACGGGTTGCATTAATTTGTGCAAGTAAATCGAGGGGAGTACTTATGCTGAGAATTTTTGGGGGGGGTTGGCCTTGACACCTAGAAAAATTCATAGCCCCCCAGAACGCGACCGCAACGTTCCCAAAGATAACCGCGTAAATCTGCCAGCAGAAGTACTACTTGCGCGTCTTCACGACAATCTTTAAGAACTTTTTTCCATGGCTTAAACTCCTCGGAACGGGTTGCATTAATTTGTGCAAGTAAATCGAGGGGAGTACTTATGCTGAGAATTTTTGGGGATCGATTGGGGTTGGCCTTGGCAGCTAAAAAAATTCATAGCCCCCCAGAACGCGACCGCAACGTTCCCAAAGATAACCGCGTACATCTTCCAGGAGAAGAAGTTCTACTTGTACGCCCTGTACAACAAGAACAAGCCCAACTCGGACTCCTTGATGGCGGAGTACGGGACTTCCTTCTTCAAGGCGAAGCAGCTGGAGTTGGGCGACAAGATGGACCTGGCCAGTTACCTCCTGAAGCCGGTCCAGAGGATGGGCAAGTACGCCCTGCTCCTTCAGCAGCTGGTGAAGGCCGGGACCGACCTGTCCGACCAACTGGCCAGCAAGGACGAGAAGGAGGATAAGGAGGACTGCTCGAAGCCCACCGTAGAAGGGGAAGTCGACCTGATAAAGGCAGAGCAAATGGTGCGCTTCCAGCTTCGCCATGGGAACGACTTGTTGGCGATGGACTCCCTCCGGGACTGCGACGTAAGTCCAGGACGACGATCACGAAGTAAATCCCAGGAAGAAGCGTTCTCCCGTATAAGTGTCCAGGAATACCTCCTTTCCCCAGGTGAACGTGAAGGAGCAAGGCAGGTTACTCAGGCAGAGCGAGTTCCTGGTCTGGCAGGGTAAAGGGAAGAAGTGCCTCCGGCAAGTCTTCCTCTTCGAGGACCTCATCCTCTTCAGCAAAGCCCGGAGGTTCCCGGATAGAAAGGTGCGGCTCCGCTCTTCACCCTTGAAGCAAGATTTCGTAAAGGTTTCGATACCTACCCAGGAGAGGACGCATATGTCGGTCTCACGAACCCCTAGTGGTAAGAATCTCGCCCAACTTGACGCGCCTCCACCTTGAATTCCAGAACCTGGACATCTACATCTACAAGCACAGCATAAAGACAACGGACATCGGCCTGACGGCCGTCATCGCGGACTCGCCGACCAAGTTCGAGATCTGGTTCCGCAAAAGGAAACCGGGCGACACCTACACCTTGCAGTGCGCCACCGAGGAGATCAAGAAGACCTGGACCGAGGAGCTGAGCAGACTCCTTTGGAAGCAGGCGCTGCGAAACAGAGGTGCCCAAATGACTAAGGACACCACCCCAAGCTAGGTAGACTCGTACCCTAAACTCACGGATGACCTGACCCTTGCAGAAGTGCGCCTGGCGGAGATGTCGAGCATGGGGATTGGGAACAAACCATGTCTGGACATCAGGCCCAGCGCGGACCAGATCAACGACCGGTCCATCAGCGTGGCCCAGCTCTCCAAGAGTACGTTCCCCTCACCCATAGACATCATCCCCTTGGTCCCCATTCCCTAAGTATATTTAAATCACCCTAGTGATCCCGGTTCTCTTCCTCTGTTCACCAGCAGCACCGAGGTTCAGGAACTCCATCGCAGTGTCCGTGTCCGAGGAGTCGAGTCGCTGCAGTAGAAGGCCCCACAGCGTCATCTCCGTGAGTTCCTCTTCCAGCAGCGGAGGCAGCAGTGGTCCACCCACGACCCTCCACCTGGGCCTGGACAATAGTCCTCGACCCCATCATCGCAGCACTACCCTGAACAGCCAGTGTAGCGTAGGTCAGTATCCCTTATGAGGATGATCCGTTGGTTGGGAAAGCATAAATAATTACCCCATGTCACCGTAGAGGACCAAAAGGCAACCTTAACGAATGGTCCTGTTGACAGAGAGCGGCATCATCGCGGACATCTCCATAGTCTCTGATGATGGGGGTGACGGAGCTGACAGAAGTCACTGGAACTCCACCCTTGAGAGTCCTACGATGGCATTACCAGCTTCGTCTACGCCATTGCAATCACCCACCTCGACAAGTTCTCCATCGGACCCCAGCATCGGTCAATATGACCAGGACATGTCCATCAATCTGTGAGATAAAGGTGCCGGTGTCGTTCTTGAAGATACCAGGGACATCTATCAGGATTAGGATGTCTGGCGAAGCCAGACCATTCGTCCACTTGTGTTGGAACGAGGGAACACATTTGATGACGTACAATGTAGGCATGTCGAGGCTTCGGAAGAACTTCCTTGGATGTGGACGCACCTAGCCATGAAGCTATTAGTGCTAACACTTCGATAGAAACAGGGCCAGAGGTTTTCCATGACGTTCCTCGACTGCTTACGGTAGTCCAAGTAAACCCAGAACTACTGGATAAAAATAGTAAGCGATGCTTCGTGTTGAATCTGGCTGTGATCGAAGCCACCTGACGGAGGACCCTGAGGGTTCTGATGGAACACTAGCGTCACAAAGGATAGCACTGATGCGATGACGACTTACTGTGAATTTCAATCTGCACTAGATCTGCTACGATTCCATTGACACTGCCCTGTATGATATCGAGAACTACAGCAGATTTAGTTCCATCCTCACGTCTTTTTAAAACTGCACCTTTGCTGCGGAAGTTTCTACACATTGTCCTCGGTTTCAAATATCGAAATCATCCCACTGTCTGTTGATTTTCTCACGTCACCTTAGAGTTTTGGGTTTAAGAGTCGAAACTAATGGTAATTCTTTATGGATTCGTTGAAACACTTAGTGCACGCACGGTTGTCTGAGTAAAAAATTCTAGAAGTAACAGAGGCTTGCGATCACACGATCACTTGAAATCGTGAATGTTAATTCGTGATCGCAAGGGCTCGGCAAGGAAAAGAGAACTATTGCCGTCACTGCGAGTGTATGCAGTGCCATAAGGCAAATAGCTGAAACCCCGACAGCAACTTATGACAAACCGAACGTGCTAATCGGGCAAAAATTCCATCCAATGGATAACCTCTTCGCCGATATCTAACTCTTGAGAATCTTCACATTAACATGATTTAACGGAATAACAGGAACAGTCACAGTCTTCAACTAGATACCCATTCTTTCTTACGCACTTCTTCCTACATCGTTCCCACTTGTGCACACTCAAGAAATGAAACTGCGTAAGGTTATTGCGCAGAGGTTAGGAAAGATAATTCACTTAGTTCTAACGGATTCAATTCCGCCTGTTTGCAGGACGTGTAAATACTCTTCAGGAAACAGCAACTACATTTATTTCCTCTCACATTCCTGATCGAATAGATAAAAATCTATTTCTTTCGTCCCCGCGTACGACGGTCACCTAACCTAAGAGTTTTCGAACAGACCGTCGTACTTGGCGCGAAATTCAACCGCGTCCTGACATCAACAGTCTCTTTAACATAATTTAGTTCTAGTGCCTACTTTTAACTCTTCAAACCCTAAACCGCTGTTAATGTCGAGGCTTGGATTTTTAATTACATGCTTTCGTTCAGGAATGTCCACCGACACGCACACATACATACCACACTGTATCATAATGTAATGTTAAAACAGTTTCTACGACGTAGCCACAAAATAATATAACCAATACATAGATTATATATATATTATATATATTATATATATAAATATATATATATTATTTCCAGATAACTGTATCTCGAATATACGATATTCTTCTTACGCCAGTCATTTGTACAATCTTTGATTACCCGTAGATAGGTATGTCGTGCTAACTCTGGCCTGTACGCAGAAGCCAAATTCTTTTTTCTACTTATCGAAGTTGCCATTGGAGCGCATTTATCTGTAAAACTTAAAGTGATATGAAAGGGTTATTATATGTAAAACGTTTCTCCGAACTGGGTGCAGCGAATAATTTGAAACGTGAGGAAAACTTCTACGGACCATCGCGGTGCTCATGAAAATTCATTAAAAATTTAAACATATGTATTCTTGGTTCTAGTCTGGGATAAGTGGACAGTTTTTATGTTTATAGATTCACGCTTTCATATCATCTTAAACGTGGGAGGTGATACACCTTCCTGGACATTTAAGCTCGCCTTAAGAATGTATGCGTCCTTGGATGAAGAATATTCCTTCTATATATTTCCTGCCGAGGACTGCTCCAATTCTGTCCAGCCTTTCAGTAAGGTTCATATTCCTGAGACCATGTTATGGGAAAATCAACCTTAAGGCAAGAGGAGTCAAATAGCAGAGCCGATGCTATTTGGTCTCTTTTCGTTACGGGGTAACGATGATTCTTCTAATTCTTTTTACTTTCGTTCCGTTAATTTCTCCTTCTCGCAAATTAACCACCTAACCGCAATAAGTGTAGGACTCCGCAATTCTTGCGCTTCGACTCTTATTTAAATCCCTCGAACGTAGTCATTTTCTTTACGAAGATCTGTCGGATCGACCGAGCCATATACCATGGACTACGAGCAACAATGTTTTGTATTTAATGTGAAAAAGTATACTACAGTACCTAGAAGCGCAGTCTTAAGCTTTAGAGAATCGCAGAGTGCTTCGGCACAGTTTCTAGACAATTTCTTTGTACATGGTCTGAACACATTCCTTGCACGTTCGTGTAAAAGTTTCATTTTACGTCGGAATCAAAATGCATCGGTTTTTGAAACACTTCTGTTAGTTTAAATCAAAACAAGTGACCCGAGATTAATATCATTTCCAGCCTTTATACAAAGAATTCAGAAGTCTCCATAGAAGCCCAGAAGGATACGGACGTTCGATGCTCGATAAATAGTATGTTAGCCAACGGATGGCGGCGCTGTAATCATCTCTCCATCTCTCTTAATCTTATGGCGATATATAGCAATTGCATTCTTTCTTTATCTTACACCCAATACTCGCCTTTCTATATGCGTCTCTCTTCCTCCCGTACGTGAGATATCGTTGGCTACACGTGCGATCTCTTTTTTACCCCCACTTCTGGTTTGTTAGCCAACTTTTAGAGCATCAAGCGCTAACATAGGATCTGGGCTTCTATGGGACTTCTGAATTCTTTGCTTTATATCGCGGAAAGCACAAACCACAGATCGGTGCACTCGGCTGAGCATCCCGCACTTCGAAAGTATGACTAAGCAGAGACGGGAGGAAAAGAAAGAGTGTCATTTCTATTTTCCACATATTTTATAACGTTTAGTACTGCTTTTGAACCCAGGGATGCTGGCGTAACATAGTGACGTAACGCAGTACCTTATAAGACGTTATGCCAATAGTCAGTTAATAATGTAACCTTAGATATTTATTAATATTTTTTTAAGTAGGTAACCATAGTCCCTTGTATCTTTAAACCTTGACGTACTGAAGTGTATATATATACATACATATACATATATATAAATATATATATATATTAATAATATGATTATTTCAGTATTCTACTGTATCTAACACCGATGTATTTTATTACTTTATTAAATATACTGTATTGGGTGCCTTTTGTAGCGAGCCGAAGGATTTTCTTATTTAAACGCATGTTCGTTCAGTTCGAGTCGTAATGAAGTACTTACAGTAAAGATTGTCGGTACATTTTAACCAGGGTTGTGAATCGTCATTCGAGCTTTTTTATGTAAAATATCTAATGGAAATATTTTATTTACAATCCAAGTAAATGGTTAATAATTACGGTAAATTTATGAATAATCCATGCGGAGAAGAATACGAAGATGAAAACCATGTGTTCCTCGAATGTCCAAATTACGACAACCAGAGAACCAAACTTTTTGAATCGATAATGAAAGAAAATATATTCCCCCCCTATGACATAGACAGCTTGATATTCGTCAAAAACGGCAAAATATTCAGAGCATTAAATAAATTCAGAGAAGAAATCAATAGGATAATTTAGAGAATGAGGACGGCACCACTCCAAAATCCTATACAGACGGGAGATCTTAAATCCCCCTCCAAAGCACAGAGAGAAGATTCAAATGGCCCCGACCGGAAGCCGACCCACGTCACCTCCCAACGGAAATCAGACCGCCATCATGCTATAACCTCCAAAAGCCAGTGGCCCACTGGACAATATTGGACACTGGCAAAGAGACAGAAAATAAGCGAGATAAAATAAAATAAATAGAGAGCCAGAATTGTGGTACTGGGCCCATACTACTGGGCCGAAAGCCATCACACGAAAACGAAAACGAATTGACGTTGTGTCTAAAATGCTTATGAATTTTTGTGATCCTTGCTTAAAAACAAGTGTCACTTGCAAAACTGTCACTACCGAAGGATACGAGCCAGTGAATCTTGTAAATGGAAGCTCTAAGGGTTTCCTTGCGTACTCTTGTATTAAACCCCCAGTACATATTGACTTCACTTTTGCTTGTAGCATTAAAATCCATCATGTTGTTATTTGGCCTTGCGTGGGAGCTCAGAAATCCACAGGTTTCCAGCTAGCTACTAACTGGGACCGCACAAAAGTTGTCCCTTACGAATGCGTATCCAGTGGGCAATTAAAAGACGAACTGGGATTACTGTTCTATCGCAAAGACGCAAACCAACTGCGAGACTATGTACCGCCTAATTTTCTCCAGCGATATATAAGACTCTCTAAGCAATTGTTTGTCGACAGTGTAAACTGCTTGCGAATATCTATTTTTAAGACGGAAAACTCTGTCCCAGCTCTCGGTAGGATAGAGGTCTGGGGATACGTTTCGAAGGATCTGAGAAACACCGTTATGGAACTTATGCACGAAGCTTGGATTAACAAAGATAATCCACAAAGATCGTCTAAAAATGTGATCGTTAATGTTCCAGCTGCGGAAGTCACAAGTTTTCGTAAAAGGTATGATGCTTAAATTTATTTTCATGTTAAATTGGTTTCAAATTTCTCTGCATGTTTCACTTCACCTTGAGCTTTATTATGATTAAAACATATTAATTATAAGTTGGACCGTCCAATGAATATCTATTTTAAGTTTCGAGACGGTTAATACTAATTAAACGTGTTATTAATGCAAATTTTACAGTTGTAATTCCTTATGGTCCATAAAATTAAAGATTATACCTGTAACACGTTTTAATACAATTTATAATGCTTTAATTTAGGAAACGAGACGAACATTTATTAAGTGTATCAGAGAAATTTTTGGATCCCATCACCTGTGAAATTATGATTCAACCAATAATAATGCCGAGTGGTAATATAATTGATCAAAGTACGTTAGAGAAATATACAAAGAACGAAGCGTTGTGGGGCAGAATGCCTTCGGACCCTTTTACTGGACTTCTGCTTAATGAACATCGACGACCAATTATTGCCAATAAATTGAAAGTGGAAATTGACAAGTATCTTCTCGAACATAGCAACGATAGTGAAATCAAGAAAATGCCAAGAGTGTTAAATGGTATTTGTGAACGGTCGTTGCAACTCACCGTACACAATTGGTCAGAGATTCTAACGAAGGATGTAAAATGTGAACCGAGAGAAGTTAATGTGCCTGCAAGACATATAATATCCACCTCCGTTCAACCATCTAAACGGAATATAGACACTAAGCATAAGTTACCGATTAATATAATATCTAAGAGAAAAGATTTCAAAGCTGCCAATGTTTTACAGAACAAAGTACAACAATCTAATATCAGTAACGTTGATATGATTGTAGATAACAATGAATTAACAAATTCTGAGACCGATGTCAGTTTAGAAGAAAATGTTCGGGTTACTTTGTCGGGGCTTAGATCCTTCAGCGAAGGACAAGAAAATACTTTAAAGAGTGTAGACAAGTGTTCATGTTGTACGCTTTTACATCTCTATATTTTACCATGTAAGCATTTAATCTGCAGGAAAAAATTAATGGAATCTGGCACAAATATATTGTGCGAATCCTGTGGCAAGTCGTACGGTTCAAGCGATCCTCGAAGGTATTATGTATGATTGATACATGTAAAATTATGTAAATAATTGTTTAAATGTATAGGACTTAACGTTGAAGTTTTGCTTTATCGCAATACAGAATAATAAGTATATGAGATATGTCATACATAATATTGTTAAAAATTTCTTTTGCAAACTACCACTATTCTGATTATGTATTCCAAATAATTATATCTGCTTGGCAAACGTCGGCCCTTTGGCGACAATGGACACGAGTCATTTCTGAAAGCCACAACAAATTTAAGTAAAAAGGTAATGTAATTTAGAAAAAGAAAAGGTATTGAATGCCTCACGCAAAATGGCGCCCACCAGCGCTATGGTGGTTTGCTTCGGAACTACTGGAGTAGATCTATTACTATTAACAGAGATGATCTCTGCTATTAACAAAGATGTGTTGGTCTCATCTCTGCTATTAATTATAGAAATACACTTCTAGTTGCGTTTGCATTCATCGGTTAACCTGTCGATTCTATAATTCGAATCTAGTGAAGATTCTAAAAGTGAACATCTCCCGCGATTCCGTAGCATTCACTATAGTAAAAAAGTGAGATACTTCGCGTGACAACTCGATCAGAAACTTCGAGATCTCGAACCACGTTCCTTCAAATCTAGAGATTTCACATTTTCACTCGGAGAACCGGGCGAATAAACTCACGTGAGATGACAGTGCGAGAAGTGCGCACTCTCGCCAAAGTCACAAAATCGACCGCCTGATAGAAGATTTAAGAATGAGGTAGAATATTTCAAATATCCCGCCGTATCCGCCATATTAGATTTTAGTTCGAGTATCCTCCCTATGGTAGCGGTAACCCTTATTTCTGCTCCGCTGACAGTGAATCTACTCCCATTTTTTATGATTTCTCCTAACCTCTAAATCGCGACGGTGGCAACACTGCTTGTCTATGAATAAGAGCAATCAAGAGGCTCCGAAAACTTAATGAATGAACCGGCGCAAAAAGATTTGAATATACAATGATTAAGGATATGATGAATATCGATGGTAATTCAAAAAAGAGTCAACGCGAACAACTGACACCCTATAAAATAGTCGTTGTCATATTGATAAAGGAATATTGCAATGAAAGGACGAAAGGTACTTGTCGATTTGAATACCTAAGGATTAACAATAATATTGAGTCAGCGAGGAAGTCCTGCGATAATATTTTCATTTCTAACATTTGACAAATCTTGCAGTGAAGCCGATAGGTATAGCATTGACTTGAGTTGCGATTCAATAAATAGAAATCAATTTTGAAATCATTCCGCTAGCGTTGCAAGATTGTTTAGCTGATCGGTAGAATTGAAAATGTATTAATGAAGAAAAATATGTATATGAAGTAAACGATTCAGGCCGCTATTAACATTTTTCTTTTGCAGCTATTGTGGAAAGGCGAGACTTTTGCATCGTGGCTCTGAAATTAATCCAGGTATTTAAAAGGCCAAAAATGTTATATCATCGATAGTTATCATTTAATTGGCCATAATGTAAAAAATATGAAATTTTAATTAACGACTTCTCCGAGGTTAATGCACGTAATGCAACGTGTAAACAAAACGCCATTACTTACACATTAACCTAATAGAAGTCGTTTGCACTTAAATGATAATTCGATACAATTCCGATAAAATGGAAACATTATGGTCATATTGTTACAAGGGTCGTAAAAGATCATCTATTTATTATTCCAGTCTCCCGACATGTATTTAAAGTCTGTGACTGATTTGCTGTACTCGAACGAATACGAGGTGCTTCAACGGTTTTCTCGTTTACTGGACGTTCAGTTGAGTAGATTATACAGAGAAGGAATAGAAGGCCTTCTGGATCTCTTTGATTGTCTTCGGCGGTTAACGAAGTCTCCGTTGGAGCATTCCCTCGCCACTCCAGCTTTAGACAAGAACTCTGTTCTTGGATTATACGTACGAAGGATCGTAATGTTTTTTGAAAAGTTGACATTTTCTCAAGTGGTCGCACTCTACGATGATTTCAAGAAATACCTAGAGAAAAGAACAGCGAGCCCTAACAACTCAGAACTTGCGGATTCAAAAGCAGAACCTGTTGACACGTACAAGTGAGTGAAGTGTGCACGTTGCGCATGTTATGGTGAAGTGAAACCCCCCTCGAATCAGTCGACTTGAGTAAGATACTTTTTTTAAGGATATTGGATCGAATCGTCTGGAGTTTTACTTCGATTACTTTATAATTATTGTAAGAAAACGATGGGTGGAATTTGCCATTTAGTATAATACCCAATATAATTCGGTATTTAGACAAATCTTTTTTCCCAACGTCGATCAAGTTCCTCGACGTGTTTCATTTCACCTTAAGAAAACACAATATCGACCTGAATTTAATTTCATAGTACAATGTTTGTTCATTGACTTGGAAGTTAGTATTGTACGTATGTACAGCTTTTAAATACAATTTCTTTACGTATTTAGGAGTATATGGGGAGGGAGACAAGCTGAACTTCTCGTAGCCCAACAAGCACACGCCTTACAGACCGATGAACACAAAGCTCTGCCTCCAGCTGAACTTCAAAAGCTTGTTCATGAACTTCTAAATTGCAGTCCAGATTACGCCGAAGCAGTAAGTATTTATCTCTGACATTTTAAGGTGTTATAGAAGTGTCATTACATATCTCTGATAGGTCAATAGTTTATGAAACTTTCCTCCGAACTAAGTGTATCGATCTACACTCTATGTTCCAAGGACTATGAAACATAATTATTCTATTGGCAATGTTTTTCAGCATTATTTAAGTTACTTAAATTGTCTACGTGTTAACGAATATTGTGGGGCCTTGGACAGCCTTTATCATTGCTTCGATAGACTGGCCCCTTTGGAGACTCGATCACCCACCGAAGACAGAGCTCGTACCTTTCGCTACGCTGCATTAAATCTTGCTGCGTTGCATGCACAATTTGGTCACAAGTAAGTGTCTACAATGTATTACCGTAGTTCTTTACCTTTACATAGATTTAGGACCTACTTTAGCGCCTCCATATTCTCGTGGTGAAATTTGAAACGAATCGGTACCCCCGACTTCTCGAATATATATATTAGCTGATTCTTTCGTATCATCTAAATTATTTTTTGGTTCGCAGAGAAGTTGCCAGATCAGCGTTGAAAGAAGCCGTGATGATGGCACAAGAAGCCGGAGATAATGTTTGCTTGCAACATGCTCATGCTTGGATGTACCACTTAGCCGAGGAACAGAAGTAAATCTTTTGAATAACGTACTTTGAGTATCATTCGGTCTTTTGTTTATTACTACAACTCATGATTATTAAAATTTGTTTAGAGTACCGTTAATAGAGCGATCTGTTGGAAAAGCGAGTCTACTTGGAATAACGCATACCACGAGTTTAGGTCTCATTGCTTCGGCTCATCACTCCGCTCTTGAGGGAAAAAATCCTCCGCAGGTCTTCGAGGTAACCTAAGAGATTACATAAGGGTCCTAAATTATGCAGGATTAAATTTTAAATGATAGTTAAATATAAAATAAGCCAATAAGTTTCTACTTATTCCGTAATATCACGTAAAGTTAATTCAAGAATTTGAATTGAAAGTTAAAACGATGCGAGCCCCACTTGCGGAAGGACGCGATACTCATAAAATACATTTCGAGGTTAGTCATTGAAATCGAGCTTTATTACGCGCGCCGAATAATTAGAAGCTTTAGCAAGTGATTACGTAGGCCCTAAGGAAGAAGGCGATACTCATTAAAATTTCAATTTTCAAATAAAAGTGTGATCTCAGTTCCAGTCCGGGATAAATAAAAAGTGTTTCTTCAAATTAAATTTCACGAGCACGTTTGGAGACAAGTTATATAAATATTTTCACGGTTTGATGTATACATAATGACTCTTTCATATCACTTGTAAATTTTGTCGATCCATTTTTTTCCTTTAATTGTACAATAATTACCAGGAGATGAGTTATATAATAAACATCGTAATTTATTTCTAGACGCTTATGAAATCTGACGTGCTGAATTGTCAGCACTCGATGATCGACCTGATGTCCATGACCTATGCCGAGAAGGCAGCCTTATGGGCTTACTATGGTAAATCCGAAATGTCTTCGGTATGCTCCCAATTGTTGCTCCTCCACAACACAGGGGATAAAAAACAACACATGTTCAACGGCCCGTCAACATGTCAAGCCGTGGTCAACATTGCTAATTACTTGGTTGAATTGGGAGAATACAGCTTGGTGGACGTTGTATTGTCTCACGCGAAGAATAGATTCCCAAACGAACCTAGTAACAAGGTAAATTATCGGTTTCATTAAGATTATCTTGTAGGGTGAAGATGGAATTACCGAGGGTTTGCATGGGGAAAGTGCAAAGTTTCCACGAAGGGGTGTTACATTTTCCAACTAACTTAGTAAGTGCATCGATCACCTCGGAATGTTCTGAAATGTGTTACGAAACAATTAGGTTTGGATGCTGAGCGAACAATTGTACGAGTTCACCCGTACAATAAGACAAGAGAAGTGGAGCGAAGCTGCCGCAGTGGCTGAACACATATCAAGTTTGGATCCCCTCGAAAGTCTCTTCAGGTATGCAAATGCATGTTTAAGAATTCACATAAATTCTCATTTTAACTGTCAATAGAATTGTAGTAAGCTTCCTTTGTCGATATCTTTTAGGCAGGCTGAAGTTTGTCTAGCGAGGGGCAACTACCCGAAGGGGTTGGAGTTTGTGAACAGTATAGACAAAACTAAAGGGGTAACTCCTGATAACCAAGTGAGAGCCATGATATTACGCAGCCAAATTATGTGTGCCTCCACCTTGCCAGGGTCCAGGATCGCTGGAAGCAACTCCATCGTACTGCTGAACAATGCTTTAGAAATGGCTAATAAGTTTCATCTCTCCTACTACGAAGCACTCGTCAAGATGCACTTGGCGAATGTACAGGTACATTTTGTAAATACAATTTAAAAATTAAGTTCAAGACCGATTTTGTTTAAACAAAACCTTAATAAACGTTAACATTTATTAAGGTGGAGTGAACGCCGTCGAGAAATTTCGTTGACGTCGGTAAAAGGATTCTCCTAGATACCTACGTTGCCGGCGAAGAAGGCGATGCTCGTGAAATTTAGTTTTTCCAAAATCAATTTTTTCCATTTAGCCTAGACTAGAGCCAAGTTCATATATATACATATATATATTTGTGAAAAATTAAATTTTACGCCCACGCGTTGTTCCTTAGGGCTTTCATAATCATGTGTTAAAGTTTCTAATGATTCGGTGCATCCAATTTGGATGAAATTTCATGTTTAAACAAAAATACGCATTCTTAGTTCGTCTGGGATAAATAAAAAATTTGTTTATAAAAACTGAAATTTCATGAGCGCCACGTTGTTCATTAACTTCTCCATAACAACATGTTAAATTTTCAAATGAATCGGTGCATTCAATTTGGATGAAAAAATTTATATTTGTAAATTATATGAGTGCAAGATTTTAACGTTAACTTCTGTCATCGTTCTGTTTTATCTGTGCAGCTGATAATGGGCATTCCTAATCAAGCCTGGAAGCTGGTAGAAGAGGCCATAATACCAATACTGAGCCACGGCAGTTTATACGACCAAGGCAGAGCTTTCGTTTTGTACGCAAAATGTTTAGTCGCGACTGCTCCGACTACGGCAAACGAAGCTCGAAGAGCTCTTTTAAGAGACGCGATCGCAGCGCTATCAAAGGCGAAGTGGCGGTTTCTTAAAGTAGAAGCTTACGGGAGAGGGAAGAGCACTTTGTACCTTCAATCCCTATTTTCCCACGAATTGGACATGAAAGTGGAACGCAATCAATGTGCCTTCGAGTACCGACAATTGGACGCACAGTTCCCCACGAAGCTTTGCACCGTTGCATTGTATTAAAGCTTCTATTATTTATTACGAATTAAGTTCCACCTATAATTGTATTGAGAGATATGTATTTAAGGCGATATGAAAGGGGTAATTTATATGTATCAGAGAAATCAAATCGTTGGGGAAAGTATTCCCCGAATTGGAGGTACGGATTAGTTTGAAATTTCACCACGGGAATGTGGAGGCGCTAAAGTAGGCCCTGAAACTCATGAAGTTTTATTTTCATCCAAAATTTAGGTCCGATTCGTTTGAAATTGCGCCACGGGAATATGGAGGCGCTAAAGTAGGTCCTGAAACTCATGAAGTTTTATTTTCATCCAAAATTTAGTTCCGATTCGTTTGAAATTTCACCACGGGAATATGGAGGCGCTAAAGTAGGTCCTGAAACTATGTAAAGGTAAAGAATTACGGTAATACATTGTAGACACTTACTTGTGATCAAATTGTGCATTCAACGCAGCAAGATTTAATATTCATATCATATTATGATATCAATATTCAATCATATTTCTTTCTGCTTCACACTGACTTTTAAATTAACTCAAAAGCTATTTCGCTTAGGTATTCTTCCAGTAGTTACGCGTTCTGCTAATACATACAGAAGATCCTGTGAAAATCTTCGACTCGTAAAGTGATACACATCATTTTCCATATTTTCTTCAATAAAGTTAAGGTGATATGAAAGGGTCATTCTATATATACTGACGTTTTATATACAGTGTGTCCCTTTCATATCACCTTAATGACAGTAATTAATTTTCCCATCATATGGCACACATTAACTTATTCCATGTAATTTTACACACGTATCAAAATGATATCATTTTGAGGTTATGTGTTAGGTTGAATGATCGACACACCACTAATTGTTTGTCCCGAGAAGATGAAAAAGCACTTTATCACATTTTATCCCGAACAAGTTCTAGGGAAGTTCTTATCAGGCCGGTGTAGATTAATGCATCGGAATTATACACTCCGTAAGGTGTTATTTACGAATCCCAAACATGTCTAAGCACGGTGTCGTCCCAAGAGCATGTTATTAAATCCTTGTTATGCCATGCCAAGCCACGCACAAAGTCTGCATGCCTGTCGTCTTTGTACACGATGGCTAATTCTTTGCTAGTATCACATATTTTCACTATACTATCGTCGCAGCAGCCAGCTAATCGGTGTGGTCTGCGGATAGAAATCGTAACATAAATTAGGTAGTAATCTGAAAGTTTAAATTGTATATAAATATCTATGCTTAGTGTACGAAGAATGAACCTACGACAATATTTGAAAGCTTCGATAGACAAAAGATAGTTTTTATCGTATTACATAGACACGATCATACTTAAGGTGAACTGAAACCAAATTAAGTCAGTTGGCTCTAATTAGATATTTTTTTTTTAAGGGTATCGGATTGAACTGTCTGAAACTTTGATACATGACTAGTGATCACCTAACTAAGACTCGGCTGTCGATATAAATATCAACGTTGGTAATGTAGGTATTTCGAAGAATCTTTTTTCGTTGATCAAATTTCTCGACATGTCTCACTTCACCTTAAATGTAATTACGATATGATATAAATTATCTTCTAATAAAGTGAACATACTTCTCTGGGTGAAAGAGTAGTTTATGAATCCCTCTCGGGAAGACTGACTGATGCTCTAACGAGGCTTTCGGCTTCCGAGTGTCGAGTAAAATTATATTTCCATCTAATGTTCCGACGGCACAAATATGTTCGTCACATGGATCCCAAGCAACTGATGTTAAACTGCAATCGTCGTTCTCGAAGATACCTTAAACACATTTAGCAGTATTTAGAAATAAGGTTATACGTAAATATTACCCTTACTATCAAATTTACATTCCTCGGAACTATCTTTTTGTAATAGTTTATTAAGGTGTTATGAAAGTATCGTAGACATATCAAAAAGTCAAAATGTTAACGTTTACTAAGAATCTTTCTTTTCTGCCTTAGCTTCGACAACCAATTTTAGTCACCGTTGAGAAACATTTCATTTTTTTGGCACGCCGACAAATTATATATAACTGAAATAATTCAATACTTTTACTTGGGAAAAAGCTGAACAGTCTTAAAATGCATTTAAATGCCCGCAGAAAGTTTGAAGTTAGGTGTTTCTTTCTTTGAGCATCGACCCCAGGGAGGCCTCGTTAGAAATGATAGCTAATATAAATTATATGTGATTTTCACTATTTGTCGTCCCACTTACTCTGTGCTGGTTTATAATGTCTGACGTCCCACATCAGACATTCGTTATCCAGTGACGTAGATGCAAAAACTGTCGTACTTTTAGGCTTTGCATTAACGCACGTGACAAGTTCTTTGTGCGCGTAGTAATAAGTATGCAAAGGTATCAGCTCCACTAGATCTAACACCTTAATACTGCAACATAGAGTAACATCTAATATTTTACTGAATCGACTGTAATTTTTAAGTCGAAGGGAACTGTCGTACCAACAATCCACAGCTCCGGTGACCATATTTGCATTGTCAAAGAAAACCGACATGGTAGTCAGAGTGTCATCGTGCAAGCAGACACTTTCGATGACTCGTAACTCCTGCGAGTTAGTTTCCACGTCTTTAACAAACTCGACAATTTGAGCCGAGCCACTGTCCTCTCCGATGATGAATTTATTTCGCTGTCCTAAGTACGCTGCATCGGTGACGCCACTTTCTGTTTTCAGCGCAACAAATGATTTGCTCCTTTCCACATCCGAAACCGCATTGCAAAACCATACTGTTCCCCTCCAGTAGCGGTCGGTCATACTACTTGCACCGATCAAAGCACTTTCATCTGAAATCAGTACATATAATCAATAATATGTAAAATAAGGCCCTTACATATACTTCACTTTTTGCAGCGCTTTTAAACATCTATTCGTTAAAGATGATCGGACCGCTACTAAAAAATGCCATACTCATACCACCTTTTACGATCGCTGTTAGTTAAAAGACTGCTTTTACGAGATGTAATATGACATCAGAAAAATGTGATGACTGCGTTATGAGTTTGACTAAAATACATCTTTATAGCTTCTTTGAAGGGTTTCCTATATAAGTGGTTTAAAAGCGACAGCATAGTAGGGTCGCTATCAACGATGCTCTAAAATAGGTCTTTTACGCTAAAAGTACACTTTAACGCTATGTTTTAAGTTACGCTTTAATGCTAAAAGTAAAATATAAGTAAGGGCCTAATACTATCAGGAAACTCAGTAGAGTTTCACTCCAAATACATTTAAAAGCATACGCGAACGGCACTGAATACTTAACACCAATGTTTGGCGCTTCAATTCAATAAATATATTTTTCTCGAACAAGAGAATTTATCATGAAATCATGTTTGGCATAATGAAAGTACGTTCCGTTTTGTAGAGCCTGTAACTTTTTCAGATTTTTTATTAATACTAACTGACTGATATTTCAAATTTAAACTCATTACGTAGGTCATTGAATTTAACAGTACAGTGGACTTGTAAACTTATATTAACTATGAGGTTGACAATTGTCAACTGTATAGAGAAAACGTGTTACAAAGAAGAGAAATATAACCTCACTCTTTACCATTGTAAATCAGGATACATTGTAAGTATTTATCCGTTATAGGAGGTCTTTCAGAGGGTGTCATGTTCCTGTATTCCTCCTCGTTTAAATTGGCGCTTGTTTCAGTAATGGCTCGATTCATTGTCACAACGAAAGCTTTTAGAACGTAAAATTGATGCAGTGAGTAGTAATTTGAAAAGATCACGTGGCCATGCGCGGCCATTACCAACTTAGGCAGGTATTTCATTAGAGCGACGAAACGCGAATAAAAGGCTCTGATTGGCTGCGGAGAAACTGTGAAATAGGAGAGTTTCCATCGTGCGTTTAAGCCGGGTTCTACAATTCAATCGCGGCCCCTGGGCGTTTATTACGTATTTTTCACGAGAGCGCTCACTTCTCGCACTTTCATCTCACGTGAGTTTATTCGCCAAATTACGTATTCGCTATATGAAACAACGATGGAGACGTCATTAAAAGTGTGATGAATCGTCATTGGAAGAAAATTCCCCATCGCCATCTGTGGGAGAATAACCGTACTACGTCCACAATTGGTTTTCAATGCTAAAATCCAGTTTGTATTCTAACTATATTACTAACTTCATGGTCATGACTAATTACTGTCAATTTTCGGTTCCTCACCTGTCATCAACAGCTGTGGAACGCAATTGTTCCAAAAGGAAAATGTTTAAACGATGGAATAAATTTAAATTCCGTTTCTCTTCACCTGCGAATTCTATGTGAATTTATTCACTTTTCATTGGAAAAGAATTGTAAATGATAATTTATTTGCTTACCCTGGGAATTCGACGCCCTTATTGAGGTTAGTTTCTACCCCTTTTTTCGTATAAATAATCACAAAATGTTGAAACATTCATTGGGTGTACATATTTGTTTAAACATTTAGATCGGAACTTGTTACGTACGTTATAGAAGCAAGCTAATAAATAATCACAAAATGTTAATAAACATTCATTGGGCGTACATATCTCTTTAAACATTTAGATCGGAACTTGTTACGTACATTATAGAAGCATGCTATCGTTATTCCTTTCTGGAAATATTCAAAGTACATTTCAGCTTCCGTAAAGCGTTCCGAAAGTGCTGATTATTCTGTAATTTTGTTCACACAGTTACGCAACCATTTAAGAATCGTAATGCATTAAAAAAGGAATTGTACTTCGAGGTAACAATTCCTCGGAATACGAAAATCTATGCGAGATACATTCCGAATGTTGAACTTCTTTAAAAGTAAATGTGCGTCGCCTTTCGCAATTATCCTTAAATTACTTTCCCGATGTATTTCGATAGCCCCTCACGCATTGTCAGTGTTACGTTATTACGTTATTGTTTTGCTTCTATCATTTGGTAATGTTTTTCTGTTAATTTTCTCCGATTTGCATGGCTTCGTTTAGTTTGTCCCCAGTAAAATGTCCAATTTGGAATCCGGTGTGGGATGCGTCAGCGAAGTGACCCTAGCGATAAGTAAAGCGAGGGGATCTCAGCAAGGAATGGTTCACACTCTCGACAGTCCTGACTCCGATGGATCGGGCCACTCCAACTCATTCACCGTTCGTCGTTTTAATTACCCCACAGATGGGAACTCTAATTGTGGAACGGCGATTCTTGAAATTCCACCCTCCACCAATGAATTAAGGATACCGATAGTCGGATATGAAGTTATGGAAGAGAGAGCCAGATTTACAGTTTGTGTCCCAGTTTTTTCCGCTTTCCGTTCTCTTTCTATATAGAAATAAGCTGCGAGGTAATTAAGGTGTGTCGAGCATGATAAGAATAATTACTCGGAAGATATAAACAAGAAGAAAGAAGCACATCGTTGTATTATACATAATCTCTTGTTTTTTTTTCTGTATTTTTCTAATAAATACAGGAAAATAGAGGCACGTGTAAATACAACTTTAGCGTCTTTTTAATCAGACTCGGGTGTTTATAATTATTCTGCTCTTGGTACAGGTTAACTTTTGTCACAACGTTAACAAGAAACTACTTCCAACTGCCACAAGTTACTCGCAAGTATTAAAAATTCATGTATTTTATGTTCGTAGGTCTACAAGCTTCGGGTCGAACTGAAAACTGGTGACTGTTGGTTCGTATTCAGGCGATACACTGATTTTGTACGACTACTGGCACAGTTGCGGAGACAAAAAGCTTCAATTTCTCACTTGTCGTTGCCTAGAAAGAAGTGGCTAGGCGATAACTTTGCTCCGAGCTTTCTCGAAGAGAGAATACACGGTCTGCAGGCATTTGTTAATGGCATTCTAAACACACCTGAGCTCGTCTCAACTTCTTGCGTGCGAGAATTCTTCTGTTTGGATGAACCTCCAACGCTCTCCGATACTGTTGAGGAATCGAGAGTAAGACTTCCTTGCTGCTACGTTGAAATATTACAAAAACGTGTCATTAATCGGGTATTAAAATTTCAGGCAATATTCGAAGCGCTAGAAGATACCATTTATCATTTGCGGCAGCAGTTAAGAGAAAGAGAAGATGCTCTTACAGCTGAGACGAATCTCTGCAATGAATTAAAGAAAAAACTGCACCAGATATTGAGGTAATTAAGAAACAGTAAAGATAATCGATTGGTATTTATAGGTTACCTTCCAGTAAATTTAGTTACATCGAGATATTTTAATCGCACTCCAGAAATGCGATACGCAATAAAACATGCTGATTAAATGCCAATTATGATTTTCTGTCTGAGATTATGTGAACGTTATGTAACGTAAAGTTTGCGTTATTTAGCTTGTGCAAGGATTTACAAAATCATATATAAAAACAGCCAAAACAATTTAATAGTTTAAAAAATTATTTCTCGTACCGACATTAACTGTCGTGGTGTTTTCATTTTGTTTTGCAGATATTAAGTCCAATTCGACATAAAACTGCAAAGAATTACGTATACTTATTATTCTGTATAATACTTATATAATATAATATATTAATTAGATTTGTTTTTCAGCGAGGAGCGAATGTGTCCAAAGTGCGGAACTAGAATTTAACAGCAGATCACTTCCTGTTTCACGGGAATACAATTTCCTCGTGCACTGGAAAGTGAAGGAATTATAATCATATACATTTATGCGTGTACATCGCTTAAGTCTGAGATATTTTAAGCACACAGTGTTCGCACGAGGCTATGTACATCTTTTAATTACCAAGGCGAAGGAACTGTAAGGCAAACAGGAACTATTGCATGTTGCTAACTCTAACCTCAGTGTTCTATTTATTAAAGTTTGTGTGTAAACATCTTTGACATAAGCATTTTAGGTATTACATACAATGATATACATAACATGACGATCATTCCGCAAGCACTCGTGTTAAACATATTCAATCCAATTTCGGGACTATTATTGAATTAAATACAGAGAATAAGTCAAAGACAGTGCGAAGCACAAGGAACAATGAGACTGTAATTTCTTAAGATTTGGAAACTCTCTCGGAGTCTGCTTATAAGAATTTTAAACAAGGCGAATAAGCCTGACGCTGCAGTGTGTACATATTCAGGACATTTTTTCCTCTGCAAAAAAGCACACTGGATTGTTTTAGATGTATTGTACAAACCGTTTGAAAGGGCTTGTGTTTATTTCCCATATATATTAAACATAACAATGCACGCCGGATTGTTCAAGATATATTGTACAAACGATTTTGAAATGTTTGCGTCCCTCATAATTCTATATTAACTGAGACGACGAGTTCTGAACTGTTTAAAATACATTGTACAAACAGTTCAGATAGGTTTACATTCATTGTGAATGTTATATTTTACATACAAAGATGCACATTGAATTGTTTGAAATATATTACATAAATACGTTGAATCGATGTTAATATTTTTCCTAATCACAGTGAGCTATTAAACGGGAGAACTCATAATGATCTTTTTGACGACGTAATATATATCAATGAACTCTATTAATTTAATTCCTTCTAATACCAACAGACTTTATTATTGCTTTTAGTTAACACTATATGTCCGATATTCTAGTGTTCATCATTGGGTAATTTTATGCATCCGACCTGTAAACGACAAATCCTTTGCGGTTGTATTTACCTCAGATGAAAAGAATTTAAGTGGCTAGAAACTAACATAACCAAGAAACGTTATATTATGTAATATATACACAATATGAACCTTATTTTAGAAGTACCTGGTACCAGATTGGTGGTCGATGCTCAGTCAACTAATATAACCAAAAAACGTCATATTATGTAATATATACACAACATGAACTTATTTTAGAAGTACCTGGTACCAGATTGGTGGTCGATGCTCAGTCAACTAATATAACTAAAAAACGTCATATTATGTAATATATACACAACATGAACTTATTTTAGAAGTACCTGGTACCAGATTGGTGGTCGATGCTCAGTCCACGTCGGACGCCTGGTTCTCACTGGAGTTAAGCGACGTTGGATGCGGTTAGTACCAGGGATGGGTGACCGTCTCGGGAATGCCGCTGAGCGTTGGCCTGCGGTTTTGTTTTTACTTTTTATTTCCCACTAATTGTTTATCGTGATTATAATACATGTTCATTGTTTTTTACTTTGGGCGGTATTATTATCAACGTAGACTGTAAAAGACTTCAACGCAAATATAAATGTCGGTAACGTGACGCGCCAGCTGAGGTTACCACTTGAGTATTCAAAATGACGTCACCATCGAAAAGGGTATAGATGAATTATAATTTATCGACGTCGATTAATTTGGTTTAAGCGTGCACCCTTTTTTAAATTCACTGTTCATTTGTTATCTAAATATATATTTCATTTAACAGTGTAAATGCCACCAGATTATGGCAACAGTAGATACAATTCTTAGGAGATATAATACTGAAATACCCAATCATCAAGAAATCCTCTTTGCAGGGTATCAAGAATCGTCTATTTTAAAGGAAATACAAATTTAAGGGGCTTTCACTTCTATTAATTAATCATTATTCCCCTGCGTCGCTAATCAGTCATGGGAATAAATTAATGTTATGTTGCTAAGTAAGGAAAACCGGCAATGCATCCTGAATCGAGCACAGATATAAATATTTTGACATTTCGATGTATAATATGAATGGTTCTATGACATAATCACAGGTTTGTACGTTTTCTTCTCGCAGCCACTTGACCGTGGAAGGCTAGGATTATTTACAAACAATTTATAAGTGTCCAGTAGCTAGCTCGAAATTTGTTCCACCCCTAACTGCAGCTTGATTGTTGCAATTGTCACTTCGTTAATTAACTTTGTCTAAAATTGGTTTCAGTCGTCGCATTGGTCGGAAGGAACCACCATACACAACACCTGAGCAAGGAACGTCAGTTTCCCTGAAATACAGAAACACAGGTTACATACTTTGCATCTATCGTTAATAAGAAATGATTATATGGATTTCAGTTAATTTCGATCAGTTGGGAGAGATATTCAATGAAATAAAGTTGTTATGCATGGATGATTACGACGCGGCACCCACGTATACCCTGTTTTACCGACCGCAAAGATTTCGCCCCTTTGAGAGTGTTCCAATTTTTACAGAGGTGTAAAGATGGGTAGAGGGCGCCAGGGGCCCTTTCAAACAATGGCGCGAAACATCACCTTAACTATTCAACTTACTCATAAAGAAGCTCTTTCTTTTCTTGAAGACGTAACAATGGTAAACCCCAATTCCCAGAAGGATAAAGGCCACGGCAAAGAGGTACTTCGGCGAAGGGTCCTCGACAATGGGTAAGACGGCCAAGAAGATGGCCACCAAGAGCACCAGCCATGGGATCAAAGTAGGCACGGAATACGGCCTATGAACATCGGCCTTGGTCCTCCTCATGACCAACAATGCAATCATGGCCAGTCCATAAAACACCCAAGTGAGGAAGCTAGCGAACTCGATAAGTTCGACGATGTTCCCCAGCATGATGCAGGCCAGGGAGAGCATCCCCTGGAAGGCGACAGCAGCAGCAGGGGTCATCCTGGTGACATGTACGAAGCTAAAAATGCGAGGAACATGTCCCTCCTGTCCAGCGACGTAGCAAAGCCTGGAGACGCCGAACTGGATGCTCAGGGCACACCCAAAGGTGGACAGAGCGACTCCAAGAGGAATGACAAAGCCCATCCACCCTGGGAGGACCCTCTCCGCCCAGAGGACAGCAACAGCAGGAGCGCCGATCATCTCCGGGATGGTCAGCGCCGACATGTACATCAGGTTCATGGAGACGTAGAGGATGGAAATGGTGGGCACGGCGATGAGGATGCTCCTAAGGATGTTGACCTCGGGTCTCTGGACCTCTTCGGTGACGATGGTAGCCGACGTCCAGCCATCGTAGGCCCACAGGCCGCTGTAGAAGGCCAGGGCGATGCTCCCAGGGGAAGCGATGGTGCCTTCGAAGGGGTCCTTCAGCAGCTCCGTCCTCCCGGAAGCCAGCCACCATAATCCTCCGGAGATGACCATCACACAGGCTGCTACTTTGCACACGGTGAAGACGTTCTGCACCCTTACGAACAGCTTCACGCTGGATATGTTGATGTAGGTGATCAGCCCCAGGGCCAGCAGGGCGATGAGCTTCTTCACCTGGACCATGGACGCCTTGGGAATGTCCGCCATGAAGATGGTGAACGGCTGGACGCTGTACTCCGCGAAAGTTAGGATCACCACGGCTACTTCAGCCGGTCGAAGCACCATCACGTAGACCCAGGAACAGATGAAGGCTGGCAGCTGGCCCAGGTAGTGGTGAAGTGGAGCGAAGGCCTCCACGAAGAAGACGTACTCTGCTCCTGAACGGGGCACGACGGTGCCCAGCTCAGCGAACGCCAAGGCTCCCAACAGGGACAGGGCGCCGCAGGATGCCCAGATTATCAAACAGAACCCTACTGACCCTGACCTCTCCAAGGCACTGGTTGGCGAGACGAAGATGCCGGACCCTGGAAACGTCTTAGGCTGTTTTTTTGGACTTCGGACATTTAACTAAGGGCCTAGTACCATTGTTCTTTTTTGTTTTTGTTTTTTTCGCCAAGACCATCCTTGATGGTCACCCATCCAAGGAGCGGCCGCTCCCGACGTCGCTTAACTTCGGTGATCATACGAGAACCAATGTATCGACGCGGGTGGAAACAACTTATCGGCGTTAGAGACGGGGTTGGGTAATCCCCATTTTTCGAGCTTTTTCCCGTATATTACGTAATAAAGTAGTTTACCGGAGAAAATCATGGAAAGCCAGTAAATTACGTTTCCAATATGAAGAATGCCACAGATGGGTTCTGCTAGACATCTCAGTCAAATATGAGCGGGGAGACGTTTCACGCCATTGTCCAAAATGAGGCACGGCTCACTAGCGCCGTGGAACTGCTTTGAACTGAAGTTATCGCCTTTTAGTTTATAGTATCAGGGTCGACGTAGCTTGGGAAAGAAGACTATGAATGCCAAATAAAGTTGTTACGTGTGGATGATTGAGATTACGACGCGGCACCCACGTATACCCTGTTTTACCGAACGTGAAGATTTCGCCCCTTTGAATGTAGTTCCCATTTTTACAGAGGTGTACGGGGGGTAGAGGGCCCCAGGGGCCGCGCCTCCCTTTTCAGCATTGGCGTGAAACATTTTCTTCCTCATTTCTGGTGCAGTTGTCACTTGCCGAAGATTTCTTACCGAATAAAGTTGTTACGCGTGGATGATTGAGATTACGACGCGGCACCCACGTATACCCTGATTTACCGAACGTGAAGATTTCGCTCCTTCGAATGTAGTTCCCATTTTTACAGAGGTGTACGGGGGGTAGAGGGCCCCAGGGGCCGTGCCTCCCTTTCCAGCAATGGCGTGAAACGTTTTCTTCCTCATCTCTGGTGCAGTCGTCAGTTGCCGAAGATTTCTTACCGATCATCACTGCGAGAATCAAGCTGACGGCGCTGAAGAGTCCCAATTCGCGTTTCAGCGCCACCTTCGGGCCGTTCTCCTTGACCTCGCTGAACGCCATCTTGGATTCCGTTGGAATTCTTCCGTGAGTCTTGAAATTAGAGCGTTTAGTGCGTTATATCACCCAGGGAATGTAACCGAGGACGAGAATATAACCAAGAACATAACCAATGACTGTGTCCACTGTATCCACTGTATCCGAAATTAATTGCTTCACTTCAAGAACATAACCAATCGACATAACCAATTCAAGGTCAACCAAGAACATAAACCAATGACTGTATCCACTGTATCCACTGTATCCACTGTATCCGAAATTAATTTCTTCACTCCAAACAACGGAATGTTTTACAAAACAAAAATATTAAAAAATGTTTCTACATCGGACGTTTAAGGTGAAGTGAAACACGTCGAGGAACTTGATCAACGTCGATAAAGAAGATTTTTCTAAATGCCTACGAATTGTCCTGACACATTCAAAGTTTGGATTCTTTACAAAAATTTTGTAACTCAGCCCAGACCAGAACCAAAATGGCATCAAGCTCTCATATTTCGATCAATATACAATTATCGAAGGCTCTGATATGAGAATCGAAAGGGTCAGGACAATTTTACGACAATTTAGAACACTCTGGTAATCGATAAACTCGCATTTAAACGGGATAAAGGCAAAAAAAGTGTTGTATGCGCTTCTATGCCAAAACGATGGTAATACAAGGTCTCGGAGTGAAAATTTAATTGACCTGGAAATCACAGACGGCGCAGGGGGTACCACTGCAGTCAATTAGGGCCCCAAAAAGCATGAATCCAGAGGATTTCTGGAGTTTTACTTCGATTTCTTTATAATTATTATACGAAAACGACAGGTGGAGTATGCCATTTGGGACAATACCCAATATAATTCGATACAGCTGTCAATGTAAAAACGAACATCGGCAACGTAGGCATTTAGAAAAATCTTCTTTATCGACGTCGATCAAGTTCCTCGACGTGTTTCACCTCACCTTAATCTTTATCGCCTCATTGGCGACCCAACTATTCATACTCTATTTAACACAAATTAACCCCGGTTATTTCAACAGTTAATAACATTTAGCCCGTTACTTAACAAGACCAACATTGTTAACGATAATCATTTTTCTTCTTTTCACATATAAAACGCGAAATCCACATTCAAGGTGCAATCTACCGCAAATTAAAGTCGCTTATTTCAATTGTTAACGACTCTTACTATTTTTATTTATTAAACGCGGACCAGCGCGACGTTGTTAGGCCGAATCGATCGCAAAGTAGAATCGAGTTTTGCTCTTCCGTGGCTTCTAAGAAGTTTGAAACGGTTTAAGGTGAAGTGAAACACCCTTCAAGTCAGTCGATTTGAATACAACACTTTTTTTTTTGTTAAGGGCAGTAGACCAAACCGTCCGAAATGTTGACACATCACTCCTGATCATCTAAGAATTCTCCTGACACATTGAAAATTTCCCTTAAATATCCTTACACCTTAAATATCGCTACAGGTCGACACAAACCGAAGTTGACTTCGCCCCAGGAGGCGGCAGTGATAACACGGCGGCTCCGGAGCAGCTCCGATGTTATCACCACCGTGTCTGCTCCGCTACTGAGCTTTATTAGCTTCTCCGGCACCGTCCAAGGATCACCAGATACGCATACAAACATTATCTCTGACGAAGCTGTCAATTATCTCGTTAAAAAGGCGATTTGGTGGGGCAGAGCTTGCCCTGGCCGATTCGTCATAAGAGATCATCATACATTGAATAACTCAAGTGGTAACATCTATTTCATACATCATCATCGTCAAATGTCCCAAGACTAATACATGTCATATTTTGTTTACTTGTATGAAAAAAAAAAAAAAGAAAAATGTCATTCTAATTCGCATGCGCATACACATTATCAGTAATTGCTGGCTAATGAAGTCATTGTTTTCATTTAAATATCAAATAGTTTATCATTCGCATAATTTCATTTACAGTCTGATTTATTATATAATACCTGCCTATTACCAAGTGCCACGAAATAATACAAAGTAAAACGTTGCGTTGTTATTATTATTATTATTATTAATTAAATCTTTGAAAAATTAATATTATTTTAAGGTAACTGAACTTATAACATTGATATAACATGTTGCCTTATTCAGTGGGAAATAATAACGAGTATCTAACTTTGATCTTACTTTTATCCTACATCGTTATGTAGTTAGCTTTGAAAATGTAATATTTACCTAACAGTTATATTAAAGTGTTCTCTGGGACGTGGAGACAATTGAATAAACCAATGATTATCCTGACTGATAAGCGCACACCCTTCGACTCAGGTATGTGAATTAATTTCCCTTTTTTTTGTTCTTCTTCTAATTCAGAAAATGATATTTTTCACTTCTAGTTACGAGAAAGCCTTTCCATGAAGGGACTATCTTTTCCTACGCATTCCATCGTGATAAGACGTATCGAGAGACAGAAGTAAGGGGGCCGTATTAACCTACGTAGATAGGCACTATGAGCTTATCATTTCCCGAGTTCATTCCTTTAGTTTCCGTTGATCACTTTCGTAGAACCTAAAGAAGGAAATAATACCAGTAATTCTTATCATTTTATATGCGTCCCACCGCGATAAGACGCTCACTGAGCGAGAAATTTACTTCCTAGACAATATTCAGATTAAGCGAAACACGTAGAGAAGTTTAATCGACGTCGGTAGTAATGATTCTTCTAAATCCCTACGTTGCCGACGTCTGTACTTATATCGAGAGCTGAGTCGAATTATATTGGGTATTGTACTAAATACCATACTCCATATGTCGTTTCCGTACAATAATTATAAATAAGTCGAAGTAAAATCCCAGAAATCCCCTGAATTTGTGGTTTCTGAGGCCCTAATTGACTGCAGAGGGACCCCCTGCGCCATCTGTGGTTTCCAGGTCAACTAAATTTTCACTCCGAGACCTTGTATTACCATCGTTTTGACATAGAAGCGCATACAACACTTTTTTTGCCTTTATCCCGTTCAAATGCGAGTAGGAGAAGTTATTAGAAGTTAGTAGAAGAAGTTATTACAAGAATTTAGTAGAAGTTATTAGGAGTTAGTAGAAGTTAGTAAAAGTTATTAGAAGTTAGTAGAAGAATTTAGTAGAAGTTATTAGGAGTTAGTAGAAGTTAGTAAAAGTTATTAGAAGTTAGTAGAAGAATTTAGTAGAAGTTATTAGAAGTTAGTAGAAGAATTTAGTAGAAGTTATTAGGAGTTAGTAGAAGTAGTAGAAGTTAGTAGAAGTTAATAGAAGTTAGTAGAAGTGAGTAGAAGTTATTAGAAGTTATTAGAATTTAGTAGAAGTTAGAAGAAGTTAGAAGTTATTAAAAGTTAGTAGAAGAAGTTAGTAGAAGCTAGTAAAAGTTAAAGAAGATACTTAATGGTTAGTAGTTAGTAGAAGTTAGCTGTAATCACGACAACCATCAGGAATGGATTTCGAAAGTTCGTCTTCGGTGGCATCTCGCGCCACGAGTTGGCGATAAGATAACCGATCGTCATATTTTCGCCTGAGATATTAACTCTTGCTGACCTTCGGTAAATTATACATCATCGCATAATGTACCCACTGAACAACAAACCTAACGGTCACATAACCTAATGCTAAGAAATAACATCCCAGTGAACATTATACAACTGTTGGGTAAATGTTACGTTGTTATGTAGCATAAAACTAACACGGAAGTTAGATGTTAGTTATTATTTCCGACTCGTTAAGGTAACATGTTGTGTACACCTTACATTAATGTTATAATATCAGTTACCTCAAAGTACTATTAATTTTTCATACATTTAATAAAATAGATGACGCAACTTCACTCCAAAGTTAAATCATTTCTTATTCTTCATTATTTTTTACTTAAAGACAATTAGGATTTCATTCGACTAGCAAACAATTACTGATAATATATATGCGCGTATGAATTAAAGTCACATTTTTATTAATATTCGGTTTAACGTGATTATTTCGTGGGCAATTATAGTTTTAAATTTAGAATACCTTGGATCATACTTACGTGTTTGTCTTGTGGTACGGGCAAGTTATTAAATAAAATAAGTTTTCAATTAACCGATATAGCCCGGTTCCTCGGTTAAATCATCGATTACCCAACCGTAGGTTAACGTTAACGTTCAAGTTAATCATGGGTTAAAAACGTAATTACAAAGAAATCTAAGCTGGAATGTTGCATAGTGTTTCGTCACTTCATACGGAAAACACGCTAAACGCTTTTAAATGAACTTGGCGCGAAACTCTACCGTGTTTCCAGATGCCTTGAATCGTAAGACAAGGGGAACCAACAGGACGCATTCTGGTTAGAAAAATCTTTTAATTGCATAGTGTTTCGTCACTTCATACGGAAAACGCGTCATCGGTCGTACACTCGTCATCGCATACACACGCACATTCGCAGATACTCATCCCGACTTTCGGTTAACTTAAATAAAACTTTGTCAAATCTTTGTCTAGCGCTTCACTTTCACATGTAGATAAAATTGAATCTGAAACAGAGAAAAGAAATCCTTGGTAAGTAATCCGGTAGGGGTAAAGATACCGAGTACACAATGTTTGATGATGTGCACATTATTAAAGATAATAAACAATAAATGAAAGTTTGTTACACTCTGCGTTGAGAAATGTACATTATAATGATATTACTAATAAACAATAAATATTGGAATGTAGTAAGCATACAATATGAGACCAGTATACTTGTACACTGGGAGACATCAATGCCCTCCCATCCTGCACAGGCGATGCCGTATCTGCAGGGGAGGCATTTATGTCCGCCATTGTACACTGGGAGACATCAATGCCCTCCCATCCTGCACAGGCGATGCCGTGTCTGCAGGGGAGGCATTCATGTCCGCCATTGTACATAACATGGTAGGTATATCACTTTCATATCACCTTAAGGTACTCCGAAAGTGTGATACATACATAATATGGTACGTATATCACTTTTATATTACCTTAAGATAATCCAAAAGTATGATACATACACTGGGAGACATCAATGCCCTCCCATCCTGCACAGGCGATGCCGTATCTGCAGGGGAGGCATTCATGCCCGCCAATGTACACTGGGAGACATCAATGCCCTCCCATCCTGCACAGGCGATGCCGTATCTGCAGGGGAGGCATTCATGTCCGCCATTCTACGTTTAATAAAATGCTTTGCAAAAACTTGATAATTCAAAACGGCTTCCCTACTAAAAAAAGATAGATAAATTTTACTTTATCGTTGGAGATTAAGTTTCTTAGCGTCTTTCATATCCCCTTAAGGTTTGCTCTTTTCCCCTCGACGCGGCGAAAGGAAGGATGGAAATCCGAGTATCAAGATTGTACACTAGGAGACATCAATGCCCTCCCATCCTGCACAGGCGATGTCGTATCTGCAAGGGAGGCATTCATGTCCGCCATTGTACACTAGGAGACATCAATGCCCTCCCATCCTGCACAGGCGATGTCGTATCTGCAAGGGAGGCATTCATGTCCGCCATTGTACACTGGGAGACATCAACGCGTTTCCATCCTGCACAGGCAATGCCGTATCTGCACCGGAGGCATTCATGTCCACAGTGTACACTGGGAGACTTCAATGCCCTCTCATCCTGCACAAGCAATGCCGTATCTGCAGGGGAGGCATTCATGTCCGCCATTGTACACTGGGAAACATCAATGCCCTCCCATCCTACACAGGGGATGCCGTATCTGCAGGGGAGGCATTCATGTCCGCCATTGTACACTGGGAGACATACAAACAGTCATGCATATAATTACCTGCAGAGAGATTGCGGTAACGAGGAGATGATGGGTCCGTATCCTTGGGAATTGTCATACAACTCGAATAATGGAGCAGCGACTAATTTGTAGTTTTTAGGTACGGCGAACAGAGCTGAAACAGAGGAAATATGATATAAGACGGGAAGCTTAATGACGTCTATTCACGTTTTAAAGTATGAAACGGTTTGAGACACCCAGTCCGTAGGAAAGTTTTATGAACGATTGAGCTTTCGGATGCCACTTTCACATCCCCTTAAAACTGGGATATACCTTTCTCTTGCAGTTGCACCAGGAAGAGTCGTTTGTGTTCCTTCGGCTTGGTGATATGAGGTGGCACGTAGGGGTACTGGGGTGGTTCGAAGTTCGGCCTCCACCAATTGCCAATAGTGTCCTCGATTACCCACTCCTGTTTCACCCCATCTTGTCGTCCGAGAGTCTAGAAATGGAGGCGACTTAAATTCGACACATCTCGAGAGACCACAAGCCGTTCCTCCTACAATTAACAACAATCTTCTCGGTTTCCAGTCCACTAAGAACATGGTTACAAAGCGTTTTACAGAAACTCACGGGCCAGCCATTAAGGCGACACGAAAGGGTCGCTCTATACACATGAAACGCAAAGGAAAATATCACTTTTCTCCAAACTGGGTCCACCAAATAATTTCAAACTTCGGCACGAGATCATGGAGGCCCTAGGGAAGAACGCGATGCTCGTGAAATTACATTTTTTACGAGAAAAAATAAATAAATAAATGAACAAATAATATGAGGCTGTGGTTCTAGTCTAGGTTAAATCGAAAAGAAAATTGTGAAAAATGATATTTTAGGAGTATCGCGTCCTTAGGGCCTACATAATCACGTGTTAAAGTTTTATGTGAGTTGAAGAAGTTATATATACATATACTTTTACATAAGTTATACATATATATATATATATAATTTTTCTTAAAACTAGGTGCCTTCCTTAGGGCCCCCATAATAACGTGCTGAAGTTTCAAATTATTTAGTTTATATAATGAATTAAATTTTATTCATTATATTACTATATATATATAGAGTGACCCTTTCATGTCGCCTTAATGCAACAGACTCCGTTTATAGTTTACAGATAATCCCTAGAAGATTTTATGGGGACATCGAGTAGTGTCCGGGCATGGAGCATTCCTTACTCTAGGTTGGCATCCGTGGCCGAAAATTGGCACCCGTGTGAGCTACATGCCCGGTTACATAAGTTCTACAGAGATCGTACAGAGACGCGAGGTTCCTTATCACTGATCTATATACTAACTGGATAGCTGATATCCTACAAAGTGGCGTGACGTATTAAAGCCCCCTGGTGACGGGCACGTAAACTAACAGCGTAGTATCTGCGCATGCGTCAAAACAGCGGGTCATCTAACGCAAGACGTCATAGAAGCGTAGGCCGGGAAATTTGAAAATTGAAAAGACCAACAAACAGGAAATTACAAAGTTTCTCCCAAGATCTCACCGTAATATAAATATAAATAATGATCAATACATTGTCTCCATGTGCAGAACGATTTAGCGTTTCAATTTTCTACGTAATCTCTGACCAAAATTGTACAATCATTATCTATTACTAATCCGGTATTGATTAGCAATTTATTAATCTACAATTATTATGTATCCCCGCATCATATATTATCCCTATCGTCACCATTTGCTAGATGATGTAATGGAGGAGAAGCATTGCGTCATCCGATTAGAATAGCTCCAAAATCGCCAACCGTCCCGCTAAATCGGCCATCTTGTACTTTCCTGAGCTTTCTGTCTCTCGGGACGTCGACGAAAGTTCATCTACCCCTCGGCACCTTTCAAGAAAAGTGTAGTACCCTCGTTACCCTCCAGTGTAGAAAGTGCAGACAACGCGAACAAGCCTAGTCAGTACATAGATCAGTGTTCTGTTGTACACAAGAGAACAAAAGTCCCGAGAGGAGGGAAGCGCCATCTAGGTAAACTAAAATGCCGCCTCCTAGTCACTCCGAAGAGCGACGTAAGATGTCGCCCTGACTGTTACCTCAGTAAGGAGCCGTTTTAGGCCCTCTACCTCATACTCTCCGGTGTTTAACTCTCCTCCGGGTCTGGAAAACAAAATTAACGGTTGGTTAGTCCTCAACCTCTCTTCGGTAGGGTAATTGAAGTTAAAAAGAAAAAAAAAAACATTACGGCCGAGGATCACGAGTCATGTGACAAAGTTTAGGACAATTTAGTCCAAAACCCTTTAAAAAAAATGTGTTGTATTCGAATCGACTGATTTGAAGAGGGTTTCACTTCACCTTAAAATGACGTGAAATCACGTCAGCGGCAACCAAGAATAGAATTTAAAACGACGTGAATTCACGTCAGCGGTAACCAGGTATAGATCTTGAAAAGACGTGAATTCACGTCAGCGGCAACCAGGAATGGAATTTAAAACGACGTGAATTCACGTCAGCGGCAACCAGGAATAGAATTTAAAACGACGTGAATTCACGTCAGCGGTAACCAGGTATAGATCTTGAAAAGACGTGAATTCACGTCAGCGGCAACGACGTGAATTCACGTCAGCGGCAACGACGTGAATTCACGTCAGCGGCAAACGACGTCAATTCACGTCAGCGGCAAACGACGTTAATTCACGTCAGCGGCAACGACGTTAATTCACGTCAGCGGCAACGACGTGAATCACGTCAGCGGCAACGACGTGAATTCACGTCAGCGGTAACCAGGTATAGAATTTAAAACGACGTGAATTCACGTCAGCGGCAACCAGGAATAGAACATGAAAAGAGGTGAAATCACGTCAGCGGTAACCAGGTATGGATCTTGAAAAGACGTGAATTCACGTCAGCGGCAACGACGTGAATTCACGTCAAAGGTCGCGAATGTGTTAAAAAAAAAATAAAAAATAAAAAAAATAAGGTGTAGTATTAGAATGATTTTAAGGGGGGCTTTCACTTCACCTCAATCTCAATTAGAAATAGAAATGGCAATTGGGCAAGGACTTACAGTTTAAAGAAGGTCGTCCCCAGCTGCAGGAGGAGGACGTGCGGCAGCCCGTGCTCGTGGACGAGTAGGACCCCCTCGACGCTGCGCCTCATCCCGATCTTGTCGAACTCGTCCCTCATTCGTTGAAACCTCGCCGGCACCGACGGGTCTTTCTCGAAGAGCGGCTCTTTCGTTCCGAACGTATAGTTTGTCAAAGGATATCTATAGGTAAACGAGTTGGATGCGTTTTCGTTAGGGTCACACACCTTGATCATCGTAACTTATCTAAAGTCAAGATCCGACATACATCCTCCTTAGATCGTCCACCTCTCTCCAAACAACCCTAGGAAGGTTTTATAAACATTTTGACGTAATAAATACATATTCTGAATTCATGGTTTCCGAGGCCCTAATTGACTGCAGAGGGACCCCCTGCGCCATCTGTGATTTCCATGTCAACTAAATGTTCACTCCGAGACCTCGTATTCCCATTGTTTCAGCATAGCGACACGAAATCATGAACATTTATCATAAAAATTTATACAAACTGCTTTTCAGCTATATAATCCTCGTAACTAACAGTGGAAATGTTTATAAACAATTGTCCATGACTACGAAATTTCTACACTCCTTGCCCCGGAAACATTCAGCTTTAACTTTGGCACAAATCCCATGGAAATTAATTTCCTTTTTTAATAACAGCCATTGGGCAGACAACGTAACAATAAAATGAAATTATTAAAATTGAACCGATGTCACAGACAGGAAATTAATTAATACCAAGCATTATACATTGTCTTACAATAGTAGCCATTTACAATAACGTGGTAATTGTTCTTTCTTTTAGGAGAATCTCTTGACATGGTAACGGTGTTACTTCTCGATACAATTTGAGCACGTTAGTAAAGTCAAATACAATAATCAACATACATTAAAAGAGCAACTTTTGTACTTCCGTTGCCATTATTCAGTTTACAACATTTTGATGAAAGTGCTACGAGGGCCATATTTCCCTAATATCATTATTATTAAATATTTCCACCGAACAAAACACCGTAGTGATATAAGTACCGATACAATTTTCTCTGAAGCCTTTGTCAAGATACATCAATCTACAGTTTGTTATATTGATTGCGACAAATTATCACCAACGGTAACATGGTAAGACGGGATACAATAATATAAGATAATGACATCGTCAAAGAAAATACTAGACCAGACGATATAATATCTGATACGATGCTGATAGAAAGATGACTTCGAATTGAGTAATTAGCAATACAACAATAATAAGACCCTGATAAGATTCATTATTACAATCATGTACAATGATTACGACAGACTGATAAAATTAAATACAATTATATGATAAGACGACTTAATTTTTTGGTTATTCAAGAGCTGCGTAACCCTATGACAAGCCGATTGAGCTGAATGAACATCACAAAACGTAACTCATTAACAGGAAGCCTGAACATTGTTTAACATTAACAATTATGTACAATAATGTAAAGGTTTAATTTACATCGGCATGTATCCCTCCTGTTACAATTTGGATACACTTGTAAGATCAAATACAACGGTTGATACATTTTAATAAAATTAATTCTGTTACGGTAATGAGACCAACGACATCGCAATGAAAAATTCATTAACTGCGTTGGCTACCTAATATGTTATCAGGTGAGACTATTGAGTTTGTTACTTAGAACAAATAATACAGCTGAGAAATATTGATACAACCAAATACATGATTATAACAAATTGGCATGGTCAAATATACAATATGATATCGACAAAGTAACGTACAATATTTTAACTATACCGATGAACGATCGACCTTGTCAACTGATATGTTAGTACGATCACAACATTCAATTGATCAGGTTTAATTTATTAACATTAATTTCTGCAGAAGCTGAGTTTTGTTAAACACTAAATATGTGGACATGATCTCGTTCTACGATACTACTGTAGTAACTGTATAGTTAAACTTTTAAACAGGTTACATAAAAGTCGATTTCTGTATAAAATAAAACAGGCAATACTTTTCATTTAAATCACATATCAATTTCAAAATCAATATATGCTTCGGTCTCTCAATCTTATAGGTTATGTATATCGTTAAGTAATACATAATGCTTAAATCTTAGTTCCAATAGTAAACGTAATCATTTATTCCATGGAACGTCCGGAAGAAAGTATTGCACTTTATGATCTTGCAAAGGAAAGTAAAAAATTGGAATTGTTCTTCCGTCTTAACGAACTTGAATTATCTCAATATCAAACAACCACTTCCCCGGTAATTTAAATTATACATATTGAAATCTCTGAAAAGCATGTGAAACGGAGCATCGATATGTGTATAAATATATACGATACAGTTAATACAAACAATATATAATCGTTAAAGACATGCGCTTCCATGTAATCAATAGACACCCATTAAAAATATGTAGCAGTGTTATCGTTACATCGTCACCCTAAAAATAAACTGAACGTTTATAAATAAGTACATAACAGATATAAGAAAACTCAATGTACATGAAAGAATATACAAAGTACTTCGATGTAAAGGCCTTTGTTAGACGTACGTTACATCGCTGCCATACATTTTTATAAAATTCTAATTATATATAATATATACTCGAGGCACGGATCCCTGTATCGCCTTCGATTTGGCCGATGAACAAAATGCACAACGAGAACAACGATCGACCAAACGGAAGCCGAAGGAGCTAAAGACATGCATCCAAGATACGAAACTAAATCAATCATGAAATTTTAATTCCCAAATCTATGTTCATTTATGAAAACATTTATAACAATTCATTAACGCGTGTATATACATATGTATACGTACACAAAATAACATAACCTTCACGCCTTCCTCAATTTTCACATAGTTTACTGCAACGAGTTGAATTGGAATACAATGTGAGGTTAACGGTACCTTCATAACCTTGTCTGTACCATTAATATTTGATAATTCATGCAATTTATGTATTCTGGGACCTCCATAACCTTGTTTATATCATTAATATTTGGTAATTCCTGTAATTTGGGTAATTAAACATGAATTGTGAAATAGAAAAGTATAAAAGAAAAAGTGAAATTGGTTCGAACTGCAACGGAGCTTATCGTGCCAAACGTTTCCGAACTCTGGGAATGTATTACAAGGGCTAGAAAATTGATATTATAAAAGAATATTCCCCAGCCTGTAGTAAATTACTGAGTAAAGTCGATTAACAGGTTACGGTCGATCGATGACTTTTAGTGTCACCGAGTTCAACTGGAATAAAATGTGAAGACGATACCTTCATAACCTCGTTTATACCATTAATATTTGATAATTCACGTAATTTAGGTACTCCGGTACTTCAGGTAACTAAAAACATAACAAAGTATGAGCTAGCGGTGTATAAAAGAAAAAGTGAAATTGGTTCGAACCGCAACGGAGCTGAACAAGGCATGAAGGTTAATACAGGCCTGCTTATCGTGCCAAACATTTCCAAATTCCGGGAATGTATTACAGGGGCTAGAAAATCGATACTGCAAAAGAATATTCCCCGGCCTGTAGTAAACTACTGAGTAAAGTCGATTAACAGGTTACGGTCGATCGATACAAAGAACGCGTTAAATAACATCCATCGCTGAAGATTTTCGACCCGGTGAAGCTTTTAGCGTCACCGAGCCGGCCATAACTGCGCTAAGATCGGCCCTGGGGCCGAATGCGAGAACGCATAAGAGGAGGGCTTGAACTTACAGATTCACCGTTCTGTTGATAGTAACCGACTGGTTCGGCACGACTTTCCCTTCGGAGGCATTACTACTTGCCCGTCGCGGCCATCCGCTGCCTTTAACCTGAGTAGTCGCCATCGTCATCGCACTCCAATCGCCCGCAACAATTGTAACCGCTCGGAACACCTTCCTTCGGACTGCTTTGGACGCGCCAAGAATGTCGCCTCTTCCTTCGGTCGGAGGTTACCGAAGCTACCGCGTGGCGGCGCCACGTTCGCGGTAAGGTGAAGGCTTGGGAGCCGATTCTGTAACTCGAATCCTGGGCGTTTATTATGTATTTTTAACGAGCGCGCTCACTTCTCGCACTTTCATCTCACGTGGGTTTATTCCCCGAATTACGTATTCGCTGTATGAAAGAACGAGATCATTAGCACTTTTGGCCTAGTAATGTTGCCAAAAAAGGGCGTTTATCACGTACTTTTGACGAGAGCGCTCACTTCTCGCACTTTCATCTCATGTGGATTTATTCGCTGAATTACGTATTCACTATTTGAAACTTGACGACGCTTATTTTTCTATCTTTTCTTATATGCTTCACCATTTCGCTTAAAAATTTGTGTCGAGCCAGTTCATACGAATGATCTCGCATTTTCACCACCAAAAACGTTCCGAAATTCCGTGAGCTCCTCATTTTTCACATTTTCACTCAATTTGCTTTACGTAATAGACCCCCTTGGTTTCTTACTATTACTTAGGTCCGTGGTTCTTTATCTTATGAGACTGTCCTACTAAGCGCGTCGAGCAGCGGTTGGTGTCACACTGAACGCGACGCGGCAAGGCTTTGCGTCAGGTACACGTAGTGCCTGAATTTGGGGTGTCACATTAAATGCGGCGCGTTGTCTGCGTAATTTGTATGGTTTATAACTGATCGCCAAAGCAAAGAAAATGGAACAAATACAAAACGTAAGTATTAAGCTATATAAAAAGTTTAACGTTAAGTATTGAAATCAATGAACGAATAATTTGTATTAAATACATAATTTGTATGGTTTATAACCGATCGCCAAAGCAAAGAAAGTGGAACGATTACAAGCGTAAGTATTAAGCTGTATAAAAAGTTGTTTAATGTTAAGTATTGGAATCAATGAACTATTCGTATATCGTTCTCACGAAAACAAATAAACCATTTTTATTTCTCTTTTCAGAAATTCTACTGCGGCTAGAGTACAATAAACACATTTTCCTTCATCTGTAAGAAAGTGGAATACATTCTGTATTTTATTTACCGTGAGGTTAATTCTTTAAACGTTCGGTATCATGGATGCGTGGAGGCGTGCACGTCGAAGGAGTATAATACTAATGTTACTAATGGACGCTGAGCTGCGTTTAAACCAGCAAAGAGTTGCTCTAAGAGAGCAGAGATTGATAAAGAAACGAAAGCTGTGGGTTAGGCCGATATTTATGAACAGGATGCAACAAGGCAATTGGAATCGTCTCATCGAAGAGATGCAGCTATGGGATTGCGAAACGTTTTTTAATAACATGCGAATGACGCCTCAAACGTTTAGTACTCTTCTCACCAAAGTCGGACCAAAAATTGAACGCCAGTCGACAAATTTTAGAGAGACAATTCCTGCAGCTGCCCGATTAGCACTCACGATTCGGTAAAATCTGCATTAAGTAAACGATAACAATGTTTTGGGGTTGCTTTATGGAATAATATTTCTATTTACATCGTAACCATGGAAGAGGTGTTATAACGATTTTTTATTTTTCAGTTACTTGGCTACTGGCGATACGATTACATCAATTGCACTGTCCTACCGTATTGGAAGAAGTACCGCGGTGGCAATTATTCCCACTGTTTGCGAGGCGATTTGGAACGCCCTCGAAGAAGAGATGTTACAACCATCGGAGGAACATTGGCTTCAAGTTAGCGATGAATTTGAGGAGAAATGGAACTTCCCTCACTGCATCGGAGCTCTCGATGCAAAGCACGTTGTAAACACAGTGAGTATCGATTCGTGCTTAAAAGCATATGTTTGTTGGTAGAAATTATGTATATATATTTATTCAGTGTAATTCAACATTAATTTTCTGAGTTTCGAATCGACTGGTTTAAGGAAAGCTTCATCTTACTGCTTATTAATAAAGGATTTATTTATACGTTCGAAACTTCTTCCAGTTTCCACAACATGCCAGTTCTGATGCCGACAATCATAAAAGTCAACACAACATTATTCTAATGGCATTAGTTTCCGCCAGCTACAAATTTCTGATTGTCGACATTAACACCCAGGAGAGGGATAGCGATGTAGACATTTTTGGAAACTCCCAAATGGGCCAGATCTTTTATAACAGTGAAATGAATTTGCCAGAACCGTCACCCTTGAGTGAGATTTACTCTGAAAAGATGCCCTATTGTATGGTAGCGGATGAAAACTTTGATTTAACTGAATTCTGCCTGCGACCATACACTGGAAGAAGTCTAAGAGAAGAGGAACGGATTTTTAATCACCGTCTGAGTCGTGCTCGACAAGTTACAGAGAATGCTTTCGGTGTTCTTGCTTCACGCTGGAGAATTTTTGGAAAACCCATGAATACGTCTTTATCGACGACCCAGAAAATTATGAAAGCTACCGTCTGTCTGCATAATTTTTTAATGCCACATGATGTATACTGCGGGCAAGATTACGTTGATCAAATAATTAAAACAGGGGAAGTTATCGAGGGAGGTTGGAGGCAATATCTGGATGGGAACGGAGCATTTCAGGACATTACGGTTATAGGTGTGAAAAGTTATTCCAGATATTCTGCTCACGTAAGAGACTATTTTATGCATTACTTTATGGAAGACGGAGCTGTACCGTGGCATCAAATTATGTAGTATTTATTTTTAATCCTGTATATTATTGTGTAATTAAAGAATCTGTGTCGATAATTGTATATTTACATGTAATGAATTCTAGGTTATGACTTGTATATTAAATGGTAATCATTCACATCTTGAAAGATGAAATAAAAGGGACTATTTATAATTATACTCGTTTATTTTCTCCATTGTATCCAGGTGGTAATTTGAAAATATTCAACATTGTCTGAAAATGATAAAAACCACAGTTCATCTACATAAATTTTAACCTCATATTCTATACTGCGGGGAACGTTACGATGATTTAATAAGTACTTTACGGAAGATTCATTGAATCACGTAGCATTTAATTTTAATTGTGTATATTATTATCGCATGATATAAGAATCTTTAAATGAATGTTTGTGTCTGTATTGTATATTTCTGTGCATGTGACAAATTTCGTATGATCTGTACGTTAAATAGTATTTCTTTACACTTTGACAGGTGAAATAAAAAGAACTATTTGTAATTTTACTCATTTATCCTTTCCTTTGTGTCCAATAATAATTTCAAAACATTATTCATCATCATCTGAGCCGAATTCATGTCCATTTCTCTTAGCTCCGCTTCTAAATACATACAAAATGCACCAATTCGATCGGGTGGTTGAGAGCTCGCCTCTAACTGGGCTTGGCAATATTGCCTGAAAGGATCTAAGTCCATCGTGTTTCCAGTTTCTGCACTTTTCTTTCTCTTTAACGCGTACCGACTTGACAATTCTGTCGAGCTCGTGTTGAAATTGGTGCCTTCCTCTATTTTCTTTAAATGTGTATTCGCTCTGAAACAGTAACGTAAAGACTAATCTCTACGACGTTAAATATCTCCAACGCATAGGTGAAAATTTGACTTACGGTCTGCATTCGATTGTCGGTATAAGGAATAACAATTGATTATAATACTTCCAAGTTGTTTTATGTAACGCCGACGCAGCACTTCCACTTTTTGGCTTTTTATTACACTCGGCGTACAACTTCAAGAATCGATCTCTTAGACTTTTAAACTTCGCCTGAGAGGTTCCTTTTTCTTTATCTGAAATGTATACAAATCTAGCGAATACCGTGCCAACTCGACGCCACATACATTCGGCATGACGAGTCGAGTCAATGGCGAGTTAAAGAGTAAGACAATTCGATTAACGATTACTTGAATAAATAAATAAGGCGTAATGCAAGGAACTCGGCTTTGTAACTCGCATTCATTTGTACCGACAGCTCGAGTTGACTCAACATGCTCAACTCGAGTTTAACGAGTCAAAATACTCGACTCGTCACATCGGTATACAACTCGGTAATTAACAAAATGGCACGATAAGTGCATTGTATACTTTCTTCGGAAGATTCATCGTGTCTCGTAATTACCTAAAATATGGTCGACTTCGGCCCATAGAACTGACGTTGTCTTGAACCCTCTTTCTTTATAGGGCAATTTACTATTCCAAAGAGGTTCTCTACGGAACACTTCACTAATTAATTGTTCCACCCATTCACTTCCAGTACAGAAAATTACGTGTTGTTCCCCTTCTTCATAATTGTCCATAACTAGGTTACAATAGTCTCCCTGCTGTAAAAGTGCATTTTTAGTATCAACACAGAATATCTGACATTTCATTGGAATGCTTTCAAATGAAATACGTACAAATACTTTCGAAGACTGACCTAAGCGAGACTGTCCCACAGGGCGCGTCGGGTATCACATGAAGTGCGTCGCGTCACGACGCGACGCACTTCATGTTTTGGCGCTGTCTCACTGAGCGCGTTCAGTGGCGCGAAGATCGCGTCGCGTCAACGCGCTGAAAATGAACAACCAATTAAAACTGCGCTTAATCCCCTACTTCACTAAGGGCGTTTACACTTGCGACTTTACCGCTGGTTTTATAAATACAGGCGATGTCACTACTGGTGTTAAATGCTGTGTAAACACAGTTTACTTCGGTTTTAACGAAAACACCGAAGTCTCTACTTTCGGGATTTATTAAACACCGGATTGGATAAATCCTAGTTCGAGAAGCGTTTTCACCTAGTCAGTTTAGTATTAAATAAAACCAGGGGGTCTATCATGTAAAGCAAATTGAGCGAAAATGTGAAAAATGAAGAGCTCACGGTATCACGGAACGTTTTTGGTGGTGAAAATGCGAGACCATTCATATCCATCCTCTGGGGGTCTATTACGTAAAGCGAATTGAGCGAAAATGTGAAAAATGAGAAGCTCACGGTATCACGGAACGTTTTTGGCGATGAAAATGCGAGACCATTCATGTGAACTAGCTCGACACAAATTTTTAAGCGAAATGGTGAAGCATACAAGAAATGATAGGAAAATAAGCGCCATGAGCGCCATCTTCCACGGATTGTGACACCGAAATTCAAAATGGAAAACCTCCTGGGTGTTTTGATTTTAGCCAACAATCGCATTCGGGGACGTAATAACCTTATTAGAAGAAGAAGGGAATTACGTGATGCCTCGGACCCATTATCGTTAGATGAAAGAGAATTTACTAGGATGTACAGGTTAGTTTTTGTTATTCCGAGGTTATATTACATTATTAAACATTGAAAACTGTTAAATAATTCATGCTTACATGACATGATAAGAAAATTATATCGTAGAACTTCTAATTACAGTACATGCTAAAACAATGGGAATACGAGGTCACGAGTGAAAATTTAGTTGACCTGGAAATCACAGATGGCGCAGGGGGTCCCTCTGCAGTCAGGGCCTCGAAAACTACGAATCTAGGGGATTTCTAGTGTTTTACTTAGATTTCTTTATAATTATTGTACGAAAACAGGTGGAATATGCCATTTAGTACAATACTCAATATAATTCGACGATATAGCTCTCACATTTCGATCGGCGTAACTTTATTGCCAACCGGGAATAGAAACGATGGAAGAAAGTAAACAACCACCCACGATCGGCACCCTCGAGTAGTACAGTATGTATACTCAGTTTTTATTCCCGTAAGTATAAACATATACATACAGCAGTCAATTGAAATAAGGTGAACTTATGTACAAATCTGAGATATACGACTGTAATCATAGTTTGCCAGCGACGGAAGTAACATACTGTAAATTTCCGTCCGAGTAGCCGCTACCAGTAATCGTCGGATAAGGAGAATGCCTTTCTTAAGCGCCTCCGCCGTGTATTTTCAGATTTTCACATTTTCACACTTTCACACTTTCGCCTATTCCCAGTATCTCTCGACCCCCTCTATCGTAGATGGTGCAAAGCTAGCGCCTTCCCTTATTATCTACAGTTTGCCAATAAAGATCGTAACTCATAGTCTGCGTCGCGGCGAGAATCTCGTTTAACCATCTATTAACATCAGGAGATAGAACTGTTCCGTGATCGCGCCACGCAGAGCCCTCTCGAGGTCGGGATCTGAACTAAACGATCAGTAGTCCTGGACAGAGTCGTAATTGCTGTACGGCGGCTGTTCCGGACGTCCTTCCGGAATTCTGTATTTCTCCTCGACCTCGTTCTCGTCTTCGTACTTGACTTGAGTGAAATACGAAGTCGACGTCGTAAACGTGTTGCTGTAATCCGGGTAATCTGAAAGATCGACAATCCACGGTTAAAATCGATTACAGAGCACTTACTTCGGATTTATTTGAATTTTCCCGCGTTAGGGGGAATTTAAACCTCCCCCAAATCGGTCGACTTTAACCGCTTGACTACCAGAGGTTTTTAAAGAGAACAGCGCAACAGCTCTCCTTTTATTCTGCGTCGAAAAATTCGTCTAAGAGATGCGCTTGGAAAGTTGACCGCGTTTTTTCGATATGAAATCTGAGGGGCGCGAAAGCGGCGCGTGGGATTCAAATGACTAAGAGAGATGGAGAGATGATTACAGCGCCGCCACCCGTTGGCTAACGTACTATCGAGCATCGAACGTCCGTATCCTTCTGGGCTTCTGTGGAGACTTCTGAATTCCTTGGTAAAGGCCAAAAAATTCAGGAGTTCTCTAGAAGCCCAGATCCTATGTTAGCGCTTGATGCGGTAAAAGTTGGAACTAACAAACTAGAAGTGGGGGTAAAAGAGAGATCGCATATGTTAGCCAACGATATCTCACATACGGGAAGAAGAGAGACACATATAGAAGAGCGAGTATTGGGTGTAAGATAAATAAAGAATGAAATTCGCTGTATATCGCCATAAGATTAAGAGAGATGGAGAGATGATTACAGCGCCGCCACCCGTTGGCTAACGTACTATCGAGCATCGAACGTCCGTATCCTTCTGGGCTTCTGTGGAGACTTCTGAATTCCTTGGAAAAGGCCGAGAGATGGGACAAATGGCGAGGGCCAGTACTTTGAATAAATTATCTTTTCGCTTTCTAGGAAAAAAGAAAAAGAACAGCGGATTTACGCTTATACACCTGGTATAAGTGGCGTTTCGTGGTCGGTCAGTATAGTCACTCTAGTGTAGGTGGCGTTTCGTGGCCGGTGAGTATAGTCACCCGTCGTAGGGAAAGGGTTAATATAGGGTTCCAAAAAGAAATCCAGCAGTCCGATGGCGCCCATAACGTTAGGACGAGCTGATGATGATAGCAGTTGCCAAGGAGAGGACCGGTTGCAAGCATAGGCATTCCCGGGGCTTCCCCCCGGGCAAAAGCACCGTCATGGGGTTTTAGTGGGTACAAATCCTACACTACCCTTCCGAAGGGTCTCACGAAGGTTTCACCGTGTAAAAAAGAGAGTTCAAGAAAGCGGGAGCTACCATCAAGCGGCTCCTCCTTGATGCGAATCTCCTTGGTGTCCTCTTCCTGGCGGTCGCCGCGGTCCTTGCGATCCCTGCGGTCGCGGTCGCGGTCGCGCTTGTCGCGCTTGCGATCCCGGTCTCTCTCTCTGTCGTTGCTGCGCGACCGTCTGCGCTTGCGCTCTCTGTCGCGGTCCCTGTCCCGGTCCCTGCGCTCGCGCGGCCTCTCCTCCCGCTGGATCTCCTCGATCTCGGGGTCGGGCATGCGCTCGCGACTGCGCCTGCGCTTCCGGTCACGTGACCTGCTCCGGGATCTACGCTTTCGATCGCGCGACCTCCTCCGGTCCCGGTCGATCCGATCTCGATCCCTAAAATGGAAAAATGTATTTACTCATCATGGACTAGAACCAACATGCCGTGGTCCGTCCACGTTTCCGATGTTTTATGCTTCTTGGGGGGGGGGGTTAGAATCGAAAATGAAGAGTTTCGGGACCTAGCTCGAACAATTTAGAATACCGTAGAAATGGAATATTATAGAGTCAGGTGGGAAACTATGGAAAATACTTTGGCTTGTCTCGTGGCTACCACGTGTCTTTGGAACCGAAGTTTAGTTCCAGCTAAACGTCACAGAGGTCCCTCTGCGGTCGACCAGAGCCTCGGAAACGATAAATCGAGGGGATATCTGGACTTTTACTTAGATTTCTTTATAATTATTGCAGAGAAACGATAGATGGAGCATGCCATTTGGTCCGGTATAATTAGACCCAACAGTCGATATGGAATGAACGTCGGCAACGTAGGTATTTAGAAAAATCTTCGATACCGACGTCGACCAAGTTCCCCGACGTGTATCACTTCGCCTTAATGAATGATACGAGGGGGGTGTCCCAAAAGTAATCGCAAGGAAAGTAAGTAATAAAGGATCTGGGCATCCCTTAGCAACCGTTGCCGACTCTAGGCGGAGCGTCCACCTGGCGTGTGCGTGCCCCGGGTGTCACACACACGTTTCGGCGCCTAGCCGTTGTGTGAGTCCTATACGTGGAAAATACCCACACATTTTTCGCCCGTTGCTACACACAGCCCATTATGCGTCGCGTCTCCCTCATCCGAGCGAGGAAGTACGTTTTGGTTACCTCCCACCGAATGCGATGCTAATGCCACCTACCGGTGGAAGTCATCGTCCCGACTTTGGTGGTGAACGCCGTCAAAGAGAAAAGAAAAAAACCGAAAGAAAAAAAAAAAAAATAGTGGAACTTTTGAGATACCCCTCGTAGAAGCATCGAAGATGCTTCGGGATACGTACCTTTCTCTGTCGGATCCACGTCCGCAGGCTTCTCTCTCCCGCTCCAACCGGTAGCGTTCCCTTTCCCTCTCGTTGTCCTCCCTACCCGAGTGTTTAATGTTAACGTCGGGTCCTCCTCGGCGGGTACCACCGAGACCGCCTCCTAGTCTTCTGGGCAGCCATCCCTTGACCGTCCTGGCCCGCTCCACATCAACCAACACTCTGCGACCATCTATTTTCTTACCATCCGCATGCTTATACGCAGCTAAAATTACCAAGCTTTGGATTACGACATGGACGCCTGCGGACACACCTACCTACGGTAGAGAGACGACGTGTAGCAAGGTAATCGGTGCTAATTGTGCATTCGGGGCAAATAACTGGGAAGTCCCACAGAAGCCCAGACCTTATCCTACCGCTTGGCGGCATAAAAATGGCCGACTAAAGTGGTTAAAGTGAGATAACGCGTGTTAGCCAACGGCATATCACTAAAGGGAGGTAGAGAGACGCATATAAACGTGTGTGGGAGATATAGAGAGGTGATCGCAGCGCCGCCATCGGTTGGCTAACGTACTATCGAGCATCAAGCGTCCGTATCCTTCTGGGCTTCTATGGAGACTTCGGAATTATGCGACTCAGGGACTCTCTGGGATAGGTATGGCTTAGGTTATGGCACACAGGGCTGGGTAACTTTGGGTTTTTCGAGAGTTATCGCGTATATTACGTAAACCGCGTGGTTTGCCACAGGAAATCCTGGAAAACCAGTATATTACACGTTTCCAATATGGCGAACGCCGTAGACGTGCGATACACGGCATCCGCTAGGTTGATTAACGTCTTTCACAGCACACATGTAAACGCGTCGTCATTTTCACGGAACAGTTAATTGATTTGCCGCTTGGGTTGGAATATCCCTTAGAATTTTAACTTTTCAATATGGCGGATGACGCAGATGCACGATATGCGTATCCGCTAGGTTTACAAACGTCTTTTGGCGCCCGTGTAAACGCGTAAAAACGTTGGAGGAATAACTTCCCGCTCGTGTTGAAAATCCTTTCGACTTATCCCTGTTTAATATCGATCTTTCAATTGGACCTCTCATTTTATATTTAGAAATAGAAGGGCGTAATATACTTCGCCCACTCGTAGAAAACTAGGAACGTATTATACGTTGTAATATACGCGGAGAAAGCCATGTATATTAGATGACATACAGGGTTTGTCCTAAAAGTAATGTCAGTGATTTAATCGCGAAGCGACTATACGTCGCAGTGGTTGGCCTAGACAGCTAGAAAAATTCAGAGCCCCCCAGAACCTCCCAGGTCCTCGAAAACGTTAGAATGGCAATCTTCAAGAATTTTTTTCCATGGCTTAGATTCCTCGGAATGGGTTGCATTAATTTGTACAAGTAAACAGAGGGGAGTACTTATGATGAGAATTTTTTGGGACCGCTGGGAGTGACCTTGGCAGCTAGAAAAATTCAGAGCCCCCCAGAACCTCCCAGGTCCTCGAAAACGTTAGAATGGCAATTTTCACGAATTTTTTTCCATGGCTTAGATTCCTCGGAATGGGTTGCATTAATTTGTACAAGTAAACAGAGGGGAGTACTTATGATGAGAATTTTTTGGGACCGCTGGGAGTGACCTTGGCAGCTAGAAAAATTCAGAGCCCCCCAGAACCTCCCAGGTCCTCGAAAACGTTAGAATGGCAATCTTCAAGAATTTTTTTCCATGGCTTAGATTCCTCGGAATGGGTTGCATTAATTTGTACAAGTAAACAGAGGGGAGTACTTATGATGAGAATTTTTTGGGACCGCTGGGAGTGACCTTGGCAGCTAGAAAAATTCAGAGCCCCCCAGAACCTCCCAGGTCCTCGAAAACGTTAGAATGGCAATCTTCAAGAATTTTTTTCCATGGCTTAGATTCCTCGGAATGGGTTGCATTAATTTGTACAAGTAAACAGAGGGGAGTACTTATGATGAGAATTTTTTGGGACCGCTGGGAGTGACCTTGGCAGCTAGAAAAATTCAGAGCCCCCCAGAACCTCCCAGGTCCTCGAAAACGTTAGAATGGCAATCTTCAAGAATTTTTTTCCATGGCTTAGATTCCTCGGAATGGGTTGCATTAATTTGTACAAGTAAACAGAGGGGAGTACTTATGATGAGAATTTTTTGGGACCGCTGGGAGTGACCTTGGCAGCTAGAAAAATTCAGAGCCCCCCAGAACCTCCCAGGTCCTCGAAAACGTTAGAATGGCAATTTTCACGAATGATGAGCGATATGTATATGGAAGATCCAAGAAAGCCTGAGACTAAGGGAGGATCATCATAGGTATCTACCCTAGTAAGAATTAAAATTGGTAGAGTTTCGCGCCAAGTTCATTTCAACAAGAAACTCGTATCGAATGATGAGCGATATGTATTTGGAAGATCCAAGAAAGCCTGAGATTAAGGAAGAATCATCATAGGTATCTACCCTAGTAAGAATTAAAATTGGTAGAGTTTCGCGCCAAGTTCATTTCAACAAGAAACTCGTATCGAATGATGAGCGATATGTATATGGAAGATCCAAGAAAGCCTGAGACTAAGGAAGAATCATCATAGGTATCTACCCTAGTAAGAATTAAAATTGGTAGAGTTTCGCGCCAAGTTCATTTCAACAAGAAACTCGTATCGACTTAACGGAGGATCATCATGGGTATCTACCCTTGTAAGAATTAAAAGTGGTAGAGTTTCGCGCCAAGTACATAGGACCAAGAAACTCGTGTCGAATGATGAGCGATATATATATATTGGGTTATCAGAGGCCTAACCAAGATATCTCAAACAACCTTAACGGTTGTCGTTAAGGGGTGCCGAAGAGTACACTTTCTTAGAGCCAGCGTACTTAGGATATTTCTTAACTTTCGCTAGGCATATCGGCACGTTAACCTGGCATGTGACAGCGTTAACTATCTGTCATCTACGTCGATGACAGTGACGCACCTGGACATTTGACGAAGCTGATCGCCGACATACGTAGGACCTTTACTTACTTATTCCCCTTGCACTTACTTACTTGCCTCCCATTTCAGTTATCTTCAACCCGGTCATCATGTAGCGAATACGTAATTTGGCGAATATACCCACGTGAGATGAAAGTGCGAGAAGTGAGCGCTCTTTATTTGGAAATATTACTAGACCGAAAGTGCTAATGATCTCGTTCTTTCATCCAGCGAATACGAAATTCGGGGAATAGACCCACGTGAGATGAAAGTGCGAGAAGTGAGCGCTCTCGTCTAAAAAACGTAATAAACGCCCTTTATCTGGCAATACCACTAGATCGGAAATGCTAGTAATCTCGTTCTTTCATACAGCAAATACGTAGTTCGGTGAATAAACCCACGTGAGATGAAAGTGCGAGAAGTGAGCTCTCTCTTGAAAAATACCCTATAAACGTCCTTTACTTTGCAATATTACTAGACCGGAAGTGCTAATGATCTCGTTCTTTCATCCAGCGAATACGTAATTCAGGGAATAAACCCACGTGAGATGAAAGTGCGAGAAGTGAGCGCTCTCGTCAAAAATACGTAATAAACGCCCTTTATTTGGAAATATTACTAGACCGGAAGTGCTAATGATCTCGTTCTTTCATCCAGCGAATACGTAATTCGGGGAATAGACCCACGTGAGATGAAAGTGCGAGAAGTGAGCGCTCTCGTCAAAAATACGTAATAAACGCTGTAGGTGCCGATTCTGGGGTGGTTCCACTTTTTGTGGTTATGCCTCCTTATACTACTTCCTGGTCAAAACCATTGGCCCAGGACCCCCCAGAACTCGTAACGAGATTCTTTGTCAGGTTTCGAGAGGAGGCGGTCCACCCGGCGGCGCCAATGGCCGCGTCGACCAATCAGCGCCCGCCAATGGCGTCGCCTCTCAAATGTCCAGGCGCCGCGTCACCTTAGGTCTAGGCGGTCTTAATCTCGAGAGAGAATAAAAAAAAGTATTAACAGATACAAAAGATACCTACCGCGGCTACTTACGTTACGTACGGACAGTTTAACACAAATCTTAGGAGATACGTCTTAAGGTGACACGAAATGGTCACTCTATATCTATGAAACGCAAAGATATATCACTTTTCTCCAAACTGGATGCACCAAATCATTTTAAACTTCAGCACGTGATTACGAAAACCCTAAGGAAGAACGCGGTGCTCGTGAAGTTTCATTTACAATAAAAAGAAGAAAAAAAAAAATTGTTTATTTACCCCAGACTAGAACCAATACATTTTTTTGTTTTCTTTGGGAAAACTGTAATTTCAGGAGCACCCCGTTCTTCCACAGGGCCTCGATAATCACTTGCTGAAGTATTTAAATGATTCGGTGTACCCAGTTTGGGAAAAAGTTTCATGAACGTCTTCACGTTTCATAAACACAGAATGACCCTTTCATATCACCTTAATTCGTTAAATGAACCCGTAAGCGAGATACGGGAGGTTAGAGATATTGGAAAGATGCCCACGTCTCTCTTCGCGCGCATGCGCGTGTTCGGTCTCCGCATAACCTCACTATTGCGTTTACCTGGTGCGCCATATTTCACTCGTTACTTACAATCCGACCGTGCGCAGTATTACCGTATCATTTTCGTTTCCATTACCCTTAACGTTAATCATTTCCTTACCCTCGAAAATCTCTTTCTCCCTTTACCTTCTCTTTATCTTTTCCTAAGCATACTCTTGGTCACAACGGTAACCCCAGGGCTGATGTGCTCGAATCTTTATCTTCGTTTTCCTTTTTTCCCCTTGTTTGCCATCTATTTTACCTCTAATCACACTTTTTTCGCGCAATTAAGGCGATATGAAAGTATTACCCGAATCGGACGTGCCGATTAGTTCCGAATCTTGCCACTGGGAACATGGAGGCGCTAAAGTAGGTCCCGAAACGAGTATTCAAAATGACGTTGCCACCAAAAAGTGCATGGATGAATTTTAATTTATCGACGTCGATTAAATATCTCAGCGTCTTTCATATCATCTTAAATCGACGATTTTAATCAATTGAATTAAATCATCTCAACCCTGGTCACAATATTGCCTCTGTCTGCCGTCAGATGGCCGTTATTTTTATAAATAAAAATCCATTAAAGTAAATCATCTCAACCCTGGCCACAAGTATTGCCACTATTCGCCGTCAGATGGCCGTTATTTTTATAAATAAAAATCAATTAAAGTAATTAATCTCAACCCTGGTCACAAGTATTGCCACTATTCGCCGTCAGATGGCCGTTATTTTTATATATAAAAATCCGTTAATTCAAATCGACGATTTTAATTAGTTCAACCCTGGTGACAAGTAGTACTACCGTTCGCCGTTAGATGGCAGCGCGGTGAATTCGAAATTAGCGTAGTAGTACCATTCCCCCTTAAGGACGTCCCAAAAGGGAAAAAAAAAAAAAAAAAAAAACAGAAGAAAGCCAATGAAACGTTGATGATTCTCTATTAACCGAGTGAGAACGCAAGGGAGATCTGACTTTCTTCCCTGAACCTTTCCTCCGAGCTTCCCCACCGATCGATTCCATCGTAGCAGAGATGAGCGAGGAGACGTTTCCCGCCATAGTTTGAAAGGGAGGCGTGGCCCCCTGGCGCCCTCTACCCCCTTTACACTCTGTCAAAATAGGAACTACTTTCACAGGGGCGAAGTCTTCACGATCGGTAAAACAGGGTATACGTGGGTGCCGCGTCGTAATCCCAATCATCCACGCATAACAACTTAAATCAGTATTCGTGGCCTTCTTTCCTAACCTACGTTGACCCTGATGCTAAAAACAAAAAGGGGATAACTCAATTCCACCGATCATGCGCTGTACTTGAAATCTGCATACGGGTATTTCTTTATCGACGGAGAACATTTCGCCCCTTTGAAAGCAGTTCCACGGCGCTAGTGAGCCGTGTCTCATTTTATAGAATGGCGTGAAACATCTCCCCGCTCATATCCGATCGCATAAAGTAGCAGAACGCCCGATCATAAGCCCCAGATAAATCGGCGAAGACCTTAGCGCGGCGCTAAAGTAGTAACCGCGTGTAATCCGCGGCGAAGAATCCCGCGAACCAGAGGGCGCCACCTCCGACTCCCTCCTTAAGGAAAGAAACAGAAACCCGCGGTATGGCAAATAGGGTCTCGATAGTAGACTCTAACAAACTTCGTTGTATGTTGGATCTTACCACACATACAAACCTATCATATCAGGCAGGTTCAGGGATTTTGCATGGAATAGTGAACGGCACTAGTTGCCGCCAACGGCCACCGCGCTGTACCAAGAACAAGATAAAAACTGCATTAATCAAGACAGCCAATATTTCGCTTTGGGTTGGTTGTGTGGTTTTTTTTTTTTCTTTTTCTTTTTCTTTCTCTCCCTTTCTCTCTATCTCTCCCTTTCGCTTTACCAGACAATGAGAGATCGGCGGATCCCCGGACGGTTGCATGCCGGGGACCCACCCAGGACCGAATTGGTGCTCGACACACCAACTAAAAGGCTTTTGACTAGAGCCCCACACATCTAGATAGACATCTAAGTGACGCTAAGACGAGACCAGGTCTCGGGGGGCCACGAGGTCTCTGGGCCACTTCAAGAGGAAACGGGAGGCTGCCCTTCGTTTTACTTACAGTGCATGTCCCTCTCGTGCTCGTACTCGATGAACGCGTAACCCCTCGGCTTGCCGTTGATCGTATTGTGGATAACTACGATCTGGAAATAAGGGATAACATCGATTAGCCGTGGTTATAGTGGGTAGTAACATCCCTTGTCCGCGTTTCCATCTACCGAGGTTGAATCATCGATTACCTAGTAGGTTAAACCGTCGATTTCCTAACGGTAGGTTAAACAGTCGATTACCTAACCGTAGGGTAAAGCTGACGTCTAAATTAATTGTGGGTTAAAGACGTAAATGTTCCACCGTATTTATTTAGAGCGGGATTACGTAAAGTTGACTTCTAAATTAATCCTGGGTTAAAGACGTAAATGTTACACCGAATTTATTTAGAGCGGGATTAAGTAAAGTAAAGTTAACGTCTAAATTAATCATGGGTTAAAGACAGGATTAAGTCAAGTTAACGTCTAAATTAATCATGGGTTAAAAACGTAAATGTTTCACCTTATTTATTTAGAGCGAGATTAAGTAAAGTTAACGTCTAAATTAATCATGGGTTAAAGACGTAAATGTTCCACCGGATTTATTTAGAGCGAGATTAACAAATCGTATACACCGCTCGAAGTAAGTTGAATCGTCGGTGAACGTGTACGCATAATTGGCTGGTACTCTGAGGGTAGATTCCGTAACTTTGGCGAGAGTACTCACTTCTCGGATTGTCATCTCACGTGAGTTTATTCACCCGAATGGTTTCGCTCAATTGAAATAGTCAAAGCATTATTTGGGACGAATATTAAACAAATGCAAATATTATTTACCTTTTTTACAGGACCATACACCTCAAACTCCCTTCTAAGCTTCGACTCTGATGTATCGTAGTTCTGTAACGAAACAAATGAGACGAAGTTAGTACCCGACATAGCAGGTAAAATGTTGAATTTATGAAAATGTGACATTCAACTTACAATGCGAGCTACAAACAGCGTTTTAAATGGATCCGCCGTCACATTGGGAATCCCAGCAGGATCCCATACTGCAATTTCCTGTTCAAGTTTATATGCAACTTGCTCGGCACGCTCTCTTCTGCGACGCTCCAGACGCTCCTCACGAGTTTCCACTCGGACAGGAGGAGGTGTATCCTTGGGGTCCTGGGAGCAGAAATTATTTGGTAATTATGCATAAAAAGGTGATGCTCTCCGATGTTCGTACCACTTTGATATGTACTAATGACATATATAACTTTGATATTTGATATTAATTTCCTCTGTAAACACATTGTAAGAAAACCAATATACTACAAAAAATGATCCACATGTTCATCGATTCGGTATTGACCGTTCCCTCTAAAAACATATGGAGAAGTGGCGCCGCATACATCCATGCATCGTTTACATACATATCTTTATATATTTCCCTCGGAAACATATTCGCAGTTATATATCGTAACAAGATGCATCGACGAAGACCCCAAACCATTTATAACCAAAATGAAATAAAAGAACGAGTACAAAACGTATCGACAGAAAAGAGTATCTACTCTCCCCGCTAAACATATTTATACCCGTGACGCCGCACGCATCTGCATTGTTTACACATATATTTATATATTTCTCTCGGGGACATATCGGCAGTAGCATCAGAACAGGATGCATTAACGAAGAGCCCAAACCGTTTGTACCTAAAATGAAACGAATTAATGAGTGCAAAACGTATCGGCAGAGAATGGGCAAAAATTAACTTCAAATTTAATACATATAATTGGATGAGAAAAATTCCCAAGGGCTCGTCTCTACTTGCCTCGAAATATTTGAGGAAAGCCCCGACGCCGACGTAGCCCCCATTCTTCTTCTCGTGAGGGAGTTTACTCGCCGGGGGCAAGTACGGAATAGGGTCGCGGGGAGCAAACAGGGCCAACAAATTCGGCGGCAGGAACTGCGTCATGCTGAAAAGATCTTCGAATTATGCTGCACTCGCTGGAACTGAACGCGCACTATAGCCGGTCGATTCGCTCCCGAAATCGAGTCCAACACATCCTCGGAACTCCGACTTTACAAAATGGCGCTACACTACGGCTTCCCGTTCCGCGACGACCGCGGAGTTAAGAAGATCCAAGATGGCGCCCCCAGGTGGAGTTTTGTGGCGGGCCCGGGACGAAGTCCTGCCATCGACCACCAGGGGCGTAGCGCGCGACGAGTGCGATGCGTTTAGGACGGGGCAAACTGCGTTACCCCGTGTGATATTACAGTACTTACCTGGAATGAAAAGACGACTACGTCGGAAAGTGTTTGAAAAACGGTTGAAATTCAAGAAGAAGACTTTGTGACCAATTCTAGAGCGCACGTGGAAATCCGATCCTTTTTCTGCCCTCTGGTTTCGTACGTTAGCTTTCACCGTTTTTTGCCCCCAAGGGCGGCGCAACGAATTTCTGGTAGGGGCTCGCGCGCTCGCGATGGCGGTGCCATCTACCAGTTGCCGTTGGCGGCTCACGTGTTTGTACATCGTGCTCTTAAATCCGGGATTAGCAAATCTGGACCCAGTAAATCCGAGTTTAAGTGTCGATCGAAGCGCCAGGGTCGAATCTATATTTATTAATGCGATTTAAAGGATCTGCCCTCGATAAATCCCGGATTTAGTGCGATGAAGACGTAGTTAATATATCACGATGAAAAGCGGGAAATTTAAATAGGACTCGTAAAATAACTTCCTTGTCACTGTTTAACAAAGTTTAATATTCATAAATTCCTGTGTTTATTTCTACTTTTCATCACTTTTTCTTCTTTCTCTTCTGTTTATCTTCAACTTCACTTGGAAAAGGCTCCGCACTGTCGATGAACACTGTCCTCGTTTCATAAGCTGTATTTAATAACGACTTCCTACGAGACACTGATTCACTGTAATTATTCAGAAGACGAGAGTATTTCTGTCTCTGACTATTCAAAATGTCATTAGATTCCTCTAGAAATCCTAAATAATATTGTTCAAAGTCGAACATGTTGACAGCTCGATGGCTCCGAAGCATTTCTTCGTCGTATTCCGTTTTATACCAGCGATCCTCCTCTTCGTCTTCCTTTACCATGTAGATAGTCAAGTCTAATTTTGGAAGTAGATTCTTCATGTTTTCTGGAGGCACTAAAGTTCGCTGGTTATCATCGGACAGTTGTGATAAAAGCCTCGCAGTATTGCTGCTGTTGACGTCTTTATGTTGGCTGACGATTGTCGATATTTTTTTCTTCGACACTACCTCCGATGGCTCCAATACAATTCGATTTTTATTTAAAAATTCTTCCCTCAACCGACAACCTTGTTGCAGACGATCAGGCTTATCGGCCACCCAAACCGATTTCATCTCAGCTATTTCTTCCTCTCGTCTTGTATCTTGTACTACCTACATTTTTTTTACTCCGTCATTTATAAAGAAATTATTCAAATATACTTCATTGAATTAAAGAGAAACATTACCCCGATGTCACTTCCAGCATCGCTGATCACCTGGAGTACCCAATATGGAGATTCCATTAAGTAATTGATATCCAATGACTTTTTCGTACCATGTTTCGATTTGGCCAGTTCCGCAGTTAACGGTCTACTCAAACTCATCGAAGAAGGTTTACTCATTTTAATGCCAGCGTTGGGACCTCTTTTCTTCGCTGCATCGACTACAACCCAATCGGACTCCAAAAGTGGCCAAGAGTCATCCAAAACATAAGCCTCGAGATAATAATCCTTCGTTTCCTTTTCACTCCTCTCGTAAGCTTCATCGTTATCTTGATTCTTGCCCTTCCACTCTTTCCTCGCATCAGCAACGGACTGATCTTCATTTTTCACTAACCGAACAAGTGGCAAAATGATTGTATGCCCTCCGACCAGTTCCTTCAAGACCTTATCATCTTTAAGAATTTTTAATTTAATTTTCACTCGATCAAAAGACACTCTAAATCTGAACGAAGCAATAGTAGTCGACGTAACTTCAAGACTCCATCTCCCGATCAGCTTCCAAATGTTTGGTATATAATTGTTGAAAAACTCTTTGCAAACCAGGCGAGAAATATTGGAGAGTGGAGAAATCTTTTCCATATTTTCCAATTGGTAAAACATGACATCTCCTTTCACGCTTACTAGGTTAAGTTCCCAGTTCAGTTCTTTGTATCTGTTGGCTTCGCTCCAGCCATAACAAAATACAGTGTACCCTAACCTAGAATGTCGAAAATTCGTCGGAGCAACATCATTAGCGATGCGAAAAATCTCACGAGCAGTGTCATTATTAAAAACCCTGATAGTATATCTTGGTAATGAGATGAACAAGTCTGCGAACATTTGTGTGGTTGTGTTAGCCGGAACATTTATCGATAGTCGGACTATGGGAATCCACCGACCTGGTGAAACGTTGTTCAAAATACCACTACACTTTTGAACTTGAAGAACATGTTGAAACTCTTTAGCACAGGGATAAAAACCACACAACGAGGGATCCCTTTTCATCAAGTTGCGAAACAATACGTTGGCTATGGACTCCCTTTTGTTGTAATTAAACAGTTCGGCCAATTTAAACAGTTGCTCCAGGATGCTACGATGCTTTGGGTGATTGGGATCGTGTTGTTGCATGTATCGTTTGATCAGTACTCTTCGAAAGAAGGATTGAATCAGAAGTGCTGCTCGATCGTAGTCGATAGGTTCGTAGTCCTCGCCTGTCATTTCTTCGGATCTGGACCGACCCAGTCTTCTGCTTCTTAGTTCATAATACGAGTAATTAATGTTATCTAGCGAAGTACTGGAGCGATGATCATTTATTCCAATGTCAGGATTAATGAAGAAAATCCTCAGTGCCCGAAGGATATCTCCAGAAATCTCAGGGAAGGAAGACGTCACAGCCCAGGATAATCCTTCGGAAAAGAGGCTGTGGATCTTTCGAGTTTTTCTTTTCTTGCTGGGCCTTCGTCTATTCAAACGATTCGATGACTCTTTATCGGCTGGGATGTAACTCTGATAATATCTCTTTAATTTTGTACGGTAATCTGGAGTGCCGAATGCTTGTAAAGCATCGTTCAGTCCATCGCTTACCCTTTTAACGTAATCATCTACGAGACAAGATTCCATTGACATAATCTCATACATTGTTTGACGATTTCCAATGTAGAACACTGTATCGGAGAGGATCTTCATGAAGAAAGCTGTTTCGGAGTGCACAAATATGGAGAATAAATGTCGCCCAGGTTCAAGCTCAAAGACAATTGATTTGGTTCCCTTGGTTTTTAATTCTGCCACCGGTTCATCCCCCACTGGTCTCGAACAGAAATTGTGTGCTTCGATCACTGCGTAACTTGAAGATTCTGAGGTCTCCAGCAAGACGGAGTCAGAATCTTCACACTTCCGCACTTTAGACGTTGAGAACTCAACGAGAAAGAACTTTAACTGCACAGAATCCACCAACAAGTACAAAGGTTCATTTTTGCTCTTCCGCAACTTCGATGAGCATCTGTAGCGATCTCTAAACAAATGTTCCGGAGTGCTTGCCTTCGCATCCTTCTTCTTCGAGTCCTTTCCAGTTGTAGATTTAGCTTTACTCTCACCTTGCGAATCAAAAGTGTCAGAAATTTTAGAAGAGTATGCGAAGTGCCACGGTTTGTAAAACAGCTGGACTGCTTTTACGTAGGCACTCATTTTATTAAAGTCTCCCCAGAAGCCTGTATCGAGAGAGACGTTGACTTCTTCTTTTGTGGACTCGATTGATTTCAGCAGACTTCCTTTTTTACTCTTCACCGTCTCTGGTTTGGATGTCTTATGATGCTTTTGATGTTCTTCCTCGTGTGGGGTCTCCAAAATTCCACTTTTGACACTTTCCTTCTGCGATCCTAGAGGACTAACCATTTTCAGGTAACGGATCGGCACAAAGTAGTCCACAGGGTTTATCAGATTTCGGTCTATCGCCCAATCCAGCCAGCGATAGTTCTTCCATTTTGCCAGCGGGGCTTTCACCTGAGCATTTACACAATCTTTTATCCCTCCACTGCATCACTTTTTCTTCGATAACTTACTTCCCCTGGGTCGAGGGGAACATCCCGCAGCAACTCTACGTAGATCAGATATCCAGAACATGGAGCTGTGCTTGGAACATTCCCCGAAGAAAGATTTGTCATCTCACTGACTACGATGAAAAGAACTGTCGATGGCTCATGCGATTCTTTAATCTGTTTCCTTCGACTCTCTCCGTCAGAATTCAAAAATCTGCCATCGAAGTCCATTGTCTGCGATGACCATTCAAAGCGATCAGCATATTTCCTCAGAAAGTCCCACTTGGACCGAGTCGACAAATGAGTTACATCCAACGACAAGCACAACCATCCTAGAATGAATTAAGTATATCTCAGGTAACACATAACCTCTTAACTTTCTTGTACAGATAATATTTAAAGCAGCGATGATTACCATTGAATTGGATTTATTTAATAAATTAGTTACTTACCAGTCAAGCAGGTGATTACACTGAAGTCAGTAATTTCCCTTATTGGTGTCCAAGAGAGCGAAGCAATTTTTAAAAGTGCCTTCGCAAGCAACATCGGCCACAGCTCAAAATTGTTTGCGGTGCAAGGAAGAAGAGGTTTCCCTTCCTCGTCTACTGGTATTCTGTCGTCGACCAGAAAACGACGCCAGCATCCCATAAAGAAAAGACGCACTATGTACTTCCCTAATTAAACGTTTAAATAAATAAAGAAATTCTTGAATAAAAATTATCTACGCTTTCTTACCATGTGTATTGAAGGAAGGTCGATGAGCTGCGCCTTTTCCAGCCTTGTTTAAAGAGTACACATTAAACCAACCTTGCCAGGGTTGGTTCGCATTATTCCAAAGGAAATTACCTTCGCTAGCAACTTCCAATCCACTTCGACCACAATATTGAAGATCGACCACTGACGATATGAACCACCGTGCGAACTGTTAATTTGTAACGGAGGGAAATAAATCCTCATTTAAGCTATGGACTTCAATATAGACATTCAGGTTAAAAGGAATAACACCGATGGATATTTTAAACTGCAGGAAAAATGATAAATCCCATCGGAGTAATTCCATCGAGACGATACAGAATATTAAGAGTTACCTCGCTGTGAAGAATGTGGCCATTGTTTCTTGAAAAATCAAACTGTTCACCTCCAGGCACAAATACAGTTGGAGGCGCCTAAAAATCCCAAGAGAAATCCCAGGAATTATTAAACAAAATTCAACCGAACCTCCTCGGTTTAACTTTTTAAGGTTACAATTCTCTCCGTCACATTTTCACTCACCGATAAGTTTGCCAACTCGCGAGCTCTTATCCATTTATGAACACTTAGAGATGGAGGCATCATCACTGTTTCTGTATCCCAAAAGAACCCATCATCGGGACCTATAAAAAACATTTCTTATTACCAAGTCACATTAATCGATAGGAAAGAAAAATAAATATTACTTTTAGGGCTATCCCACTTCTCCACGTTGAGCTCTGAATCCGACCATTCATTCCACGGGACAATTTTAACATCTTCTGGAAATTGTTTCGCAGAGTCGACATCGGTTAACCTCCTTGACTTTCCAGACATCCTTCACAGTTTCTTTTCACACATTATCCTTCCACTTGTCTGTATTTTCCTCCCCCAAAAAGCATAAAAAGACATTCGACTACCTTCAGACCGCTGTCTTCGAAACAAAGCCAACATCGAAAGAGCTTACAAAATAAAACCACCGAACATACTTAATAAAATAACAAATCTTTTTCAATGATCCGATTGAAAGTTTTATTTGCACTCGCATACAAAAGATACGCTTCCGTTTCTTTCTTTTCTTCATTTTTATACAAAGGTATAATCCAGCCGCTTCCAAATATTCTCCACTCAATAATCACCACTGCGCATAAATATTTCTTACATTGATCGGAACTTAGTAGTAACATCAAGTGGTATCGACAAAACTATCTCTAGTCCCTGATTCGTAATCTGCATTGTATTAAAAAAGAAAAAACATTAACTAGAGGAAGGATTACCAACGGAGTAGTATCGGAGTAGTATTCGAGTGGAAGTAACTCTGTAACTTATGCGTCTTTACATTATAAATCTCATTAATAAATCCAGAAGATCCCTGGCCCGTGGCACGATAGAGTGATATCCACAAATTTCCTGTAAATAATATCTACAAATTTCTAAACAATATCTACGGTCTACACTTGTGTCGAATGGCCATAAAGAGTTGTTCGATCACTGGTTTCGGAGAGCTGGCACTCAAATTAATAAGCTACGTGAGTAAATTAACAACAATAATTAAGAGTTTATAATAACCGATTTGTTCTCACTTAGCCGGTGAATAAGTCTACGGAGGGAATTAATTATTTAGTTATCCTGCGGTTTGGAACGGAGCATAAATAAATGGAAGTAACGGAGCATACTTATATATGAGAATAAGTGTATATACTTATGTACATTTTAAAGATAAACCTGTTAATAAAGCTCTATTCGTTGGGAAATTATATCTATAACTGGGAGAATCGCAGGGCATGGAATTCTATTGGTAACGATGAGTGTCGATTACTTGTAAATATTATAGAATAAATATAAAAAGAAATTTATCAAACTGTTCGCTGTATAATATAGTCTGATATCTAAAACGTGTACCGTAAAATCTGTAAAGTTCGAATAAAAAGATTATTAGTGTTCGTCACAACCTGAGTAATGAGTATGTAGCAGCCAAATAAATTGAGTAAATTCAAAAAGAGTATGAAGACAATGTAGAAGCGCAGAGACACCATTTCCCATTAATGCAACATTAACAGAACTTATCGTACACTAGTGATATATACTTCGCAGCATATATGACTATCGGAACAAGAAAAACTGCATTACACTGATTATCGTAACAAAGTAGCAAGTAATCTCAAAGAATTAAACGTCATTTTCGAATGTTCATCGCACCTATATAGAAATTAAAATCCAAACTCCAGTATCAATAAAGTAGAAATTCTTCTCTTAAGCTTTCGCATTATACCGATAATCGTAACAAAGTAGCAATTAATCTCAAAGAATTAAACGCAAAAGATCGTTGCACCTAGATAGAAATTAAAATCCAAACTCCAGTATCGACAAAGTGGAAATTCTTCTCAGCGTAGCTCTTAAACTTTCGGAAATTAAGTTGATATGAAAGTGTGATATATACGTACCAACAAGTCAACATATTTATTATATATATAAACAATGTAGCATTTACCTCCAACAAAAAAAAAATAAATAAACCTTTTTTGTCGAAAAATGAAATTTCACGAGCAGCGCGTTCTTCCTCAGGACCTCCACAATCTTGCGACGAGATTTAAAACGATTAGGCGTACAAAAAATGTAGAAAAGTAAGATAAATATGTAGACAATTCGCTACGCACATATCCTACTTTCATATCGCCTTAAATCCCTGGAATGATAATTCTCAACAAAGTATAAGCGATCTAAAAATCATCCCAACCATCAAGAAGCCCAACCCTCCCCGTCGGCACCGCCTCCTAGACTTCGGTCCGTGTCCAAATTAAAAAGACCATCCTAATCGCTGTTTAAACCCTCCCGAACAAATGATGGACATGTATCTTCTTCTTGTACGTCCTCTTAACGGCGAACTTGATGCAGACCAGGACGAGGATGGCAGCGGACGCGATGTAGAGCATGACGCAGATGCTGATGTCGAAGATGGTGAAGTCCCATCCGATCTTCTTCCGGGTGACGCCCTTATCCTCGTTCACGGCGACTAGCCTCTCCTGCCTGGGGCTGGAGATATCCTCCAGGAGGAGAGATGGTAGCTCCACCTCGGCCATGTTGATCGTCGAGTACTTCCTCTTCAGGTACCCGAGGACCTCCACCTCGTTCCAGGTCCTGTTGTCGAACCTACACCTGGGACAATGGATGTCCAGGGGGTACTGGACCTTCATCCGCCCCGGGTCCTTGGACTCCTCGGAGGAGAGTCTTCGGTTGACCTCATTGTGCGCCCTCCAGAGCCAAAGGACGCCCTCCGTGCGGTTCCCGACCTGGAAGAGGCCCTTCCTGGCGGCCATCTCCAGGAAGTGCCTAGAGCAATCGGCGCAGCCGAAGAAGTTCTTCACGTAGCCGTGGATGGCGCCGAGAACTTCCTTAGGATCCCGCGAAGGCCCCTTCCCGAAGCCGTCGTTGAGCCTGACGGTCAGGGTGTGGAACATGGTCCAGAGTCCGCAAGGATACCCCCGGGAGTTCCCTCCAACGGGCACGCAAGCCATCCACTTCTTCACCCCGGAGAAGACCGGCTTGACCTCCTCCTCGGCGAGACGCGCCATCCTGGAGAACTCCCTGCCGGATACTTCCTCCAGGTCCTTCAGCTTCTCCAGGAGCAGGTCCAGGAAGGGAAGTATGTTATAATTGGAGGGGAAGTACTTGATCAGGACGCTCAGGTAGTTCTTCAGGGCCTGCATCTTCTCCCCGTGGATGCTCTTCGTCATAGGCACCTCGTGGAAGAGCGAGTACCTCAGCGCCATCTCGAGGTCCAGCCAGAACAAATCGTCCTCCGTGGGGGAGCTTTTGGAGCCCTCTAGGGGATCCTGCTCCCTCGTCGAGTCCGGACGGAGATTCGGGCTGGAAGTGGTCGACGACGTCGACCCTGGGCTAGACGCTTCCTCGCTCGTCGTCAGGTTCGACCCGGAGGTCTTCAGGAAGTCCAGGATGGCTCCGCGGAAGACCTCGCGGGCTGGCGTCTTGACCGGCAGGATCTTATGGGAATCCCCTCGTCCTAGGACCACCAGGCTCGGAAACTTGTTCACGTTTATCATCAGACCTAGGGGCTCGTTGTCCGAGGTGACGCTCCGGATGCGCACCCCCTCCACCTTGTGCAGGTCCAGGATCACCTCCGCGCCCAGGTACGAGTCCGGCTTCTCGAACACCAGGAAGTAGTGCTTCACGGTCTCTGGCACGTTCCTCCAGAGGTTCTTCACGTCGCCGCTCCTGCAATTATTAATTATTATATAATAATTATAATATTAATCGCACAAAAAATGTATATCGGTGAGTCAAGAATATATGGAATAAATAAATTAATGTATCCATGCGAGAGACTTTAAATTTTATATTGAGAGTCATCGCTGTGAAGGAAGTGTTTTTTAGGAGCTCCATGAAACGTGTGCATCAATTTTCTTGTATCGGTTCTGAAATTGTGCAACTACGATAACATGTTAATTACTTCTCCTATCATTACTGTTGACGATGTGATTGTGCAACCCGATTATGTTCAGGTGGCATAACGATTTAATTACACGATATCAAGTATTGCAACTATAAAATTGCTCCGATGATTTATCTGGAGAGCGTAACTAATCGAATGGTTCCTGTGAAATTTATTTCTCCACTCGGAGCATGGAAATGTGTTCGCTGGTGACGTAACAGTGTCTCCGATAGAATTAATGGGTTATTACTGGATTCTCGGGAAACCAAATCGCTTATAATTTCGCGGTAAGAACACGTATGCAAGAATATCAGATGCACTCATTCGCCATTAAACGCGATTAAGTCCATAATTGAACGTCTTGATTCCACAAATGTCCAGTTGTAACCCGTTATGATGCCCGGGACCTCGATTATTCCATCCAGCGATCAATGTATGGCTCGACCGAGTATTCCAACACTTTTATACACAATCACTAAATACATCCGAGTATTTGAGCAGCCGTTTAACACATGATCGTTCTCTGCTTGATAAAAAAAATCATCACTTGCTTAAATACACATTACGAAACTCGCTTCTTGGTTCTTTAAAGATGGAATCCACTGAATACCTACGATAGCGCAAGGGAATATTATACATTTAACTATATAATCATTCGAGAAATCTCGTTCTGGTAATATCGTTGGCTCCGAAGTTAAAGAACTGATCGTAAGAGTACGTACCTATAAGGCACGATATTGGGCCACGTAGAGCCGCGACCATCTTGTTGCTCCTTTCTCAGACGATCGATTAAATTATGCCTAATAGCATAAACATCTTTCCCCTTCTCGACTTCGATCCCCATCGACGTAGGACTTGCCATAACGGAGAAATACTTGAGCATCGGGTAATGCATTATCTCATACTCTCTACAAATAGGAGTATTATCATCGTCAGCGCAATCAATAGCCGCAACTTTAACGACGTCCCTCCAACCTGTTAATAATTTAAGATAAGTCATCGAAGTACAATTAGCGAACATCGAGCGAGGACAAAATTGCTTTAAAATTAACCGAACGTTACAGCATTAAATACTCTCGATATGAGTTTAAAAGTCTTATTCGTACTTAATAATACTTTCGGTGCCTTCGAGGCAAGGAACGGACTCTATGTCTAATGAACGCTGCGAGACGCATACTTCAAAGCCGTAATAAAAATACCCACCACTGACGTCTCGTGCCAACTCTTTCCAAGTGGGTGCGAATCGATGGCAAAAGCCACACCAACTGTTGTAAAACTCAACGAGCCAGCCAGTGGCACTGGCATTGACGCTGGTTTTAAAATTATTCGCGTTTAGTACAATGACATCGTCGCTGGAGTTGTACAGCCCTTGAGCAGGAGCCAAACTTTGATAAGCATCGCTTTCGCCGATCGCTGCCAATTTTACGCCACCGATCGCGAAGATGCACAAGAAAAGCGTCTTCACGACGAACTCGTAGCTTCTCATGTTCGTCTCTTCGGTAACTTAACCTCAAAACGTTACCCACTCATCGCAGATTTTCCATGGACAGACATCCCTATCGTTATCTCTCCACTCGAGCGAAAACTGTCAAAAGAAGCAGACAACCCGTTCGAAAATCATGCAAAGCGAAGCATGTCCCTTGCCAACGTTTCTATACGAAATGATCCTACAGATTGCAAGAACAACTTGGTAAGATCAGAAGGTTATGTCCAGGTTTTATGCTCTAAGGTATGGAGTCACGGTCACCTGACGGATACATGTTAAACCTGGTTTATGTTTAACATGAACACGTCTTCATCTTTGCCCGTTTTCTCATGAGAAGATTTTAATACATCCTCGATATAATCCATGATTTTCTTTTAAAAGAAATTTAATTAACTGAGACTAAACGATCGCATTTAGCTGGTTAACCTAAACGGCGGTTAAAGGCAATTAACTCGCCGTTAAGATATGGAATGCTCGGCGTGTATTAGGTATTTTTGACGAGCGCGCTCACTTCTCGCACTTTCATCTCGCGTGGGTTTATTCGCCGTGAGCTCCTCATTTTTCACATTTTCGCTCAATTTGCTTTACGTAATAGACCCCCCCAATATAATCCACGATTTTCTCACGTTTGTGCAGTTTTTAGATCGAAATTCAATTAACTATAATTAAACGATCCAATTTGGCTGGTTAATCTAAACGGCGATTAAAGAGTCGAAGTTGTTTTCTAATGGTCAATGCAGTACAATTGTTCATTGTATATATTCACCACGGAGATATACATTTTGCTGGTACGTAAAAGTTAACCTAACCTAACCTGTCTACTACGATTAGTTTTAAATACATTTTGAAGGAAATGCATTATTTGAAACAATGTTCAGGAAATATATATTAAATATCGCTTCTTTTGCACGTCCTTTACGACTAGGTTAGATTGTATAAATTGTTAAAGTAATAGGTTATATTAATATTTTTGTTCTTGCAGCCGATTCGGCAGCATGGCATACTGAAGGTACGAGGTGACGATGGCATCGGAAGAACATAAACGATTAGCTGATTTCATAAAAGCAGTCCACAATGATTTGCGGGAAAAAACTCATCTTTATGGAGCTACGGAAGCGTGGAGGCGACACGTTGAACAGCGTGATGTTTTACAGGTGAGAAAAGTTTACGCTTCTGTATATTTACCGAAATTAATGTGCCCTTTTGCGATTTTGTACTCAATCGAATTGATCTTTTCAGAAGTATGCGACGTCGATGGAAGCGCTGGCGACGAAACATTGGGTGAAGCCTGGAGAAGATCCACGAAAGCAACAGACGAGTGTGAAATGGATCGAAAATGAATGTATGGAATATTTTATTAACGGGGGATTAGAAAAGTATAACGAGCGAGAGATAGAAATAATACAGAAAATGCTGGATACTCGGTTCTCCGATGTTGCTTATCCAAAAGATGGATCTGGCATTAGTTTTGAGAAATGTAATGAAATTTGCGATTTTAACATCGGACGCAACTTTAAAAAAGTAAGGTTATTAGACGTGGGAAGCTGTTACAATCCACTTGGATTAATTGAAATCTTCGACGTAACGGCTGTCGACCTAACCCCATTTGCCGATAGTGTCTTACGGTGTGATTTTCTTAGTTTAAAAATTGGAGAGCATAGAGTAATCAGCGAGGAGCGGAAAGAATTGAAAGAGTTGCCTGCAAAGTTCTTTGACGCCGTTGCATTTTGTCTATTATTGGAATACATGCCGTGTCCAGAACAAAGGTTCAATTGTTGTCGAAAGGCATACGAACTGTTACACTCGGGGGGAATTCTCATTATCGTAACCCCAGATTCAAAGCATGTGGGAGCTAACGCCAGAATAATGAAGTCTTGGCGCTACGTATTATCAAAATTAGGCTTCATGAGACTGAAGTATGAAAAACTAAAGCACACTCATTGTTTAGTCTTCCGGAAAACTGTTTCTAAAGACGTAGCCATGCGATGGGCAGATTTGCAAAATTTCCCAAAGGACGATACATTATTTCAGTTCGATAACAAAATATTCATTCCGCAAGATTTTCAGGAGCGTAACAATAATGCATTTCTAGACAAAGAAATAGAATACGGTGGTGACGTAGATATGTTCGACGAGTTGCCTTTCGCAGAGAACAGCGATCGATGACAAATACCATCCAGATTGTCCGTTCCTAAATTTCACCATGTATTTATTCATCGACTGGCATTTCTCAAAACAACTTTACCTTACTATTAAGATTTCTCTGATATTTAGAAACTCTCTTCGATCGATATGTTTCCACTTCACCTTAATTCATCGACAAGGTCTGAATGTTTAATATAAAACCTCCCTGGATCTCCAATCGCGAAGTTCCTCTTCTACTTTTAAATATAAAATATTAAATCCATGTGGAAAATTTATATTAACGCTAGAACGATCTTTTTTAATTTTTTTAAATGTTTTTTTGTATTTCTTCGTCTCATCCAGCATGGGGATTTTGGTGGTAAACTCTAGGGATAATTTTCTAGAACACGCGTATATATCGTTTGTCCCTGCAGTTGATGTTTTTTATCGGCGGGGATGACGGGAGGTATTGGAAGATCGAGAGTCGGGGTAGGCGGAACAATGAAAGGTTTGATAACAGGAGCAATATTGGGATGTCGTTATCTCATTGCCCCGTCGACTGCACTTTTACCCTGGGACATGCAGGGTGTCCTGGGTAACGATCGTCGCCGACCTGGAGGTCTCCTCCGTCCCCACGTCACATTTATCCGGGTTATTTTAATTTTTATTTTAATTATTTCATTTTAAAATCAATTGTTTTATTTTGAAATCAATTGTTTTATTTTAGAATCAATTGTTTTATTTTAAATTAAATTGTTTTATTTTAAAATCAATTGTTTTATTTTAAAGTCAATTGTTTTATTTTAAAATCAATTGTTTCATTTTATAATTAATTCTTTTATCTTAAAATCAATTGTTTTATTTTAAAATCAATTGATTTATTTTAAGATCAATTGTTTCATTTTAAAATCAATTATTTTTTAATTAAAAATTTTAATCTTCACATAAAGTACTTAGGGCCCGACATTTGGTCCAATATCGCCTGCACGGCTAGGCGAATTTCGCCCATATGTCGAAATGGCTCCGTGTTCAAAGGGTTAAGGGGATGTGAAAGGGTCATTCACAATTTATATCACCTTAAGGTGATACGAGAGCGAATGGTTTAAATCGAAATATAAGCTTCGATCAATTAAACCGGAATCGACAAAGGGAAGTTACAATGGCAAGCCGCATAAACTGGTGTTAATTTTAAGCGCAGCTGTTCCGGCACGGATTATCCGCACGTCTGCGAAAACGACGCCTTCTAAGAGAGTTTCCACGGTTCGGTTTAATTAAACCACCGGAGATCGGGGATTTAATGCTAGGCGTCGACATCAAAAGGCAATAATATCGCGTTTGGTTGTGCCGAAGGATGCGGTTCCGCAGGCGGAAACGCTCCCTCCGCCTCGCCGCGCAAGCTTCGGATGTTTCCTTAAGTCTGACTTCAAAGTTGGCAATTTGCGGATCCCGAGAATGAGAAAAAGTCTGGTGCTTCCTGCCAGAATTGCGGTAACAATGGCTAAGTTTATGTCGTCCTCGAAATCCGGGATTAATCGACCCCGGACGCAGTCAATTCGAATTTAATCCTTTGAAGAGGGAGACATTTCGACATTTGGGCGAAATTCGTATGACCGGGCAGGCGATATTGGACCAAACGGCGGGCGCCATTAGGCGCTCTTAGTAGCCAAATGGTTGCAGAAATTGCAGATGCCAGGAAAAACAAATGTAGATGCCAGGAAAAAATTGTAAACGTTACGAAAAAAATTGCGGATGCCAGGAAAAAATTGCAAACGTTACAAAAACAATTGTAGATGCCAGGAAAAAATTGCAAATGTTACTTAAAAAATTTTAGATGTCAGGGAAAAATTGCAAACGTTACTAACAAAAATTGCAGATGTCAGGAAAAAATTGCAAACGTTACGAAAAAAAATTGCAGATGTCAGGAAAAAATTGCAAACGTTACGAGAAAAATTGCAAATGTTACGAAAAAAAGTTGCAGATGCCCGGAAAAAAAATTGCAAGCGTTACAACAAATTGCAAACCTCGTGGAATGATTGCGGACATCCCCTGAAAGTGTAGGAAATTTTGCAAATGATATAAAAAAGAAATTTCCTCGATAAGTACCGAGATACCAAGGGACGAGTAAAGAGGGGGGAAAGAAACAGAAGTTGATTTGAAATTTCGGGAACTTAATTTTCGGTATCAGCATTTAGAAACCCCGGTTAACGGCATAAAAAAGTCGCTTCATCGTCCCCGAGTGCCTTATCACAGTTTCCCCGGGAAATGCGAAATCGACGGGCGTATCAAAAGGCAGGGAAATGAAAAGAGGGACTGAGAGAGGGAAAATACTTGATTTCCGGAAACTCGAGACGGAAGGAGCCCTCTCTGTTATTTCTCGGAGTTTTCGGCCTCGTTCTCGAGAGAGGGAACTTTTCCGGGAACAATAGTCGGACATTTTTCCCCCGATCGGGCCCGGAAAATAACGACGAAAGGGGCGATTTTTCTTTTTCTTTTTTTTTTACCGATTGTCTATGAAAATGGGTCGCTATCTCCCCGGGTAGTCGGAATGGACGATAAAGAGAATAGGCCGAGTTACTTCTGACCACTTTGCCGTTTACAATGCAACCTATTATCCGCTTTCTTATATCTATATAGCTAGAATAGTTTGTAATAGTAATTAAATCCAAGTGCAAGGGGTTAATGAATTTTCTTTTTTAATTTTTCTCACCGTGGATAGATTTCTGGAATTTTCCAAAAGGCGATTTTTTCGTTGGAAACGACCCCTCGAATAGAGGGAACCGAAAATGGCAGTCCAAAAAATTGCAAATGTTACGAGAAAAATTGCAGATGCCAGGAAAAAATTGCAAATGTTACGAAAAAAAATTGCGGATGACAGGAAAACATTGCAAATGTTACGAAAAAAATTGCGGATGCCAGGAAAAAATTGCAAATGTTACGAAAAAAATTGCAGATGCCAGAAAAAAATTGCAAACGTTACAAAAACAATTGTAGATGTCAGGAAAAAATTGCAAACATTACGAAAACAATTGTAGATGTCAGGAAAAAAATGCAAATGTTACGAGAAAAATTGCAGATGTCAGGAAAAAATTTTAAATGTTACGAAAAAAAATTGCCGATGCCAGGAAAAAATTGCAAATATTCCGAGAAAAATTGCAGATGCCAGGAAAGAAATTGCCGATTTTTATTATGATGATTAATCTCACCGCGGATAGATTTTCCGGAATTTTCAAATAGGCGATTTTCTTTCGTTGAAAACGACCCCTCGAACGGAGGGAACGAAAATGGCAGTCCAGGTGGAAAGTCAAGAACAAGGGAAAATGGAGCAATACTCCTGTTATTGCTGGCTCGTCTATGGGGTGTTCCGGAATTTCCCCTCTCCCTTATTCTCCTTTTTTTTCTTTTCCTTTTTTATCTTTCAATAACGCGCTGACCCAGATCTTCATCGCGGGCTCGCGAGCTCAATATCCGCATCGTCAAACATCATAAACTAGGGAATATCTTTGGGCGGGAACGTTTAATTTTATTCCCCACGGACCGTACAAACAATGCCGAAGTTAAACGTGGAATGGATCTCCTAGGGAATCGATACTTCTTTGTTGGCTCGAAACTTTTCCTTCCGGGCCCGTAAAAGGATAAGCGAGAGATGATTCGAAGAGGTGGTGGAAATATATTAAAGTCCATGAAGACCTTAAGGGGGTGCGAAAGCGGCATCTGATGTCTCCATCTTTTATAATACTTTTCTTCAAACTGGATGTACCGAAACGTTTCAAACTTTGCAACATTAATTTAGAAGCTAAAAGGAAGGTCTTGACGTTCTTGAAATTCCATTTTTTTATAACAAATTTCATATCGCCTTAAGAGGGTGCGAAAGTGGTATCTGAGATGTCCATCGTTTATGATACTTTTCTTCAAACTGGATGTACCGAAACGTTTCAAACTTTACATCATTAATTTAGAAGCTAAAAGGAAGGTCTTGACGTTCATGAAATTTAATTTTTTTTTTTTCTATCAAGCGTATACGAATCGGGTCTTACTTTTTAACCCGGTTCGAAATTCCGGGCAATTTGGAAGATTGCAATTCTAATCCGCGGCAAAGCAACGCGGTCGCATTATCCGGCTTACTCGGATGAATTTACTGCCTGCACGTATTCGGTCTGGTGCAACGGGAAGCAATCAATGAATTGGACTCTAGAGTACCTCCAGGGTTATTATTCCACGCCTACTCGGCTCGGGATGGAAACTGTCGTTTATCCGGCGAGTCAATTCCTAGGGGAATCTATGGGATAGAAAAAGTAACTAGATCAATTCATAAATAATAAGTTTGGCTCGTCGCATCTGCAGGGCGTTTATCCGGCGAGTCAATTCCTAGGGGAATCGATGGGGTAGAAAAAGTAACTAGATCAATTTATATATAGTTAATAAATAATAAGCTTGAACCTGGCTCGTCGCACCTGCAGGGCGTTTATCCAGCGAGTCAATTCCTAGGGGAAATTCAGGGAGACGAATTCGAAGGGGGAAAGAAAGGAGGAGATAAGCCGCGGGGGAGGATGAAAGGGTTGAAAGCGGAGAAAAAAGGGCGGCCAGATCGGTGTCGGGCTTTACAAATTTGCGCATCGGTTACCGATAAATCGAAGGTAATGAATCGCGGAAGATGAACAGCCACGAAGTGGCACTCCCTGCCCTTTGCAGCGAGTGCAGTTTCAGTTCGGTGCAGCTGCATCCGTAACCGTGAGAAAAATTGCCGGCTGGTGGTGGGGTCCACTTGCTTATCCCGAAACTGCAGCTCGTGATAAGGGGGGTAAGGTGATAAGGTCGATATGCACCGTAAATGCAAATTCGAGGGCCTCCATCATACGATTTGTCTTTCGAAATTTGACTTTTTGTCGTGTATATGTTACAGTGAAACACCGAAATCTGATGAATGTCGACTTTCACCGGTGAATGTCAACATTCACATAGTCGCTTAGTGTATGTCCGAAATATTTGCTAAATACTCTTATTTCTGACTTACACCGGTAAATCTTGACATTCACCATGCACTAATATCTGTGATTGTCGACACACACTGGAGAGGGTCCGAATGTACAACAATGTAATGAAATCTTCGATCTTTCACCGACGTATTTGGTATCTGTTGACATTCACCGGTGAAAGTCAACATTCTCCAATTTCGGTCATTCACGGTAACATGTATATCAGACTTTTATATCACCTTAAAGTTCTACCTTGATTGATCGGTATTGTTGTTTATCTTGGAGGGTTGCTGCGGCAAATGGGGCAACCCGAAGGTTGCCTTTGTTGCATCGGGGCAACCATTAACGCGAATCCTCGGCCACGTTGGCGCTTAAGGGGGAAACGTGTATCACCTGGGTAAGCGAAAATCCGAGGAATGGTTATCAGCTGTTCACGGTCGAGCGAAGACCCCGGTCGATCCGGAGGGATCGACGAGACCTGCGGAATCGACGCGGAGAAAATTCCGCGTCCCGATCCGCCTGGAACCAACAGCCCCGAGTTTTCCGCATTACCATTCCGCATCGAGGATTCGCTTCTTCGAGGAAATCCCGATGAACCCCCGATGAACACTTGATGTAGGGATGAATAAATTCCTACCCTGGTTTCGAATTCCACGCAAATCGAAACTCGATCCGCATCGAGCTCGTTTAGATGTTAATCCATAAATGTCGAAGCGTGAAGATATACGAGCAATTTTTCTTTTTTTTTTTTTACACTCAATTTGACTTCTCAGATGTGTATAAACTGACTCTTTCATATCTGACTTCTTCGGGAGGTTGCGCGCGCAACCACCGAAGCCTATGACGGCGCTTCAGTCGATCCGGAGCGCCAGTAGGACGCGCGCCTTCCTCCGGGGTGGATCCGCGTCGCTCTTCCGCTCGGATCGGGAATTTTTGCCGAAAGATGCATGCCGTGAATTTTTTTAAATGTACTCACTAGTCTATGCATAATTCATAATGTTTACTATGCAACGTGTTATTTTATCAATTTCATTTCGATTAAATTCCTTGCGCCTTTGATATCACATCAAAGGTTTAAAATTTGAAAAATGTTTAGGAAATGTTTTATTAATATTTAGAAAATATTCTATGCTACTAGGGGTGTAGGTGAACGTTATCTTATCAATTTCATTAATGCCGATTAAATTTTTCCCGCCTTTCATATCACATTAAAAGTGAAAAATGTCGATAATTTACATTAAACATTGTACATGGATTACATCCATACATGGTCAGGGTTTGTGCCCCGAAAATGCTTAGAAAATATTTTATTAATATTTAGAAATTATTCTATGCTACTAGGGGTGTAGGTGAATGTTATCTTATCTATTTCATTAATGTCAATTAAATTTTTCCCGCCTTTCATATCACATTAAAAGTGAAGATAATTCACATTAAACATTGTACATGGATTACATCCATACATGGTCAGGGTTTTAAAATCCAATAAACAATGGAAGTTGGTCTCGACTCCGGAGCAAACTATCCGTGAATCGAAATTGACTCTCGAAGTCGATGTCGGTCCGGCCCGAGGGCTCGATAACTTCCGGTTAGTTCATTATCAGGAAGTTGACAAGTCCGTTATCAGGAAGTTGACAATTATCCGAGCCCTGACTACTATCAAAAGGCCCGATGTGAAATTCGAGGGACTCGGTGACAAATGAAGCTTTGATAACTTGAAAAGCACTAATTAATTAAGGGAGCTTCGGTTATCAGTTCGGAGGTTTGATAACAGCCGAGTAGCTGTTATCAAACCTCTAGGCGTTGAACAGGGCACTGGTAAAAATCCCCATGTTAATCCACCCCCCTTAATTAATTCCCTAGTGGCTTAGAATAATTTCTAAATATTCACTTCTTTGATGGTTGGAGGTTTGATAACAGCCACTCGGCTGTTATCAAATTTCTCGGGAAGTGGCGATTTTATCACCTGAGGGGTTTTTTTTTTTTCTTCTGCCCTATCTTCGCCCTTTTTTTTGTCCTGGTGCTTTTTCGACCTGCGGATAATAAATCCTTCCTATCGTCGCTTGATAACGTTATCAGAACGCTCGGCAGAAGTTCCCGATAGCTTCTAAATCTCCGTTTTTTTTATCCCCGACCTTTTGGATAAATCCTGATTAATCAATTCGGAATGGGGGATTTTTTTAATAAAGCTTTCCAAGTTGCACTAAAGAAGGAAATGTCGAAGGAAAATAGTTAGGCATATTTAACAATGTTATCTGGTTAGATAATCTGACATCTGCAATTGTTTTCATAACGTTTGCGATTTTTTCCTGGCATCTGCAATTTTTCTCGTAACATTTGCAATTTTTTCCTGATATCTACAATTGTCTTCGTAACATTTGCAATTTTTTCCTGGCATCTACAATTGTTTTCCTAACATTTGCAATTTTTTCTGGCATCTACAATTGTTTTCGCAACGTTTGCAATTTTATCCTGGCATCCGCAATTCTTTCCCTAACATTTGCAATTTTTTTCTGACATCTACAATTTTTTTTTCGTGACGTTTGCAATTTTTTCCTGGCATCTACAATTGTTTTCGTAACATTTGCAATTTTTTCCTGACATCTGTAATTTTTTTTCCTGACATGTACAATTTCTGCAACCCTTTGTCTACTAAGAGCGCCTAAAGGCGCCCGACGTTTGGTCCAATATCGCCTGCACGGTCAGGGGAATCTCGCCCTTATGTCGGAATGGGTCCGTGTTCAAAGGGGTAACGAGTACATCGACTTCGAATCGCCGATGTAAGATCGATACATAGTTTCAATAGGTGTCGATAATTCGATAGCTGTGAAATAAAGTGTCGGGAAAATGGTCTGACGTGTGGGAAAACTTCACGGGCAGCATGCGCTGGAAAATCGCCGCTTTTTATGTAGTGGCTCATCTGTCGATCATCCACTCGGATTTTGATTACATGGGTAAGAATTTTCCTCCCGACTTTATCAACATTGTTTTTTTTATTCCAAATGTTTAACATGTCCTCGACATTTTTTTTATTATTAAACATCCACTCGGATTTGGTTTACATGGGCAATAATTTTCCTCCCGACTTTATCAACATTGTTTTTTTTTTTTCATACTGTTTAACATGTCCTCGACATTTTTTTACCATTAAACATCCACTCGGATTTTGATTACATGGGTAAGAATTTTCCTCCCGACTTTATCAACATTGTTTTTTTTTTTTCAAATGTTTAACATGTCCTCGACATTTTTTTTATTATTAAACATCCACTCGGATTTGGTTTACATGGGCAATAATTTTCCTCCCGACTTTATCAACATTGTTTTTTTTTTTTCATACTGTTTAACATGTCCTCGACATTTTTTTACCATTAAACATCCACTCGGATTTTGATTACATGGGTAAGAATTTTCCTCCCGACTTTATCAACATTGTTTTTTTTTTTTTCAAATTGTTTAACATGTCCTAGACATTTTTTTACCATTTAACATCCACTTGAATTGGGTTTACATGAGTAACAATTTCCTGCGACATTGTTTGGTGATTTTTCGAAGTGTTGAAATGACATGTATAAAAATGTTTTTAAAAATTAAAAATGTACAAAAACGTTCTCAAAAATTAAAAATGTACAAAAACGTTCTCAAAAATTAAAAATGTACAAAAACGTTCTCAAAAATTAAAAATGTATAAATATTGTTTCAATCATTCCGCCGTATTTAAAAAATTGAAAAATTGAAGAAAGAGCGCCATTTATTTAATTTTTTTGTTCTTGTTTTCCAGGATTGTTGTCGGAGACCCTGAGGACACGCCACGGTCTCGGGTGCACAACTCCTGGTGCAGCTCTCGACTCCATCACCCTGCGCTGTCCACCCGGGACGACGATCAGCGTCACCATGGCTCGCTACACGGATCACCCCAGCACCCCCGACGCCCCCGACGCCTTCGCCGCCCTGGACGCCTCCGACGTCGCCGACGTCCCCGTGTGCCCCGTCCCCGAGGTCGCCAGCAACGACCTCTTCGTCCGGAACTGCACAGGAGGGTCGAAAGTAAGTTTCGTATCACCTTAAGGTGATATGATAGTGTGATGTATACATAACATGGCATGTATATCACTTTCATATCACCTTAACATGATATGAAAAGGGGATATATACATAACATGGTACGTTTATCACTTTCATATCACCTTAACATGATATGAAAAGGGGATATATACATAACATGGTGCGTATATCACTTTCATATCACCTTAACATGATATGAAAAGGGGATATATACATAACATGGTGCGTATATCACTTTCATATCACCTTAANTGAAGTGCGAGTGTTCCGCTGCGGGGAATTTCCGGATGCACGCGGAAGAGCTCGTTTCGGAGGTAGTAAAAAATTGACTGCGGTGGATAGAATTTCTTTTCTCTCTATATTATTTTTTTTTTCCTGTCGGCCGGCCCAAAGCTCAGCCTGGGGAATTAAAACCTAGGGGAAAACAAGTTGGGGGATTCATGGGGAAATATACGAAGGACCCAAGGGGAGCTTTATGCGAGCCAAGTAGTTGGAAATTATTCCGATAGAGGGATACCTCTATCCATTTCTTCGAGATAGATCCTTGTAGTTGAACCCACGGCCTATATTTATACAAGAAGGGAAACCACTCGCGCATTATTCCGCTCGAAGAAGCTCCTTGGTCGATGTCGTTCGCTTCGACAAAGCGGCCTCACTTTTGCATGCAAATCATCTTTGAGACCGCCTTTACGTCTTACCACCGGACAGGGATGGGATCGAGCAATTTTCCATTTCCCGGTCTTATTTTTGAAACTCTAATGGCGACTTTTCCCCGACATAACGCACTATCAGTTGATAAACTACATGAATGGGATTAATAAAAAAAATACAGTATCGCTTATTTAATTAATTAAAGTGATATGAAAGTGGCATACATGGACGGTTAAAAATAATTCTGGGAATTTTATAACATTTTTTATGGAAGTTTCGTTCGGACTTGGTGTGCTAATTTTGTAACATAGTTTCTAATAAAATATATTACATGTGTTATAAATTGAATACAGACGTATGTAGTGAAATTATGAAAGGATGTTATCATTTTATAATATGTGGGCCATGATTTCATAATGCGCGTATTATAAGTTTATCATAATTTCAGAAGACACATTTACAAAATTAGAAATAACGTGTTCTGACTTTGGAATATTGAGTTTATAATTTTATAATTTTCCCACACAATTTTTCGTTTCATCCCGATCTCTCTGGCACCTTAGTGACTGAAGAAGTTTCGCTCGGAAAACGTATAATTGTATAATAATTTCAAAAGACACATTTACAAAATTATAAATAATGTGTTAAGGTGATATGAAATGGTCATTCTATATAAATAAAATGTCTCCATGTTCGAATTGTCAAGTTTAATAGAATTTGGTACACCCAGTTCGGAGAAAAGTTTCATAAACGAAATCTCTTCGACGCCATTTTCTTATCACCTTAAAGTACAGATCCGAATTCATAGGTGGCGCTTTCGTGTTTCAGGGAAAATGGCGGGACGCAGCGCACGGGAGCTGGGGAAGGGTATGTAGCTTTGATTAAATTAATTAGATTAAGAAAAAATCATGTCTTTCTGTTCATATCGCTGCCTTACGAATGGCAGTACTCTCTACTGCAGACAGTGGTGGAGGCTTGTCAGAAAAAGAGGCAATGCCGTGTTTCCGCCAACAGAAGCGAGAAGGGGCCATGTTTCCATCGCGGCCATCTTAGGAGACCTCGACTCATAGAGCTTACGTACAAATGTCGACCATGTGAGTATTAATAATGTATAGGGCAATTTTTACATCTCCTTTCTCGAGTCTACCTTACAGGTTCAGTTTGCAATTTTCAATTTGCAATTTGCGAATTCGCATTACCCACAGCGTGGACTGTTTTATGCGCCGAGTGGTACGCAGTCTTCGTTAATATTTAATGTATGCAAATGAACGTCGATTTCCATCCGAAATGGCTTATGCGACCCTTTTGCGGGGTTTTTATTTCAAACTCGTTCCAGATTACATTTCGGATGTACTTGCGCCTCTTTTATTTTCCCCTTACCCTTTAAACAAAACAAACAAATTCATACACTTTCAGTACATAAGTTTGTAATTACAATTGTTAACACATGGCATGTATAATTATAAACACGTGGAAGATATATTATTTGATACTATGTTATAAAATTAACACAATTTTTTTAACAGTGTACCTCGTTACGGCAACGCCAGAGGAAAACAAGTACTTCGTTTTTCCTCTAGTTGCGGTAATGAAGCATGGCTCGACTCTTCTTTTTCTTTTTCTTTTTCTCCTTCCGCCCTGTCTTCCTCCTCATTCGGAACAATTATTTCGAGTGATTGAAGAAAAACACGGAGACAGTCTCTAGTGCAGATTCCCGCTAACGAGATACCCATAATTGTCTGCAAGAGGTATAGTGTATTTAAAATTCCCGCCGTTTAAGGTGTAGTTTATTTAAAATTCCCGCCGTGTAAGGTGTATTTTATTTAAAATTCCCGCCGTTTAAGGTGACACGAAAGTATGATATATACACAACAAAAAAATGAAATTATTTATAAAATTTTTCGCACAACTGGGTGCGCTGGCGAATTCGCTCGCGAATATGCGAACATGTGAATATATACATAACATGGTACGTTTATCACTTTCATATCACCTTAACATGATATGAAAAGGGGATATATACATAACATGATACGTTTATCACTTTCATATCACCTTAATCCGGGAAATTCGAGTCTCCGTTCGCGAAGATGTTTACCGAACGTGCTGTCCTGGGGATTTCCGAGTGGCAGTCTGAGAGGACACTCCTGGCCATGCAAATACGACGGAAAGTTACATCGATCAAGGGAACCGTGATAGGGGAGATAACGAAGGAGGATCCTCCAGAGCGGCTTGCCTGGAGTGTCATCACGAAAATGCATATTTATGCTCGCACCCCAGACTGACGTAAATGAAATTTCTCCGAGGTCCTCCGAATTTTAAATAAAATACTGTTTCATATCACCTTAAACGGCGGGAATTTTAAATAAAATATAGTTTCATATCACCTTAAACGGTGGGAATTTTAAATAAAATAGTTTCATATCACCTTAAACGGCGGGAATTTGAAATAAAATACAGTTTCATATCACCATAAACGGCGGGAATTTTAAATAAGATACACTTTCATATCACCTTAAACGGCGGGAATTTTAAATAAAATATAGTTTCATATCACCTTAAACGGCGGGAATTTTAAATAAAATACAGTTTCACATCACATTAAAGGTCGGGAATTTGAAATAAAATACAGTTTCACATCACCTTAAACGGCGGGAATTTTAAATGAAATACAATTTCACATCACCTTAAACGGCGGGAAATTTTAAATAAAATACACTTTCACATCACCTTGAAGGGTTAAGGCATGCCTTAAAATGCACGCTCTCGGTCGGAAAGTGGATCCGGAAGGATGGAAATATTTAACGAAGACCCCGTCAAGGAACTCCAGGATAAACCGCAGGAAATAATAATGAAGTGCGAGTGTTCCGCTGCGGGGAATTTCCGGATGCACGCGGAAGAGCTCGTTTCGGAGGTAGTAAAAAATTGACTGCGGTGGATAGAATTTCTTTTCTCTCTATATTATTTTTTTTTTCCTGTCGGCCGGCCCAAAGCTCAGCCTGGGGAATTAAAACCTAGGGGAAAACAAGTTGGGGGATTCATGGGGAAATATACGAAGGACCCAAGGGGAGCTTTATGCGAGCCAAGTAGTTGGAAATTATTCCGATAGAGGGATACCTCTATCCATTTCTTCGAGATAGATCCTTGTAGTTGAACCCACGGCCTATATTTATACAAGAAGGGAAACCACTCGCGCATTATTCCGCTCGAAGAAGCTCCTTGGTCGATGTCGTTCGCTTCGACAAAGCGGCCTCACTTTTGCATGCAAATCATCTTTGAGACCGCCTTTACGTCTTACCACCGGACAGGGATGGGATCGAGCAATTTTCCATTTCCCGGTCTTATTTTTGAAACTCTAATGGCGACTTTTCCCCGACATAACGCACTATCAGTTGATAAACTACATGAATGGGATTAATAAAAAAAATACAGTATCGCTTATTTAATTAATTAAAGTGATATGAAAGTGGCATACATGGACGGTTAAAAATAATTCTGGGAATTTTATAACATTTTTTATGGAAGTTTCGTTCGGACTTGGTGTGCTAATTTTGTAACATAGTTTCTAATAAAATATATTACATGTGTTATAAATTGAATACAGACGTATGTAGTGAAATTATGAAAGGATGTTATCATTTTATAATATGTGGGCCATGATTTCATAATGCGCGTATTATAAGTTTATCATAATTTCAGAAGACACATTTACAAAATTAGAAATAACGTGTTCTGACTTTGGAATATTGAGTTTATAATTTTATAATTTTCCCACACAATTTTTCGTTTCATCCCGATCTCTCTGGCACCTTAGTGACTGAAGAAGTTTCGCTCGGAAAACGTATAATTGTATAATAATTTCAAAAGACACATTTACAAAATTATAAATAATGTGTTAAGGTGATATGAAATGGTCATTCTATATAAATAAAATGTCTCCATGTTCGAATTGTCAAGTTTAATAGAATTTGGTACACCCNGAATATGGGAATATGGGAATATGGGAATATGGGAATATGTGAATAGGTGAAAATGTGAATATGCGAATATGTATAATCTCTAAGGAAGAACGCGCTGCCCGTGAGATTTCATTTTTCTATAAAAGATTTTGCATTTATCCCTATTTCCACTGGTGATTTTATTTCCAGACGAATTTCGAAGTACCGTGGCCTGCGACGGCGAGACGATTGCACTTTCCTGCAACCCTGGGAACCGCGTTGCAGTTTATAGTGCAGTTTACGGCAGAACAGAATACGAGACATTTCACTGTCCTCAGCCATCGGGTGTGCCCGAAGAAAGTAAGTCGAAAGATCCGCCCCTTTCCCTCGACGGCGCCGAAAACGTCAAGAAACTTCCGAAAAATACAAAAATCATCCTAGTACGACGCGAAGCTTCAGAATCATCTAAAAATTGTTAAGAGGATATAAAAGGCGCTGAGAATGGATTTTTTTGTGAAAAATTAAATTTCATGGGTTTTAGGACCTACCCTAGCGCCTCCATATCCCCGTGGGGAAATTCGAAACTAATCGGTACCCACAATCCGGGGAATACTTTTCCCAACGATTTCACTTCTCAGATATATGTGCCCATAATTATGAAAGTGGTCTAAGTCAAAATTTAAAAAAAAAAAAAATGAGTTTATCAGTTATTTCACGCCATATTATTTCAAAGGAAATTAATTCAATGTAATTTCGAAAGAAAAAATATATGACTTAGACCACTTTCATAATTATGGGCACATATATCCTCTTAAAAGACCCCGTAAAAATTAAATAACTTTTTTACAGCTTGTGTGGCCGAGGGGGGAATAAGAGGCGTAATGAGAGCTTGCCACGGTCGTCGAAGCTGTTTTTTATCAGTCACCCCGGAATCCTTTATCCACCCTTTGAGCACCAACCCCTGCAAGGAAATCAACACCAAGCCCTACCTCTACGTGGTTTACACCTGTGGTAAGTTATTTAATAAATAAAAAAAAAATACTATCCAGCCAAAGGAAGAGTTACTTAATTCGACAATTAATTACTTCACTGAAATGAACCCAAAGAAATCATGAAATAACTTCAAAGAAACTTTCCGTCGATTTCATTGAATTTAATTCCAAGAAAATAATTATTTTTCCTATTAAGAACATATCTCTTAGGCTCGATTATATTTTTCCCTCGGGGTAGGAGTCCTCAGGAAGACCCTTAAATTTTTTATTCGGATATTCGCCGACAGCCAGTGCGATTAGAATATTATTTTCTTTTTTTTATCCTGCCAATATCGACCCCGCTCGGCCATTCTTCTCTTCGGACACTCTTCAAATATGCATATGTTCAGTTCCTATCCGAGCCATACCCTGGCAGGTACACCGGATGCATGCACCCCGAAATTTCATCAATATCCGGCACAAAACAGTTGCTGGGCCTGCATTTTTCCCCACCGTGTATTTTGCAAATTCACGACCGCGCAATTTCCACCCGAAAACCTTTAACGAAGTCCTCGACATTGCGGGAAAAATTTCGAGGGAGAATTCCTCTTTTTAAGGTGATATGAAATATATAGATAACAAAAAGTTGAAATATTAATACTTTCAAGACCTCTATAATCACTTGTTAAAGTTTCTAATTATTCGGTGCGCCCAGTTTTGGGGAAAAGCTTTGTAAACGTTTTATATACGTTTAATATACGTTGAGTGACCCTTTCGTATCACTAAGTGTTATGAATTTTATTTTATATACGTTTTATGTACGTAGAGTGACCCTTTTGTATCACTAAGTGTTATGAATTTTATTTTATATTCGTTTTATGTACGTAGAGTAATTCTTTCATATCACTAAGTACCATGAATTTAATTTCATAAACATTTTATAAACGTTTAATATACGTAAAATGACCCTTTCATATAACCAAGTACCATGAATTTAATTTCATAAACATCTTATATACGTTTAATATACATAGAATTCCCCTTTCGTATAACTAAGTACCCTAAGCATGACCGTTCACTTACCCCCTTTCCGTCACTATTAAATTAACTTAAAAACATTCTTAATCATCATTATTAAATTATTTAAGGACAATGACATCCAAATTCCAAGTTTTCGTCTGTACGCACTTTTTTTTCATTACCACCAGGTGGACGATTTCAATTACGGCAGACAAATTGCTCGGTAATCGAGTTTGTTTCACTTGACGTGTTACAATTGCACCTGCCCCCCCGGACAATTGATTAAAAAAAAAAAAAGAGGTGGATCGATTTTATTTTTTTTACGGTTTAATTTCCCTTTAAAGTGATTTCCTGCTCGTTCGAGAGTCGTTCTATTTNGCATGCGTCAGAGCTGTTGCACACACGCACACGTTTTCAAGCCACCTAGTTATGTGCACGTTAACTAATATTGTGGTATTTGCGCATGCGTCAGAATTTTAAGCCACGTATTTATGTGCGCTTTAACTAATATTGTGGTATTTGCGCATGTGTCGCAACTGTTGCACACACGCACACGTTTTGAAGCCACCTAGTTATGTGCACGTTAATTAATATTGTGGTATTATACACACGTTACTTCCTCTTAGTATCACTATTCATCTGTAGTTGGCGCTGGTGTGCCTGGCATTAGGCTAAATCATTTCAGTATAGACAAAGAATTCAAAAGTTCCATAGAAGGCCTAGATCCTATGTTAGCGCTTGATGCGGTAAAAGTTGGAACTAACAAACTAGAAATGAGGTAAAAGAGAGATCGCATGTGCTAGTGAACGATATCTCACATACGGGAGGAAGAGAGACGCATATAGAAAGGCGAGTAGTGGGTGTAAGATAAAGAAAGAATACAATTCGCTGTATATCGCCATAAGATTAAGAGAGATGATCACAGCGCCGCCATCCGTTGACTAACGTACTATCGGGCATCTAATGTCCTTCTGGGCTTCTATGGAGACTTCTGAATTCTTTGGTATAGAACAAATGAGTTCCTCGGTGCAAAATGTATTTGGCTCGAAGCTCTACCTAGTTCCTTGATATATATCAGCTGTCCAGGTAGTATATATATATAATAAGAAATAATAATAAATAATAATCGAAGCGTTTCTTCTGTAGGAGCGTGCCTCGCATCGTCGAGGACACGATGTCCTTCGCAAAGGACTCCAGGTTCCCCCTGAGCTTCGTCTCCGAGGACCGTCGCGGCGTCGAGGAGACGTCGTTGACGGCCACGAAGAGCGACGACGGCGACGCCGTCCTGGGCGGCCAGACTCCTTTTTATCCGGCGTGACGAAAGGACGACGGCTTGCCCGACGTCCATCCCGACGTCTCGTCCTTTGTGGACGCCGGAAGGACCCTGGCGAGCTCGTCCTTCATGAACCCGAAGCGCCGGTCCAGGTTGCCCGACGCCGTCGCCCACCGGGCCGACGAATGCTCCAGGATATACTGCTTCTAAGGTTACCTAAGAGGATATGAAAGGCGCTAAGAAATTCAATCGACGTCGATTAAGGGAAATTCATCTATACCCTTTTTCAAAGAATGCAAATGAACGTGTTCATAGACACTTTGTAAATAAACTTAGTCGAGGAAAAGTTGAAATCTGCCATATAAATAATTAATAGAATATATTTACGTTCCACTGAAAATTGCTCACATATATGTATATGTGTGTAATTGATTACATAACCTTGGTTTAAATAATCCAGTTGATACATCGAACCTCTTAATAACTATAAACACGTACATTGTTAGTACAAAGGAGAAATTGTTGAATCTTGTGAATAAATCATTCCTAAGTACTAATTGTTTAAAGCAATTTGATGTTCCGATAGCACCGGATACAGACAATGCATTTACTAGATTATTTTAACGCACCCTTCGGTTACTTGAGTTTACTTCCTGTAATTGTTTAACAGCCACTATAATGTAACAACCATCACCATTAAAGTCGTTCCCCCAGGGGATCGGCGTTTAAAGGCTACAACTAATTAATTTACATATTACCCACTGAACACCGAACCTAACAGTTACGTTACTTAAAACTGTGGAATAACGTGAAGTTTGTTACAATGTAATAGCCTAACGGTTACGTAACATAGAGCTAACTAGTTAAATGACATTTGTTACGATGCAGTAACTTAACAGTTACGTAACATGGAGCTAACGGGCTACATAACATTTGTTACTATCGTACCTATATTAATGTAGCGTAACTTTGTTACTCTTATCTTACATTATGGTATCGTCCTGATATTGCTGTGTATACGCAGCACATATTTGTAACGAAACAGAACTACATCGGTGCTGTCATCTATTTTAATGGCAGGATTTTGTTGCAACAATTGGTGAACAGGAAATTCTTGATTTCAGTCCCACGCAGAGTCCTGGCGGAGGTCTACGAAGTCCCTCAACTTCCTGACGAGGCTGAGACCCCGACCGAGGTCGACATCCTCGAGGAGGGCTTCGACAAGGTGGATTTCAAGGCAGCTTTCAGTCCGAGTCCCAACCTGGTGGCTCGTCCTCCAGCCACCCAGGAGATGAGTCGAACCTCGAGGATCCCGGTCCTGCAGCCTCCTGCCTATGATGGTAAAACAGTTTTTAAGGCGCTAAGAAACTTAATTAATACATAATATATCCTCTTAAAACTTAAAATGTATGTCCAGAGGGAGTTGCACCAAGAGGCGACGAGGAGGAGGACGAGGGCACGTTCTACGTGTGGATCGGCATTTGTTCTGGTATCCTGGTGGCCATCATCGCGATCCTAGGACGACTGATATTCTATCAGATACATTCACAGGGAGCGAATCGCTCCAGACAGCCGAATATAAAATACCAGGGCGAGATCGGCACCCTGGAGGCCGACCTGGACCTCACGTCCGTCTCTTCGGCGCACGAGAAGAGGCGAGTAGTTCCGTTCGGCGCCGTCTTCTTGAGAGGTGTCGCTCTCATCGATACCACTATGTACTAACTGGATAGCTGATATCCTAGAGAATGTCGTGCCACCTAGTTATGTGCACGTTAATTAATATTGTGGTATTTGCGCATGCGTCAGAGCTGTTGCACACACGCACACGTTTTCAAGCCACCTAGTTATGTGCACGTTAACTAATATTGTGGTATTTGCGCATGCGTCAGAATTTTAAGCCACGTATTTATGTGCGCTTTAACTAATATTGTGGTATTTGCGCATGTGTCGCAACTGTTGCACACACGCACACGTTTTGAAGCCACCTAGTTATGTGCACGTTAATTAATATTGTGGTATTATACACACGTTACTTCCTCTTAGTATCACTATTCATCTGTAGTTGGCGCTGGTGTGCCTGGCATTAGGCTAAATCATTTCAGTATAGACAAAGAATTCAAAAGTTCCATAGAAGGCCTAGATCCTATGTTAGCGCTTGATGCGGTAAAAGTTGGAACTAACAAACTAGAAATGAGGTAAAAGAGAGATCGCATGTGCTAGNTTATCTTACATTATGGTATCGTCCTGATATTGCTGTGTATACGCAGCACATATTTGTAACGAAACAGAACTACATCGGTGCTGTCATCTATTTTATTACATTATTATTTTTCTATTAAGTGTTTCAAACAATTAATATTATTTTGAGGTTACTGAACCTATAACATTGATATAACACGTTGCGTAACATGTTAACTTATCGAGGGGTAATAATAAGGCAGATCCACCTTCTACGTTACTTTTATGCTACGTAACACATTAGCTTCGGAAACTTAACATTTACCTAACAGTTATATAAGAATGTTCAGTGGGTAATTGTGCAATGAGAAACAATTATTTCTATTATTATGCGTCTGCTTATTCCATTATAAGTGCTCCTATTAAAGCCTGATCCTAAAATCGCAAATCCTGTTTAGACGGAGATAAATTCTGGAATTATACGTGTACGCATAATTAGCATACGCGCACTTAGTCGGGCATTACTTCTAAATTCTAATTACAATTTCGAAGGACGCCTAAGGACGCATTAATTTCCATTAAACTAAGTACTCTAATGAACCGTATAAACCCCTCCGGGAGTGGAACTTAGCTAATCCTAATTAATTAGTCTCCGTTCCATTTCTCCCATCGTGGCTCATTACATGTAATTATTTCAACTGCGCAAGAATAATTTCACAACTGGACGTTATTAATATTTCCATCTACGCCATGAGTTTATTTATTTAATGTGATCTAACTCGAAAGCGTATATTTAATTTCGTACTAAAAATATTTATTAGATAAAGAAGAAGAGTCTCCTTATCTTGACGCTTTGGGACATTTTTATTTATCTATTAGATGAGATACGCTTTCCGAAGAGAACAATGTAACATCGATATCACTGTATCGTCTAAAAGACTATAGCTCTGTTTGTCTAAAAACGGGTATTTGCTAAAAGAACACGCTTTGCGTCTACTTAAACGTCGTAGATTCTAAGGGACAGGTTTGCATTTAACTACACCCATTCATCGAAGAGTAAAATTAATCTTCGCTTCGTACAGCCTGACTCGATGAGTTCCTTAACGGTCTAATAATTTTAATAACACAGCCTACGGCATGGAAAGCATTTTCTGAAGACGTTTCAAATTTATGCCTGTCTCGGAGGGGACCAAGTCCACTTGTCGAATGACTTTAACAATTAATCCCCATTTACAGTGTCCCTCGTAGAGTAAATCTTAATATGGAATTTCTTCAACGGTGCCTTTCTTTTAAATATTAACCACTGGGTGGAATATTTTTACATTTATTTTCGACAAAACTCGGAGAGAAGAGGGCAGATATCGCGAGGAATTTTGAAACATAATGAATAACACTCCGACAAACCTGAAGTGTTTCCAGTTTTAGGTTATCTTAACAGAAAAGGGAGAAAGTAACGTAGCGACATGAATAGAAAGGACACCGATCACTAATTGAAACCTGGTGGAATAAAGCAGCATGAAAGACGTTTCACTTTTTCTTTCTTACTGTTCGCTCACTCGACAAGTGGTCCTGGTTTACTCGATCGGAAGCTTTGTAGCAGCACGAGCAGAAAATCATTATGCCGACGTCCTTGTCCTTGGGTTTACTCTTATTCTTCACGGGTCAAGATCCATTCCCTGGAAAAGAACTTCCTTTGAGTAACGAGAATAACATTAACAGAGAATAACTAATAAGCATCGAGTATTCAACTTCCAGATTTCTTTTTATAACCTCTGTGTCTCGCTACGTCAATGAAATAATGAAGACGTCATGTTTATTAACCCTTTGCGGTGGTATTAAATTTATACATAGGTGTTTCGGTGGCTGAGAGCAGACATACGACTGCAAAGGGTTAATTATTTTCCTCGGCAAGACACATGTACACCTTTTAATTTTCCCTTCGCTTTCGGCCTCGTCGAAGACTGAAGAAAATACTGACCGGCTCGAATTTTCCTTGAAAAAATCCTGGGCACCGACAAAACAACGCGATAACATTGTAATTACACGAAGAAGCGATTGTCTCTTCCAATGTCTTGTCAGTTAATCGTAATAATCCCAGAAGAGACGGTCGCTTAATGTCCATGCTCACGTTGATTTATTAAACAGCCATAAATCGTGAAACTCACCTTCGGGCATTCTGAAAGAGAAACAACCACCAATCAGTGTGTTAAGCATAAATTTATTTATAACGATATAAAAGGAGTGATAAGTCTTGTGCAAGTTAAGGAGAGACTCGTAAGATACATGCAAGAGACATTGAGGTTAGGACGAAGCAAGGTGACAAAACGTTGCTCTACGGTGTCTTCTACTTTAAATCCAACTACAAATATTGCAGAAATTTGTATCATCAGCAAATCGAAATTCTAAATAACTCGTGAAGATCCTTACAACACTACAAAGAGCAACTATCACTTGAGGTTAGATCACGTTCCGAGGTGCATGTCGAGCAATCGTCTCGTAGAGTAGAAGAAACATAAGTATATAAACTTGGAAGCACTCGTTTTAAGCAGCCAAGGATTTGGATTCACAGGATTAAACGTGGTCCGAACGATGTAGGGTAGTCGAAAAGGCGTAGAGAGGTTATGTGAGCTGTCAGAACTCCCTTCCGAGAGGAAACTGGAAGTCGGGCCAACTCTGCATGCACTCTATCTTGAAGAGATCTAGAAGCGAGCAGGTGAAGCGCGTCAATTTCGTTGCGTCTAATTTCTTAAACATTACCGTGTGGGCATGAACAATCCTGAACACAACCCCACGGAAGGTTGACCAAAGAGAGACTGGAATTAGCGCCACGTTGAGAATGTCTTCGGGTAGGATGTTGACAAGTCCGAAGGAATCATCATCGATATCAGGAACCGGATTATGGGGGCGAGCAACGCAGGAGGTGTTGGTCGTCTTTTGAGTGCAGGGGTTTCTCTCGGGGGACTCGTTCTCCCTCTTTGTCTCATGGTCTCCGTTAGCCATCGAGGAGGCGTCAACTTCATCGGCCAAGTTGTCAATCGAGATTAAGTTTGGGTTGAATACGTACTCGGAGCTTTGGTTGGCGTCATCTTGGACCTCCGTAAGGACATACGAACCACCACCGAACACCAGACGGTAGTTCTCCGGTATGAACTTCGAAGCGTTGCCTGCGGTAGAAGGAGTAGTCGACTTCGAATCATTCTCCGGACACAAGATAGTGGATATATTTCCTCCTTCGCCTCTCTCTGCTTCTTCGGTCTTGACTTCTTGAGAGACTTCACTTTCGGAGCAGCTGGACAGCTTGAGCTTTTCGATAGGAATGAGGATTCCTCCTGGAGCTTCGCTCCGGAGACTCACTTTGTCTTCGGTATTGTGTAGTTTGTCGGCACAGGTTCCGGTTCTTGTAGTTTTAGGCTCCGGGTCACCGAAGTCCAACAAGTTGACGCTCAAGGTGCATTTATCGAGATCCTTCACTCCAGGGTGAGCTTTGGCCTCCGTTGAGGCAACTTGAGGGGAGACTGCTGGAGAAGTCGACTCCGACAGGAGCTCGAAGCTTGGTGAGTCTCGGTTGCTGTCGATGTCACTGTCATCTCCACAGGACACAAAGTTGAAATCCCTCTCGCAGGGGCTGACAGTCCGAGGCTGATCCTGAAGAGACTTCTCCATGGGTTTAGCAGCCTGCGATTCACAACGATCTAGAGGCTTACTTATGATACATGACGGCATTGGTATAACCTCAAAGTTGCCCTCTTGATTCGAGTCGGATCTGTGACTTACGTGGGAGATGACGCTGATGTCGCTGTCCGATGCATCCTCATAATCGACAGCTGTCACGGGATCCAAGTGAATGTCATGTCCCGTTATCGAGCACTTCATTCGGGTCTTGTCGTCTGACATTGCTCCGAAGTCGGAGTCTGTATTCGATGAAAAGTCACTGACCATTTGTTCTCTTTGGGAAGATTCCCTGATAGGTTGGTACCCGAAGTGAGTGTCGATGGAATGTAGCAGTCCGAGTGGTTCGGTCTCACTGGTGGAACAGCTGGTGCGCAGGTTCTCGCTGTACGGAGGGTAATCGAAGTCCCCATCTGCGATGATCGGCATACCTGCGAGCTTGTTTCCAGTAATGGAGCAACTCATACGGAGCTTGTTGCCGTTGGGCACATTTACATCGCTAGTTAACGCATCATCTTTGACAGTTGACGGTACTGCAAACGGATAGGACTCAGGAACCATGCATCGTTGCATCGTACCGGAGTCTCCCTTCAGGCTGTTATTAGACTCCGATGCATCCAGATCCTTTTCAAGGCCATTGGGATGCGAAAGGTCTCGACGCCACTTCTTCTTCTCGGAACGCAACCTTGATTTTTGGGCAATTCGTTTTAACTTCTTGGAATTCATCGACTCTTCCTCCTTGGCGACGACGCCCTTCTTTTTCACCTTTTTCTTCTTCCTACTTTGGTAGTTCTCCTCAAAATCCGAATGGCTAGGATACCTGCTGTACTCCCAGTTTGTGCAAGCCAAGGGTAACCGAGACTTGTTCAATGTCTCCGTCAGGACAGTTGCTATTTTTTTGGTAACCTCACTCATGATATCCTTTTTGAACTGCAAAGTAATTGGAGATCGTGCTTAATTTCTATCGAATCAAATAATCTTATCGGTGAAAATTACATCCTACGTTTGATACTTTAAAATGAAGCCTGATAATTTCTATGCAATTCTTTCTTCCTATTAATATTACCGTTTCCATGTAATCCTTGAACCATGCCGGCGGACCGGTATCTAAAACTCCTGGCATAGAAGTTGCGACGCATACTTTCCCATCCGAACACATTTTCTTGACTCGTTCGGTTACGTCGACCACCTCTGCATTAAAAACATTTTGCAAGCATTACTTTTACGTCAGCTAGACCCTTGATTGGTACCAACTTCAGTGTCGACTGACCTTCCTCCTCGATGAAATCGACTTGAGGCATCATTTCGTGCTTCGGAACCTATCACAAGGAATTAAAAAAGGCAAAACATTATTGTAATGAACATTGCGGCACATTTTACAAGCATTATAATATCAAATAGACCCTCGATTGGTATCGATTTGAATGTCGACCGACCATCGCCTACGAAGGCATCGTTTCGTGCTTCCGAACCTATCGCAAAGAATTAAAAAGGACAGTAGAACATTATTGGTATCGAACGTCATGAGATAGATACAGAACGGTCACCTGTAAATCTGGCTTCGACAAATCGAAGGAGTCTCACATTTAGGACCTGGTCGCAGCGAAACAGTTGTCCTTCGCAGCAGTAGGTGAAGGCCTCGATTTAATGTCGAGATTCGATCCTGGTGCTGCGCAACGCGAGTGGGTCTATTTACAGGGAACTTCATTAGAGCTACGTGGAAAAAATCAGCGATCCATTATCGAGAAAGGAAAAGCGATACCTTGTCGCCAGAAGAGAAGACCACAAGCCATCTAGGACGTGGAGACCTCGAAAATTGCGCAGATTTGATGTGCCAAAGCAAAACACATCCAGCTGATACCAGCTGATGCGGTCCAGCTCAGTCCAGCTAAATCCAGTGGTCAGGGACGACGGGGGGTCTCATGTTTGTAGTTGTAACCACTGACATATAATAAACGCGATACCCCCTCTCACTACATAGAAGCATTAACCATGCCTTCATCGCATTCTTAATCCGGGATTTATCGAGTCCAAATTCTGTAAATCCGGATTTAAGTGTCGATAGAAACGCTCAGGATCGAGCTGCGTATTTAGTAATTCGATTAAGACGTGAGGTTTGTTCGTACCATTAATCACGTCTTATATAACTCACCTCTATTTCATATAGCGAATACGTAATTCTGCGAATAAACCCAGGTGAGATGAAAGTGCGAAAAGTGAGCGCTCTCGTAAAAAGTACGTAATAAACGCCCTGGTCGAGTTGTCACGCGAAGTATCTCACATTTCTACCATAGTTAATCTTACGGAATCGCGGGAGATGTTCACTTTTAGAATTGTCACCAGATTCAAGTTACAGAATCGAGCCCCTTGTCTCTATCGCACTTAAATCCGGAAACTCGGTAGAGTTTCACGCCAAATACACTTTGTATATGTTTCAATGACTGGACACAAAGTAATCAGCAATAATAAAGTCGAGATTTGAAACAGATACAGATATAAAATTATTAATCTTCCAATATCACCATGCCACCAAGGAAGAAAAAGGTGGGAATAATAATAATACATTAATTAATCTTAATACAAGTCGATACGTGATGAGAAAATTTCTTCGCAGGAAATTCTCATCGTTGTTATGAATGTTGGCAATGACCGGCGTAGCCAGTCTCAAGACAATTCACAATTCCTTAACGATTCCAAGCAATTTGTAAAGCGCTTGATAGAAAGGAAGGTAATACTTTACTATGTCATGCGTACTTTTTGTCGATTTCATATCTCAATGGAATACACTTTACTGTGTTCGATCCTTCCATTCAGATATTTTTCCGGCCTAACGATGAAGTAGGTCTCATAATCTTTGGGGCCGATGAGACGGACAATGCTCTGCAATTTGATAACATCGTCGAATATCCAGTACGAGTCCCTACTTGGGAGAATGTTAAACAGGTATCGAGTCTCGAACGGAACAATGAAACTTCTACGTGGGTAGAGGCCATTTATGTTGGACTCGAATATATCAAGAACGAGAACGTGTAAGTTACAGCGTTTAAAATAAGTGTTACGTTAAAAGTACGGTACGATGTGTACGAGAGATTTAACTCCTTTTCCAGCGTCAAGGATCCATGCTATTTGATTTTGGTAAATAATTTCCAAGAGGATCCGAATGTCATCGAACAATTTAACGCAAGCGACGTCGTCGAGGAGGTTCAACGAAGTGGAGCTCATCTGATAGTCGTGTAGGTTATTCTGCTCGTTACCTTCACCGATATAAGATCATTTTATATAATTACCGTCATTTTACCTCAGTGGGGAAAAAGACATAAATGAAGACTCTAATCGGGATCTCAATCCAAGCGAAGAGATTATCAAAGAAGTCTGCGATAAGGTACTAGGTTCTTTGCTCGCAAGCAGAATGATTTTGAAAATTACTTTCGTAACAAGACGTTTCCATTTTAAATACAACGGTATTTTTCAGAGCTCGGGTAAATTTATGACTCTCGAAGAAGCACTTTCCAGCGTACGCTTCATGTTGAAACCGAAACACAAACACATGCCCTGGCGATGTATGCTGGACCTAGCTGGAATGAAAATACCGACCACCTCATACGTCAAAGTAAATACTCTTTCGAAAGCTCTTATATGTGACTCGCAGCTCTAAAATAATATTTCTGTGCAGATAACGAACAACTTCATAACCCCATCTTGGAAAAAGATGTGTATCGATAAGCAAAATCAAAAGTTTATGGTGTCAAAGAGGTATGAATACATTAATAAAAATCGAGAGGTTTACGACAATGAGTCTATCATATATGGCTACAAGTACGGAGGACAGTACGTCCCCCTTTCCTGTAAGTTTGAAACATTTCGCAACTAAGACATCCTACGTCGGTCTAAGATTTCAATTTATAGTAGAAGATGAGAACGAAATGAAGTACGAAACTGGTGAGAAGTGTCTGTCGTTATTTGCTTTCACTCGAAAGAAGAATGTAAACATCGGAAACATGTCTGGACGTGGAACGCACATCATATTACCTGCTTCCGAGGTAACAAACCTTTCCCCGTACAATATTAGTGATCATTTCAGTAATTTATGACTTTAATACTTAACAAACTTTCCTTAACAATGTTATTATGCGACAGCGAGCTAAAAAACCATTTTATTCCCTGCTACGAGCGATGATCAAAAAGGAAATGGTTGCGATAGTACGAAAGATATACCGCAAGAATAGTGGACCAAAAATGGGAGTGTTAATACCACACATGGAGTCTAATAAACCGTGGGTACGTGTTTCCAATAATTTGTTTTTAAAAATATAAACGCAAGCATACACATGTCCTAATCGTTACATCGAGTGCTTAGTGTTTTATTCACATCCAACTGGGGTTTGCGAAGAATCAACGGATAGTTCGACCCAAGCCTACAAAGTCTTACGCAAACCGAATTTCCCAGGAACAAGACGAAGCTCTTGATGATTTAATACAAGCAATGATGATTTCTGATTCGGAGTAAGGGATAAATTAACCTAAAAAAAATGCATCGCAGTGTATATAACCTAATGTTTCCACCAGGATATCGGAAGACAAAAACATAACCTACGAGCCTGGTTCGCTGCCTCTTTTAAAAGTACAACATTTTTGGAACGTACTCTCCCACAGAGCATTGAATCCAGATAAAGCACTACCACAAGTCGATCCCAATTTACAAAAGTTCCATACGTTATCCGATGACATTAAAAAGAAGAGCGAGCCTGTCCTGGAAAAAATCAGAACTCTCTTCATGTCCGACGAGGAATCTGACTCTAAAATGTAACGATCACCTTCCTTTTCTATTCCAATTTACCACTAATCAGGCATAATAGTTTGTTACTTTCTGTTCAGAGTCGAGGAAAAGAAGCCAAACGAAAGAAAAGAAATAAAAGAAACACCCGACGCCCCACCCATCGAAGGGATGGACATCGATCACAATGACGTAAGAGTCCAACGATCACAAATGGCATTAAGATATTACATTCTATCTCTCTAAGTCATTGAATTCTTATCTATGAAATTATTATTTACAGGTGTTATCAGATTTATGAGCAGCCTGTATAGAAACAGCCGTCGATGTTTATTAAAAACATAAAAAAGGACGGTGGAGCGTAGCCAGTACAAGACCTCGACATCGAGTACTGACCATTCCATTCGCCGGTTTCTCTTTTTCTCTTTCTTTCTTCCTTTTCTTCCGTACATTCTGTAATATTTAATACAATTATAATTGGTCTTATACCTCCGACAGTAAAACGTCTCGCTAAACTTTGTCCTTACCTTGAAGCGTAACCTACATCGAGGTGATTATTCGTTTCCTTTTCGGGAATAATTAAACAAAGGAAAGAAACAACAATCCACAATGGTATGTCGAGTAAAATTGTTGCTTCTAAACTACCGCAAGGAAGTGAAGAGAGATAATCTTACCGAAGCTCCTTAAGAGAACAAATATTTAACGTGTATTTACAACAGTTCGGTTTAAACTGAATAATGCAAAAAGGCAGTACAACTACTCAGACAAATGTTACAATTTTCCTCACGATTTAGTGATGTTAAACTCCAGTAGACCTTCGCAGCGTCCCTCTTTTCCTATCAAATGAAACGTCTAGAGAAAATAACCCTAGAAAGCCATCAAATCCCTCCGCGTAAAAGAAACTAGTCCCATAGGGGAAAAAGGACCAGTTCCTTAAACACAATGATTTGAAACTAACCGACAATAATACCGAAAAGGAACCAAAAAAAAAAAAAGAAACTCCGAGCGCAACAATTAGAGAATTATAGAGGACATGCCTCGGCTTTAAAAGTGATTCCTAGTTACTAAAATCGAGTACAAAGGTCCTAGTGATTCTTCTCTCAAGGATTTATCTCATCGTTGGCTCCCTCCTATCCCTCGTATAAAATATCCCGAATATTCCGTTAATTTAACCCGCCAACGTTTAAGTTGACCCTTAAACATTGCGCACGAATATTTCTTTATTAAAATAATCGTCCCGAGTGTTTGTATACTAAATTAATTCGTAGCGGAAACAGAATATGATTAAAATAGGGCCCCGATGACAAGATAGGGTCCATCAGGGACCGATGCCAAATTCCTTAGCAGTGTCCTCTCTGATGTCGCCGTATCGCCAAATGTTGCGATGATTATTTTTCGCATCTTCTTCCGCCTCTTGGTACTCCTTCACCTGGGAAACAATAAAGAAATTAAACACACAATTACCGATTATTCTAGGGAAAATTAAGGCGAAGTGAAACGCCTAGAGGAACTTGATCGACGTCGATAACGGAGATTCTTCTAAATGCCTACGTTGCCGACGTCGATTAAATTTCTTAGCGCTCTTAAGACGTCATAACTACTTAGAGCGATACATTAACGTACCAGTTTCTCCAACTTTCTGTCCCGGATATGTGCTACGATGAGATAGCCATCCAGAACGAGACCCTTGGCAATATCTTCTTTCGTCGACGCGTCGACGAGAGTGGCCGCAGGGATATTGTTAACCTTGTACTCGACGTTCAGCAAGAGAGTCCTATCCTCGACATCCCGCTGCAACATCTCGGTCGCCAATTTCTTGTCGTCGTTCTGTTTATTAATTAAGACAGAGATTAGCAACATTTTTATATATTACATATATTTATAATAAAAAATGAAATTTCACGAGCATCGCGTTTATCTTTAAGGCCTCCATAATCACACGCTGAAGTGCGAAGAAAAATTTTAACAATACTATGACGAGATATAATGACCCTATTACATCATCTTAACTGAATCGGACGATGAGATAAATTGTATAAAAAATGATATTAATATAAAATATAAAATGATATAAGTAATCAGTAGGTATAGACCTTCACCAAGAAGAGGACTTACATCCGTGTGAAGAGAAACACACGCCAGGACGTATTCACTGGCAAAAGGTTTATCGGCGGCGAACCCGGTCGGTAAAGCAGCGACCCTGCCCGCGTCGACGATCTCCCTGTTGCCATAGTCTACGTAGAAGACGCTGACGTTGTTCTTGGCGACCCTCTCGACCTTGGCCCGGTACCACTGGTCGTCGACGAACTTGGCGACGGCGAGGTCGCCGCGTTTGGGTACATAAGCCCCAGGAAGAGGAGGATTGTTCCCCAGTTCCTGCCTCAACCTGGACTGCAGGCTCTCGAGCATGCCCCGCTGGCCGACGCTCTGGGCATAGAAGTGAAGGTTCTCCCCGATCTCCGAGACGACGACCTCCTGGTAGTCGATCTTCCTCTCGACGACCTGCCTCTCCTCCTCGACCTTCTCGACCTCCGGCTCGACCGGGACGCGGTCCTTCCAAATCTGAAGCCCAGGACACCAAGTTAGACCAAAGGATAAAGAAAGACAACCTACCAGGATCATCCTGAACTCACGTTAAGCTTCCTGACCCTGGCGCGCTCCTCGGCGGCCTTAAGGGTCTTGTAGTACTCCCCCTGTTCTGTGAAGCCAGGAACCTCTGCCAAGCCCTCCTCCACGAGGGCGACGGAGATGTTAACGCCATCTACAAAGAGCCACCCGATGAAGTTCGCCCCCCTCGCGTCCATGCCCTCGACCTGGATCTCTACGTCGCGCTGCAAGCAGTGCTCCCTGGTGAATGCGAGAGCCTCCTCCCCGTAGGGCTCGCCCTCCAGGAGAGCACCCTGGCCCCCTGGTGCAGGTCTAGGGCCGCGAGGCGCCTTCACGCCGGCCAGGAGGAAGGTGATCAGGCAGGACTCCTTCGGGACGAAGAGCTTCAACCTGGAACCGCTCATTACGAACTCGACGATGGCCTTGGTGCCCCGGGCCCGCTTCAGGGCGGCCTGGTGGTTCTTCGCCTTGGCAGGGTCTAGGGAGAGGTCCGGTATCCGGTGCGTTGGCACGTCTTTCCTCGCGTGTACTCCATGCTGGGACTTCTCGGCCTTGTTCTCCGCTGCCAGGAGCTCGCTGTAGTGCGAGGACCTCTGGTCGTCGTTCTGACGGTAGCGCACCACCGTCGCCAGGCCCTTCGACACCATCGCCTCGGCGATGTTCCTGAAATGTTAGGATTTAAGACGTTAGGTCGCTCATAGACGCCCTCTAGCCTCGGGACCTGGTACTAAAGGATTCAGAAGTCTCATAGAAGCCCTGATGCAATGTTAGCGCTTGATGCGGTAAAAGTTGGAACTAACAAGCCAGAAGTGAGGTAAAAGAGAGATCGCATGTGTTAGTGAACGATATCTCACGTACGGGAGGAAAAGAGACGCATATAGAACGCCGAGTAGTGGGTGTAAGATAAAGAAAGAATACAATTCGCTGTATATCGCCATAAGATTAAGAGAGATGGAGAGATGATTACAGCGCCGCCACCCGTTGGCTAACGTACTATCGAGCATCGAACGTCCTTCTAGACTTCTAAGGAGATTTCTGAATTCTTTGCTAAACGCCAAAGTATGAAACAATTCGCTGTATATCGCCATAAGATTAAGAGAGATAGAGAGATGATCACAGCGCCGCCACCCGTTGGCTAACGTACTATCGAGCATCGAACGTCCGTATCCTTCTCTTTTCCATGAAGACTTCTGAATTCTTTGCTGGTACTACTCACACTTTCCCCGAGGTGACGGTGCAGCACAATTTCTCGGGGAAGTTGTCCCTTGCCGGTTGGATGTAGTCCACGGTCACGCGGACGGGCTTCCTGATGAGCTTCTTCCGGAGGAACTCCCGAGCTTCGAACATCCAGGGGATGTCGTAGAGAGGTCTGAAGTCCTTAGGTCGAGGAACGGGCTTCCCATCTTCTCCAGGCTCCGGTTTCCTCTCCCGTGGGGGCCGGATGCTGCTCAGGAAGACCTTCTTCGTCTCGCCGGCGTTCGTCCTGACGATCAGGGAATCGGCGCTCGCGATTTCCACGACGGTGCCGCTGAAGTCGGCGTGAGGACTCGAGGGGACGTAGTCCTTCCACCTTCTCAGGCCCTTCTCCTGGGCGGACTTCTGCGCCTGGTAGAGCTTCTCGGCACCCGACCTGACGTGGTTCATCGACCAAGGGACGCACTCCGCGAATCCCTCGTGAAGCAGCGCCTCCGCGATGTTCCCTGTTAAATTAATCCCCTGGTAAATCTCTCGTCTTTATTTTTTTTAATTATATATTAGAAGTATAAACCAACGTCGGTAACGTAGGCATTTATAATAATCTCCTTTATCGACGTCGATCAAGTTCCTCTACGTGTTTCACTTTCACCTTAAACTAATCGAGCTACCTTTTGGATGAATGATGCTCCCGATGAAGTTGTTGTTGCTGACGGACTCCAGGACGATCTCGACGTCTCGTTGTAGGAGTCGGATCTCAACAAAGTACTGAGCCTCCTCTGCGTAGGGCTCCGAAGGGTCAGAATGTCCTTCTCGTTTTAGATGCGGACATCGAATTCCGGATATCATAAGGGTGACGTTGTAGAATTCTGGAAGCAGGAAAGCACGAACGGTCGACCCGTCGAGGACCCTCTCGATGATGGCTTTGACAGGCTTTCGACCCAGTTTGTCGACAAGTGCTTGATGGTTCTCGATGGTCCAGGTGATGCTGCGAATGTGATTCGATGCTGGGGAGTTGGACCACTTCCCCTTCCCAGCAGTTTTCGCGGCATCTTCGAGTTCCTGGAGTTTTATCAACTCTGGACTCGGGTTCCTAATGCCATCCCTCTTCACCGAGACCAATCCCTCCGATACCAGGGACTCGGTTATGTTCTCCTTGTTATTGCCATCTGAAAATCAAACTAGAATTACCGACAAGTTCATATTTACTTGCTTTGCTAACTGACAGTAGAAGCACGTACCTTTTGGCAAATATATAACTCCGTACCATTTGTTATTGTTAGTCGACTTTTCCAAGGTAAATGTCACGTGTTGACCGATTAGTTTCTTTCGTAAATATTCCCTGGCTTCCCAAGCATACGGTTCATCCTTTTGTTCGTTCAAGCTGGAATTTGTGACAGTACGAGACATGATTGGTACGTTTGATAGAAATCTGACGATGATTTCTCATTTGACGTTTACTTACCTCCCTGCGACTTTGCGAGCTAATTTAGGAGCTATTACGTTGGAGAGAATTACATGCTTTTCAGGTGGTGGGCCACCGACCTGCAGGCGAGCCCGAACAACAACTTGATCTCCTGAAAATACCTGGAAATGCGAAACACAAATATTAACGTCCATCGCTACAGCGCATTGCCATAGAATGTTTCCAAAATCAATTACTAGAGACAGACTCTGACATTTAGTGGTAGATCTGAAAACAATAATGTTCCACCGATTCGCTGAAAAATTTCAAAGCCCAATAATTCCCTGCGTCGGCATAACTGGAGTTTCAGTGTCGAAACGAGACCATGAGTATCACGATGGACACTCAAAGTAGAACAAGGCGACCAACCTTAACCTTAAAAGAAAACAAATCTACGCAAGAAGTTTAAAACTAGTTAAGCCGATATAAAAGTGGCATCCGAAATATTTCATTTACAAATCTTAACCTCAAACTGAATATACCGAATTGTTCAAAATTCTACCACATGAATATGTATTTCCTATTAGATGATAAGGTTAGGTAGAAGGTTTTACCACCCGTGGAATTTCATTCCTTTCAATTTTGTTAATAAACATTTAACAAATTTCTGTAGCGATCGTTCACTACAGTACTGCAAATAAAGGCGAAGCGAAAAGTGAAGCACATTATTTCATATTTAAAGTTGCTATTTACATTTATCACCAAGATACCAAGACAATTTCAATAAACGTTCTTGTTGGTATTCCATTTCCTCCGTTAAGGTGATACGAAAGGTCCAACGTCATATCATTGTAATCGTTTCCATTGAAATAACGCATAAATAAGGAAAGATAAGCTGCAACATGTGGCGACCACGCATGCACTTCTAAATAATAAATTTCATTTCCACCAGGACCTCCCTCGTAGCCTCATTTCTGGTAATACTTTGATAACCGCTAAACACCTCACAGATGCCACTTTCGTATCACCTTAAAACGTGGCTGGACGGAAGACGGAGTAGGCTTCGGCTCAGCGCCTCGACCGGTTTCCCTCCCTCGAGGAATACGTTGAAAGCTCTTAATCGCCTACCCTAAACGGCGTCTAAAAGGTTAACCAGAGTCCCAGTAATCGGTTTAAGATATTTACGTACCTCCTTGACGGTCCCCCTGTGCATCTGCACCTGCGGCGTGGTCATGATGTAACTCCTCGAGACGAGTATCTCGTCAGGGGTTAGGCAGATAAGAGGTAAGAGTGAGAAAAATAAATGGCCAACCAAGTCAAAGGGCTCGACTTATCTCAGCGAGCATGCATACGCACTCTAGGACGTCGCCGGGGATCAATGTCGCATGTCAGCCGTAAAAGCTTAACCTTCCACCAGGGCGCACCGACCTGACGGCGTCGTGTATCCCTCGTAAGCGGCGCGACTGCGAGCGCGACCTACACGCGGCCACTGCCGACCACTTTCATCCCGTGGGCTGGTGGCGGTGATGTGGCCGTACCCGAAGCGGCCCCCGACACGCGGGGCGACACATCACCACGCCGCCGCGACCGACGCGCCGCCTGGCGGCGCCGCCGCGAACCCACCGCTTCCCGCTACCGTTACTGCCCTCTCTCGTTCCCGCTCTCCGCGCTACTGCTCTAACCTTCGGCTTATAGCGCTTATATATATACACACACACACATATATATATATACTGGCTCATCGATGGTTCCTCGCGGACCTACTGCCCTCTGCAGCCGCGCGGCGTACTAGTGCCGGGAGCGGCGAGGAATTTGAATCGCCCAAGATGTAGAATGGATTTCCTAAAGAAAATAAATGCTTGTGAAGGAAAACAATTAATGAAAATTATTTCAATGTTATTGTGGAGTGTCCCTAAGGCGCTTAACCTGGTTTTTGGTAAATGATTGTTTAGAGAATTTCTTAAATATGTTTAAACGTGTATTAAATTACGGCGCGAATGGAGAGGGCAGTAGGTTAGAGGAAATCATCGGTGAAGAGCAGTGTATGGATGTATAACCTCAAAATAGTTATAAAATGTATCAGCAATACTATTCGGAATAAAAATCATAGTGTATCGTTTCATTTGTAAGTAATAAATTCAGATTTCAAATAATTCCCAGGGAGTAGCAGAGGGAATCTACACCTTGGATTTTGCATAAACTGTAAAATAATCAGTGCGATAAAGCAAATCATTGAATAATACCAATGAGTACGTTTAATTAGACGAGCATGTCTAGCGAACCCACTCATTGGCAATTCCTGATCCTCGAAGTAGTTTGCAACCTACTCGAGTCCTCGACAGTTGTAACTCGACTAATAATCATTGGCGCCACGGTAAGCTGGACTTAGAGATAAAATTTATTAAATACCCTTACAATTACGAAGAAAAAAGTCTTATACTGCCTTCCATGAACATCGTAACAGATCCGGGGCCTTGCCCTAAGGCAGAACAGCTGAGACACCTTTGTCACCCTGAGCCGAGGAGCCGGCTCGTCCTTTACTCTCATCCTCTCTTTCCTTCCTTCCCCTCTGCGAGTCGTTCCCTTTATCCTCCACCTTCCCCGAGGAATCTACACTCTTCGCAGCTTCATTGGACGCCTTGGAGCCCACCGGAGTGCCACTTCGAGACTTCCTTTTCGAGGAAGCAGTGCAGGACCTCGCCCGGGTCACTTTCACCTTCGAGGAGGACCTCCTCTTGTACCCACGATTCCTCCTAGATCCATTTCTCGATCCAGTGCCAGACCTAGTTCGTCTTTTCCTCCTCGACCTGTAAGTCCTCGACCTGGACCTGGATTTAGACCTAGACCTCGAAGAGGTCGTCGATCTAGATCTTCTTCTGGAACGAGAGGTTCTGCTTATGCTACGTCTCCTCCCACGCGATCTGGACCTGGACCTCGTCCTCGTCCTGGACCTGGACTTGGATCTTGACCGCGATCTGGACCTTGTAGATGATCTCGATTTCTCTCGACTCCTGGACCGTGACTTAGAGGTCTTCTCGTAGTCACTTTCATGATACTTCTGGCCCGTCAGACTAGCAAAATACTTATAATATTGTTCGTTCAACCTAGAGTTCAGGTTACGAAACGACCGGTTCCCTCGCCACGAGAACTGACCTCTGATCCTGCAAGGGAATCGGTGACCTCTGTAAAGCCCTCTCGACATCGGAGGGTAAAGCATTGGCATCGATGCATCGTAATACCAGGCTTGAGGAATACGGGGATACATCCCCAGGTAGGATGACACCGAGTCTCCTGGTGCGCCATCCTCTGTACAAAAAGAACAATATAAGAATTAATAACAGTTCTTAGCCCTTTCGAACTATTCATCGCACACATTTTCTTAAGAAATATATACCTGTAACCGACGTCGAATTTATCCCCCCCATCGTCAGGACGCTTTTTAATTTTTTCTTCGTCTTCTCCTCACTTGCCGAATCTAAGCTGGCATCCGTTTCCGTGGGATCGCCTTTCTTTCTTTTCTTCTGCAACGAGACGAAGGATGGAAGTCGATCGAAAGCTTAGGAACATCGATGAATCTTTACGGAAAGGATTTTCTAAACAAACCTGCTTTTTCTTCTCCTTCTTCAGTCTTTTCTTTTTTATCCCTTTCCCTTTGACTTGCTTCTTCTCGCCATTAGGTCCCTCGGAATTTTGGATCTTCTCCGAGGGAGCTGTCGATCGTTTCCCACTGTCTTTAGAAACTGGATCTGGCTTCTGCTCGACTTCCAGTTCCTTCTTCTCCACTTTGACCTAATCGATTGAAGACATTCTTGTAGTCGCAATGATTATTTAAACCCGATTCAGCTTTTCTTTTTCTCTTCCGGGATCCTAACCTTTAATCTGTCGAACAACGAGTCCAACAACCTGATGCTCTCGAGCTGTCTCTGAGCTTTGATCAACTTCCGTTCTTCCCTGGCGATCTTCAAAGACACTTTGTCTTCTTCCTGTTTGCGAAATATCGTAAGGGCTTTGCGTTTACGTTTCTCCTCTCTTTTCCGACGGCGAGACTCCTTGGCTGTTAGGTTAGCTTCCTCTTTCTTTCTGCGACGGAAGATCATTCGATCGTTAATCTAGCTTCACACGCGGTTGAAAAAAATCACTGGACACCAGACATAGGAGTTTAACGAAGCTTTCGCACACCCTCCGCCTCTAACTGTCGATTCAAACACAAACCTCCGTTCTTCCTTCTTCTCCAGCTCAACCTGCTCGTTCTTCCTCAGTTTCTCCGCAGCCAAGCTATCCTGAGCAATTAACCGCTTCCTTTCAAACTCCCTATGAGAGACGGAAGCATCACTCATGTGCTTCGTCTTGTCGAAGTCTACCTAGAAACAAAAAAACCCAAATCGAAGCGTGCTAAACTCCTCGAGATAATGGAAAAGGGTCGAAGATACCTTGAGGGAGGCTGTGAGATATCCGCCCGGCTCCTTCTTCAGCAGCTTCATTCCTCTAAGAGCATCCATAGCCCTGACGAAGTCGACGTACTCCACGTACTGCACATAGGCATCGAAGAAGAGGCCCTCGTCATAGCTGAACTTGGGGATATTAGGACCTAGTCGCATTCTGGACCTGTAGGGATCTGCGGCAGGCACGTCCACCCTGCGGAGTCGACCCCACTTGGCGAAGACCGGGGCCAGGGCAGCTTCACTTGGCTTGCACGACTCATCGGAGAACCATTCAGTCGGCAGACCACACACGTGGACAGTGTCGGGTCTTTCTCCAGGTTTCAGCTCGTTCATGTGTCGGGCATCCCGGAAGTACGAGTCCCAGGAATGCCTTGTCGGGAACTCGTCCTTTGCTTCGGCGACGCGTACCTTCAGGGCCTTTGAAAATCCTGGTAAGGATAACTGCTGGCCCTGTAATCGTGCCAGCACTCGATCCAGTCGACATCGGTCTCGAAGCTCTCCTTCTAGGCGGATCGTCTCCAAGGTGCTCTTCGCCACCTTCAGGGAGCCAAACTCCTCCGGCAGCACCAGCGCACGCACCTTCTCCATCACCTCCCATGTCGAGATCGTCTTCCCTGTTCATACCGTATCAATACGCCGGTGAGACACGACATTCGCCGGAGAGCCATCCTCCGACGAGTCCCCGTCGAGTTCCTCGCTCTCCTCGAGGAACCTACATTAACCTGTAAACTCCTCATTCCTTCATTTTTTATTTAGCTGGATATGTACACGATCGATCGGGATCCCCGGGTCCTTTGATCGACGTCGACTCGGGGCGACTCCCTAAAAAGGTGCTCGGCAAGGCGGCGAGTGAATAGCGCTTGTTTAAAAAATAAAATGCAAGACCGAGACCAAGATTATGGCGGTCTTGGTCTTTGTCTTGCACACTCGATTAATCTAACATATAAAACGAACGTTTCATTTCGGCGATGAAATTAGGTTCTTTACCTGGAGTCTTGAGCCGAGGGAGACTAATCGAAACGTTAACTTTAGCGCTCGGTTTCAAGTAAAGACCCTTCGATGGACATAGAGGTACGGCGTCGCTAAGATCCTTGCAGGTCTGAAACCCATTGACAACCTCGCCTACTGATTTACTATCGCCCAATTGTAGACTTTTAGTACCGGACATTTTTCTTTTTCTTTTTCTTTCAATTACGTTACACAATTCTCCTCTAACTCAGGGACTATATACATACGACTGGTACATTACAGTGATAGTGGATAATGCAATTGAAATAAAAATTATATATTAACTAGATTCTTGAAGTTAAGCGTCAATACCAAGGCATCAGATATCAGTAGAGAGGTTATACCGTGAGGATCTTAACACTCGGATCTCTCTATTCCGTTTTACCCTGACTTTTAAGTCATTTACTTCGGCTTCGTTCTTACAGTTCCGTCACATGGGATAAACTATTTCACACGATAGAGAGCGAACCATTTTCTCAATACTAAATAGCAATAACTGTTGGCAGACTGAACTGATAACAAAAGCCATTACACAAAGATTGTCTATTCATCGATTTTCCTAGCTATAAGACGCTGCTGCCACCTGGTGGCGTCTCGGAAGAAACTGATATACATTCGTATCGAGATAAAAGGTCTATTACGTAACCTAAGCCTACGACAACGTAGAACCTACCGCGCTAAGAAACGAAATCGACAAACTTAGAATCCCATATGGACTGAAAGTCCTGTTGGTAGACATGATTAAAAACACAACGTCAATATTATCACATATCAAACTTAACCAGGGAGGAAGCCTGCACGTTGTAAGGGTGCGGCCATATTGGTCAGCCAATTTTTCGGCCTCCTAGGAGTCTATTACGTAAAGCAAATTGAGCGAAAATGTGAAAAATGAGGAGCTCACGGTATTACGGAATGTTTTTGGTGGTGAAAATGCGAGACCATTCGTATGAACTGGCTCGACACAAATTTTTAAGCGAAATGGTGAAGCATACAAGAAAAGATAGAAAAATAACCGACGTGAACGCCATCTTCCACGGATTGTGACTCCGAAATTCAAAATGGAAAACCTCCTGGGTGTTTTGATTTTTGGCAACAATCGTATTCGAGAAGGTAATAATTAATAGTGATCTCGTTCTTTCATGTATCGAATACGTAATTCGGGGAATAAATCCACGTGAGATGAAAGTGCGAGAAGGGAGCTCTCTCGTCAAAAATACGTAATAAACGCCTTTTATTTGGCAATATTACTAGACCGGAAGTGCTAATGATCTCGTTCTTTCATATATCGAATACGTAATTCGGGGAATGAACCCACGTGAGATGAAAGTGCGAGAAGTGAGCGTTCTCGTCAAACATACGTAGTAAAGGCCAAGGTTCACTATGATCGTAGTTATATTATAATGCTGGCCCTACTGAATATAATTCACGGGTTTAGTTGGCAATTCTGGCTCTTGTCTATGGAGGATAGTGAGGAACGGCGAAACCGGACCAACATGGAGCAGGGTGAAATGTGAGGATCTTACGTTGTTCGTTGAATATTGATTGGCAGTGCTCGCCTCGGTGATGCTACAACGATGAACGGCTCTCCGGCGCGCTCTCCCCTCGACGGCAACCCACAGGACGAGGAATGGCCCCGAATAACCTAGCAGAAGTACGTACCGACTTTCCGATCGGAGAGAAACGTCAAACAAGCTCTACTATCTGCACAGCAAACATCACCCATGCCGGGATAAGTTTTAGGAGTCGCTTTAAACGAAGGCATGCCCCTTGCCCGAAGTAGAAACCTATTACCTTATTTTATATTTAACTATCATTTTTTAAATCTAATCCTGAATATATGTAGAATCATTTTGTAGTCTCTTAGGTTACCTCGAAGACCTGCGGAGGATTTTTTTTACTTTTAAACAAGTGTCGAAGTGAATACCTGTGATTTAAGTTGTATCTGTGTTCTTGGTAGTTCTAATACCTTCGATGCAATTTAATGTCCAGGCAGCAGTACGGAGCCTCGAAAAGATGCGCCGTCGGTAAATCCTGCTCTTGCGGTGACTTTGAGGTACGCGAGATGGACTCCCCGCCGTCATGCTCGCTGAGTGCCACTGGACCGCTGAGCGACCTGGGCAGCAGCGGGCTTGGGGGCTCCATATCCAGTGACTCCGTACGCGCCCATCTTGCCATAGAAGTACGCCTCCTCAGGAACCAGACCGAGAGCTAATGCCACTATGTTATAGTTACATAACACTGGAATAACACGATATATAATGAATGTTATTCAAAAGATAAATTAATATTATATAGCTGCGGTGGAAATAGCAGTGCAGATTTTATGTTACGTTACATGCCACTGGAATAACACGATATATATCGAATGTAATTCAAAGGATAAATTAATATTATATAGCTGCGGAGGACATAGTACTACAGATCTTGTGTTACGTTGCATGTTCCAAATGTTATGTAACGGTTATATAATTGTTACATGACCGTGTTTGGTGGTAAGTAGCGGGTAAACGAGCGACCCTGACCTAACATATGCCTTCCAGATGCAGGAGAGCGACATGGAGAGCAAGTCCCTGTCCCAGGACTCGTTCGACTACTCGGACGGGATGTGCGGCGAGAACTTCAACACCCTAAAGAAGGGCCCCGGGTGGAACGACGTGGACGGGAAGCTGGAGGTGGAGGTGGTGGACGTGGCGATAAAGCCGCCCCCGGAGTTCCAGGACAGCCCCTCTCCCCCGGACTCGGTGTCCTCGACGGCGCCGATCCTCGGTTACGCGCCGCAGTCGTCCGAACGGAAAGTGCCCCGATGGCTGGAGGAGTTCGCCGAGGGCCTGGTGCAGCCGATAGTGGAGGAGGCCCTGGCAATTTCCTGCCGGATATCCTGGCCAGAGGGGAGGATAGCCCCCCTGGCGCACCCGGCGTCGACGGTGACCTGCAACGCGCACAACTCCAGGGTGATCTGGACCAGCGACCTCCTCTCGCCCCCGTCGGCGTGCCAGGGCGCGACCATCACCATCACCCCCTACAACACCCTGAACCGGCCGACCTCCCGGTGCTCCCTAGCTTCCTCGAGACTCTCCTCCTCGCACAACTCGATCAACACCGCCGGCCTCGGGCACAAGGTCGACGACAGCAGCTTCATCACCTCGGCGATGTCCCACGACGTCCTGACGACGAGCGAGATCAGCGACATGTACAACGTCCCCTTCGACTCGGACATCTACACCGTGCCGATAGACGTGGTGCGGCCCTTCCACGAGCTCCGCACCCCTCAGAGGCCCAAGCGACAGCGCCACCATCCCCGGAAGCGGTGGCGGAACGCATCAGCGGGGTCCCAGAGCGAGCTGGAGGCTCACATCAACCAGGCTCGCCACTACTGCGGCAAGCCCAGGGCGATCACCCACGTGATAAAGTCCCAGCGCCTCCTGGCGGAGGTCTGCTGCAACGAGGCGGCCAACGGGAAGCGGCACAGCGTCCCGGGGACCTCCGGTCGACACGCCGGGAGGACTTCCAACGCCCACTCCCACAATATCGGGGAACCCATTCACATGACCCTCCACGAGGTGCGGCAGTACCTGCAGACCCTCTACTCGAGCTCCAGCGACTCCAGCGAGAACCGCATCAAGCGCGAGAAGCTCCCCACCGAGCAGACCCCCCTGCACCTCGCCACGTCGAAGAGCCTCGTGGTGAACAACAACAACAGGTACTGCAACCCCCACACGGACTCCTCCACCGACACCCCCATCTCCAACAAGAGCTCCACCAACGGGCTGGTGCACAACAACAACAACAATAACAACAACCCCAACGCCAGGAAGCACAAGAAGAGCGCCCTGGTGGCCGCGAAGCACAAGAAGGCGAAGGAGGAGCAGCACAAGGACAAGGTCGTCGACATGGACAAGGAGAAGATGAAGAAGAGCCAGAGGAACTTCTCCCTGAACCTTAAGCAGACCCTGTGCAACATATTCAGGTTCAAGAGGCTCGGCTCCCCGGACCACTTCGTCGGGAAGAGGAACAGCATCGTCCAGGGGGAGATCGTCGAGGAGGAGGAGGGCCTCGACTCCGACCAGCACGCGAACAATAATAACACCACCGGGGAGGGCGACCCCTCCGCACCGAAGATGCCCTTCTTCAAGAGGGCCTTGCCCCCCTTGCCGAAGAGCAACGGCCAGGTCAGGGTGGAGCAGGCCGAGGAGGCGCTCACGGCGATGGTGGCCAAGCCTGAGAGCCCCAGCTCCGTGCAGCACCTCCCGGCTGCTCCTCCCAGGGACGAGGAGGACCCTGCCGAGGATACTAGCATGGACTTCGCCGCCAGCATAGAGAAGGTCAAGGATGTAAGTCGTGTTCCTCGGCTTCCTCGTGCACGGGGACGAGACGTTAAGGGGATACGAAAGGCGCTAAGATATTTAATCGACGTCGATAAATTAAAATTCATATGTACCCTTTTTGGTGGGGACGCCGTTTTGAATACTCAAGGGTAACATAGGCTGGCGCGTCCCGTTACCGACATTTATATTTATGTTCAAGTCTTTTACAGTCTACGTTGAGAATTATACGAACTGAAGCGTTTCATATGTTGTTTCGATAAAGTAATGATGAAGAGATCGATGTGAAACTCGATATCTTGGGATTTCGTATTTTAGCGACTGTTTAGGACCAATGGCGCCATCTGTGACGTTTGGCTGCAACTAAACTTTCTCTCTAAAGACCCGCGTTAGCCCCGGGACGAGCCAGCATTCTCTTGCAATCGTTGGTGAAAATTCTCGTATTTCGATTGATATATATTTTTTTAAGGCTCTAATATGAGGAACGAAAGGGTCAGGACAATTGTACTATAATTTAGAACACTCTGGTAATCGAGAAACTCCCATTTGAAAGAGATAAAGGCAAAAAAAGTGTCTTATGCGCTTCTATGCTAAAACGATGGGAATATGAGGACTCGGAGTGAAACTTTAGTTGGCCTGGAAATCACAGATGGCGCAGGGGGTCCCTCTGCAGTTAATTAGGACCCCAGAAAGCATGAATCCAGGGGATTTCTGGAGTTTTACTTCGATTTCTTTATAATTATTGTACGAGAACGAAACATGGATTATGCAATTTAGTACAATACCGAATATAATTCGACCCAGCTCTCAATATAAAAACCAACGTCGGCAACGTAGGTACTTAGAAAAACCTTTACCGACGCCGATCAAGTTCCTTAACGTGTTTCGCTTCGCCTTAACGTTCCAATCGTCTTTGCAGTACGGCTGGTACTGGGGTCCGATATCCGGGGAAGCCGCCGAGAAGATCCTGTCCAACGAGCCGGACGGCTCGTTCATCGTGAGGGACAGCAGCGACGACCGCTACATCTTCTCGCTCTCGTTCAGGCTGAACAGCTGCGTCCGGCACGTCAGGATAGAACACGACCAGGGTGAGCACCGTCCCTAGCCTGCCCCTCGCCTGGGAGTCCGCTTCTAACCGCGTCCTCGCGTTCCAGGTAACTTCAGTTTCGGCAGCTGCACCAAGTTCAAGTCCCACACGATCGTGGACTTCATCGAGAACGCGGTGGAGCACTCCAGGAGCGGGCGCTACCTCTTCTTCCTGCACCGGCGCCCGGTCCTGGGCCCGATGAGGGTCCAGCTGCTGCACCCGGTCTCCAGGTTCAAGCAGGTCCAGAGCCTCCAGCACACCTGCAGGTTCGTCATCCTGAAGATGGTGCGCAGAGACCTGATCCCGACGTTGCCCCTGCCCCGGAGGCTGATCGATTACCTGAGCACCCCGCACTACTACAGCGAGCAACTCGCCGAGCAGGACGAGAGGGCCGAGTCCCCGGTCAGCTCGTCCACGGGGGAGCTGGAGAAGATCTGCTTCACGCCCCAGGGCCTGTCGTGAGGCACGAACGGCGCATCGGTACCGGCCATCCTTTGTAAGCTCCTGGCGAAGACCGGGTCCGGCCTCCCTGGATGCCCTGGAGGCGCCCTCCACCCTGAGGGACCCATCGCCAGGAACCCGCAACGCTATCGCGGTGCCTAGTCGCTCGATCTTGTACAATATGCCGGACGAATGGTTAAGCGCCACCCGGTTGACGTTTGTAAATTGCCCACCCGGGTCTCCCGGGTGGTATGCGGCCATGGGTGGCGGGTCCTTGCCGAGGCCTATCGCGAGGTGCCCTCTACGTCTTGGTACCGTCTTACGATTTGTAATATACACGGTGGTAGGCCATCCTCTTGGCCACTCCGCACCAGTGTTGCCAACCGTACTATAAGTGTAGTCTTTGTACTATTACTTTGTCCTAAGTACTATCCATTTGTCTAAGAATGATATACCTATTGTTTTACAAGGAATCATACCATGACAACTTGAGTAGGCAGTTTGCAATTGTTACGCATGAACAGCGGACCAATTAGAACTTTTCTTGCTTATCAGAGACGGTGGTTCGTTCTCATTGGTTCCCGGTCTTGACGTCACGCGACTGCAGCGCCACCGTTTGAGTACTAGAGGCTTTTTTCAAAAACCACGGCCCAACAAAGCCGAACAGCTCCTTTTATTTCATGTCGGGATAAGTGAAAATGTATTACTTGGGTTAATTATATGCAAAAGAGGTAGCGTTCAGGTGCACTGGCTTTTTTAGACATGAAATCTGAAGAGCGGAGACGGCGCCTGGGAGTCAAACGGTTAAATTACATTCCCTGCATTTTCGGTTGGCTTTCTTTTTATTTTTATTTCCTTTCTTTAGTACGGGCGTTTTTTGAAAATATTCCAACTTATGAGGTCTACTATAATTGTAATGTAATTTAGGCTGTACTATAATTCACGGGCTTGGAGTTGGCAACACTGACTCCGACGTACCGGTGTCGGGATTTCAAATTCATTCGAATTTCAATGGACGACCTGTGGTCGGGGTTTTAGTGCTGGGTAATGTAAGGCACTAAAAAACTGTACCCGGGGCGGATGTCCAAGGAGAAGGTGAAATGAATGTCGGTACAGGGCCTATATCACGGGGCACGTGCAATACCAAAAAATTCAGAAGTTCCATAGAAGCCCAGATCCTATGTTAGCGCTTGATGCGGTAAAAGTTGGAACTAACAAACCAGAAGTGGGGTAAAAGAGAGATCGGATGTGTTAGTCAACAATATCTCACATACGGAAGGAAGAAAGACGTATATAGAAAGGCGAGTAGTGGGTGTAAGAGAAAGAAAGAATACAATTCGCTGTATATCGCCGTAAGATTAAGAGAGATGGAGAGATGATTACAGCGCCGCCACCGTTGGCTAACGTACTATCGAGCATCGAATGTCCTTCTGGGCTTCTATGGAGACTTCTGAATTTTTTGGTAAAGGCCAAAGAATTCAGTTCGTTACTTATACGGTACTAGTCAGGAAGCACGAATCATACAACGACACCGGGACGCTGTCGAGGCCCGTGGAAACCACTCGAAGGTCGGTGACCAAGTCGGTCGCCATTTTGTATATTACCCAGCGGTCGATAGATCTCCATCAGGGCCGTTCCCCTCCTGGTGAAACGTTGCACGTTAAGTGGGCCAAACGCGCTCGTCGAGTACTGCGTTAATTAAACAAAGTGATACCCCGTTGATATGCTAATTTCCGGTGTATGTTAAGGAAACGTTTAGCGTAGAGTTTCACGCTTGGATAAACTCCGTGCGGTCGACCTCGGGATATTTCTACGAGTCGGAGAGCACGTATTCGGTTAAGGAACTATGTATAAGGATAGTTAATTACGTACGGACATGGTATAGTCGTTTTACAATTGCACCCTGGACTAATGTAGAGCCAAAGGTCCTTACGTATATCTCACTTTTAGCGTTAATTACGTATTTTAAAGCATTGTTTATGTGAAGTGGAACACCTAGAGGAACTTGATCGACGTAGAGGCATGAGTGTGGCGTCTTAGCGGTCCGATTATTAACTAAAAGTTAAAAAAACGTTTAAAGGCGCTGCTAAAAGTGAGATATGAGTAAGGACCAAAGAATTCAGAAGTTCCGTAGAAGGCCTAGATACTATGTCAGCGCTTGATGCGCTAAAAGTTCGCTAACAAACCAGAAGAGGGGATAAAAAAGAAGCGATCACAGCGCCGCCACCCGTTGGATAACGTACTATCGAGCATGGAACGTCCGTATCCTTCTGGGCTTCTATGGAGACTTCTGAATTCTTTTCTAGAGCCAAACAATTCGAATTACTGCCGACTAGAACGTACCGGAAGAACTTAAGGCTCGTTTTCCCAGGACCGGTCTCGGGGAAGTCACCCCTATCGGTGCAAGGGTTCTCGAGTTACTCCGTTTAAGTGTTCATCGTCATTAAGGTGGTACGAAAGGGTCATTAGGAATATATATAAAAAGAATAAAAATATAAAATTTTACCCCAAACCGGACACACCAACGTATCATCACGGGGCTCCTAATGAAGGCCTCAAAAATTCCTAGAACTTCATTTTTTTGTTTATTACCTCTCTTAGAAAAATTCAATTTCCCGAGTTTCGAGACCTTCATTAGGACCTCTATTATCACTGGTTAGAGTTTCAAGAATTTCCCTGAATACTGAGATAGGATTTTATGTAATACCATTTTGACTTTTTGGTATNTTGTTTACCGCCTGTTGTTAGTTCGCTCTTGATGGAGACACGGCTCCATTGTTCGCTTTTTTTTTTTTGCTATTTTAATTAAGAAGAAGAAAAATCGAGAGAGAGCTCTCCATTTTTTATGAGATTGTTTTTCTTTCTTCTTTATGCGGTAAAGTTGCTTATGCATTATTTATTATTAACGGGCTTGGACCTGGCGCACACATACACGCATTCCACTGTACAAAGTACACCAATCATCCTACACGTTTAATCCGAGTCTAAAAAGCTACTTTATCACCAAGTTCGATCGCTACTAGGATTGTCTTTTGTACAATTAATAACGTGTATTACTTGGTGAAGAGTCGTCCTCGACGTGTCGGAAGACTCGGACAAAATCCCCGTTGATGGAAACCACTGGACGCGAAATTATCGGAAATGCTGCCGACAGATTCTCGGCATGGAGAAGAAAATTTTCCACGAGCACGATTTTGAAGAAAATGATTCATTGTCGCGATAAATTTCAGGGTTGGGTAATTCTCTATTTATCGAGGTTTTTGGATGTATGGAAATTATCGGAAATGCTGCCGACTGATTCTCGGCATGGAAATGCAGATTTCTATATATGTACGATTTCGAAGAAAATTATTCTTCGTAGAGATGAATATCAGGGTTGGGTAATTCCCTATTTATCGAGGTTTTGGATGTATGGAAATTATTGGGAAAGCTGCCAAAAAATTCTCGGCATGGAAAAGAAAATTTTCCACGAGCACGATTTCGAGGAAAATGATTCTTCGTAGAGATAAATTTCAGGGTTGGGTAATTCTCTATTTGTCGAGGTTTTTGAACGTATGGAAATTATCGGAAAAGCTGCCAACAAATTCTCGGCATGGAGAAAAAAATTTTCCACGAGCACGATTTTGAAGAAAATGATTCTTCGTTGCTATAATTATCAGGGTTGGGTAATTCCCCATTTGTCGAGGTCTTTGGACGTATGGAAATTATTGGAAATGTTCACGACAAATTCTCGGCATGAAGAAAATTTTCCATGAGCACGATTTTGAAGAAAATGATTCTTCGTCGCGATAAATATGATCAGGGTTGGGTAATTCCCCATTTATCGAGGATTTTGGACGTATTGTGGTTACTCATCTCATAGCGCTCTCAATCAACACTTTAATCCGGGTTTACACGACTTGAGTTAGATAAATCTCGGATTTAGAGTACGATGGAGACATGGTCAGTTTTACTAACACGGCCGTCAGGGTTTCCTTTTATATACACTCGAAGGTTTTGTCCAGCAAGTTTTGCAATGTACTCCTGCGAAAGGCGCATTGTATCTTGGAAATTTGTTGACCAATAAAACCTTTGCTCATTTAGAAACGATACGCACTTTATTCTTGTACGTTTTACTATTTCGCTTAAAAATGTCTGCCGACCCAGTTCACATGAATGGTCTCGCATTTTCACCACCAAAAACGTTCCGTAATACCGTCAGCTACTCATTCTTCACATTTTCGCTCAATTTGCCTTACGTAATAGACCCCCTGATGGCTAGCTTCCCGTTGTTCATGCGCGTCTCCCCTTCCTCTTTGGCATAGACGCCGTCTATACTCTCTTACGTTCATGGCGTCGGTTAAATTCTTCGGTAAAGTGGCGGGAACTTCGTTTCAAGGTTAATAAATCAAATTAACGATCGTCGTCCTTTCTGCAGCGTTTAATAACTTCGTAATAAATAGTCGTTAACAACAGACATGTCGGCCGGCGGTTCTGCGTTGCATGTAACGTTGGAATTCAGGTTAGGATGACTTAATCTTACATTATTTACTTTATAAGTCTTATAAACCGTGAATTCATACTTTGTAGAGGTGGTGCCGAACTTCTGGTCGATAAAAAGAAAGTTTACGAGGTCGATTTGCCTAGCACTCAGAAATGTAAGTAGTCGAGTATTTCTTTTCGGTCGTTAGAGGATATCTAAATGTTTTCCAACGTCACAGGGACATTGCGGAAACTGATATTCTGGATTAAGGACAATCTTCTGAAGGAGAGGCCGGAGCTCTTTATTCAAGGTGACACGGTGTGAGTTTCAATATTAGTTAATGTTTCTTTTCAAGGTTCGTACACATCTGAACGCGTACGAGGCAAGGCGAGGCGGAACGAATGCCTCACATGGGTAGCGTTCAAATGTGTATGCGTCTTTAGACGTGTTTTTTTGGTTAACACAGTGTTGTCGCCTTTAGTTCCGTTTATTCTAGTATAGTCGGATTAAAAGAATAGTACAATCTAATTTAATGAAGATAATAGCATAAATTAAGACGTTCGAGTATTTCAAGAAAAATTTTGCCTGTATTTATGAAGGTTAGGAAATGCAATTTATTGCATTAAATAATTTATGATGTCGAATATATATAGTTGTAGTACTCGTTTATAATATTTTGGAGGGCGCCTAGAAATTAAACACGGAATAAACTCTGATACCGAAAATGAACTGGTATCGAAAGTTGAACGGGTTAATTCCGTTCCCTATTTTAACGAAGCATAAGTCTTTGCGAATAAAATGAAGAATATAAAGAAAAGTACCCATTGATAATAAAGTTATCCAGTTCCATTTCCTACTAAAATAATAGTATTAATATTAGAATAATTGTACGGCTGGCAACACTGGGTTAACGGTTCGTACACCTCATGGGAGATGGCGTTGCAGTTTAAGGACCAAAAAGTTACCTTTGGTATTACAGACTATTATCGATCATGTTTTTAGTATTCCGTCGTGTACTAGAAATTTATCCTGGTAGTTTTCAACCAACCTAACAGATGGTTCATAGGAAAATAGGTAGACTAACCTCCGATGGTTAAAATGGGAAACGGAATAACAACTCCGTTGAGAATTTATCTATCGAGCGGAAGAGAAATTATAACAATTAGGGTTTATAAAGAAGTTCCAATGATCCATTCGTTTCGCAATGACTTTAGTATTTATCAAGAAGCAGAATAATATCGTAAGTTTTTCTTTGCTAATTGGTTATCGAAGGAGAGTCGGTAAACTTGTAGATAGCGTTCTTTAAAAGAGAATTACGGTGGAAATCCGAACTATATCCAGATTTTCCAGTAGTAATCGAGTGTTTCACTGGAAATGGAACGAGTCGATATTAATTCATCCCCTGTTATCATATCGTAATAACTTCTGCATTATCATTAATAAGACTGCATCGTCAAGAATTAATTTACACTATTCACACTATAGCTTATCGTCAAGTTAAGACCTACGGAAGGGAAACTTTATTTTTTAGACGTCCAGGCATTTTGGTGTTGGTAAACGATGCAGATTGGGACTTGTTGGTGAGTAAATAATTTAATTCCTTCACCGATTAAAGGTACCTTGGAAAGTGCAGGATCTCTCTATATATGTGAGAAAACCATTGCATTAAGGTAAATGTACAAGTGATCGAAAACGTCCCAGTAGCCGAACACCATTTATTACTAAAGCGCTGTTTTCATTTCTACGTGTGTATGTATTGTCGACTTATTTCATAGTATGTATATCTCAACTACATTGGATTATATCGTCATCGAACCTCTTGCGAAAGAGGTTTCTTCAGAAATTCTTGACATAATTGAAATACATTTTTTACTTCACGACTGCGTAAAAACCAACGTCGGCAACGTAGGCATTTAGAAAAGTCTTTATCGACGTCGATCAAGTTCCTCTACGTGTTTCACTTCGCCTTAAAGCGCGTCTCCAGGACCTGGGGCTTTGGGGGGCCAGGGTGAAAGTTTGATGGCTACGGAGCCGAGGAAATGCGGCTGTTCTCGACGTATGACTAATGCCGGGTTCCTGAGGATCGGGCCGAGTTTTTGCAGAGGGTCGCTGAGAAGACGAGAAGGCGCCTCCAGGAGGAGAGGTGTCCTGGTCGGAAAAATAGGGGAATCACCCCCTGGACGGCGAAAGGGCGCAAACGACCTCCGGCTGGGCCACTCCCACCGGGGAATTATCATTTTAAATTTGTAAATGTACAAGCCGGTCCGCTATTAGGACGGGGATCCCTGGGTGGAGGCCCCTCCTCGGGGAGGATGATGGCTCCCGCCATTATTATGATAATACCGACGTTTCGCGGATGCCTCTTTATCCCTCGCTACCCCTCTCTGTGCTACTTCTCGCCCTCTCGCGCTTTCTCGGTAACCCTCTTTTCTGCGGCCTCGTAAATTAGAAAAGAGGAGCTCGGTTTTATTGCTCGCTTTCGGCGGCCACGACGGTGATCTTCCAGATTGGGAGTAGGGGCCCATTAGGGCGACGTGGAAGCGGCGTCAAAGAGGTCTCGTTTATGAAACTTTAGGCTGAATTGAGTGCACCTAATCGTTTCAAACTTTGCGACATGAAAATGTGCAGGCTTTAAGGTCCTGACACTCGGGAAATGCCGATTTTTTTTTTTTAATTTATAGTTATTTGGAACATTTTTTTATATGAAATTAAATTCCATGGGCGTCAAGACCTTCTTTGAGGAATTTTGGTTCATGGTATAGAGTTTGAAACGAATCGGTACACCCAGTTCATAGAAAAGTTTCTAAGATGCCACTTTTACATCCCCTTAAGGCGACGTGGAAGCGGCGTCAAAGAGGTCTCGTTTATGAAACTCTAGGTTGAATTCAGTGCATCTAATCGTTTCAAACTTTCTACCTTGAAGATGTGCAGGTGTAAGGTCCTGATACACGTGAACTGCCGATTTTTAAAAAATATGTAGTTATTTAGAACATTTTTTTATATGAAATAAAATTCCGTTGGCGTTAGGACCTTCTTTGAGGCCTTTATGATCATGGGATAGAGTTTGAAGTTTCTGGTGTTCGGGACGTCGACGAGAGTGTGAGGTTAGGGATAATGGTGTACAACATTAGGGCAAACGGCGACTGCACGTTTCATAAATTTCAGGGCCAGGGGGAGTACGAGTTGCGCCCGAACGACACGGTGCTCTTCATCTCGACTCTGCATGGAGGTTAGGAACGCCGTGCACGTCCAGGTCGACTTTGAGGTTAGCCGGTCCGCAAGGCGTCGCCCTCCACTGCCGTAAAACGCGGCTTCCTCGCCGTCACTTCCTTCGTCGGCTCTTCGGGGTGGTTTCCTGTGGTCCAGGGTTGCCAACTTCAGTTCTGTTAACTCTAATGTAGGCGGATTAAAATGGTACTAACCTGTGGAATGAATAAAATAATAGCAGAAATTAAGTATCTTCAAACCGTGACGTAGTACGAGGAGATGCAATGACATGTATTGAAAGCGTCGCCACTTTAGGGGGTCCAAGATCTTCAGACTTTTTTCGACCTAGGGCCGAGAGCGCCCCCTAGATGAAGTTTTGCAACTAAATGTTAACGTCCGCTAGTCTTTATGTCGCTGTTAAAAGCATCACGTTCTGTGTATCATCCGTGGGTTGTCGTTTAGCTTTGCGTACATTAATCGCGGGATTAAATGCATTTTAAGTCGTTTACGTTGGTAGGACGCCCCCTGTGTGAAATTTTGCAATTAAATGTTAACGTCCGCTAGTCTTTATGTCGCTGTTAAAAGCATCACGTTCTGTGTATCATCCGTGGGTTGTCGTTTAGCTTTGCGTACATTAATCGCGGGATTAAATGCATTTTAAGTCATTTACGTTGGTAGGACGCCCCCTGTGTGAAGTTTTGCAACTAAAAGTTAACGTCCGCTAGTTCCCTTATTTTCCGCAAGCGCCGCACATGTCGTTAGATCAACGAACATCTGAGATCCTGGCGTTATATATCCTTGTACTACTTCATGGTCGAAACATTAAAATGTTTCTATGAAAATAGTGTTGATGCCCGGGACTACCGCGGCGCTGCGATCGGCCGCGCCTCGGCGGGAAATTCAAACGCGAGAATTCCCGACACGTCCGCCCTGGTGCGGTCCGTGGAACGAGCTCTCGCCGAATGGAATGGCGGGACGTGCGTCTAGGATAAGTTCCCTGCGTAATGGCCATAATATAACCGGTGACGCCTTGGCCCGAATCCAAAATGGGGTTATATTGCCGCCCTCTCCTTTCCCCGGATCGCGATTTCCCGCTTGCGAGGTTTTTGCGCCCTTCCTCTGGTCGCTGATTTCCGAGGGACGGAAATTACGATATTTCCCGATAAGGCGTCTGTCACGTCGTTGGATTAATAAATCCCGTCTACACTTTTTCATCATTTTTCGTCTTTCCAGAGGGAGGTAGCTTTAAGTCCGCCATCTTTGATTCTTTCCTTCGGGCAACCGTTTGGATTTGATAAAAATCGATGATTTCAGTCAAATGACTTAAGGTGAAGTGAAACACCTCGAGGAACTTGATCGACGTCGATAAAGAAGATTTTTCTAAATGCCTACGCTGCCGATACTTCTTTCCTTTCCTTGCAAATCGGTAACCAGCTCGGCCGTTTCTACGACTTACGGCCAACGCGGAGCTTTACATAGATTACGTTACAATAATTAACATCATGAGCGGAAAGTTTTGCACTTTTGCGCCAGCCACGGCGCGGCTCGGGATGCTTTATTGCCGAAAAACTTCCCTCGTTAATTATCGCCCGAAAGAATTCATTTTCCAGTTCGCACGTAAATCCCTCGTGTTCCACTTCTAGTGCGGAATCCATTTTCCGGTCGCAGTATCGGAGGCAGCCATTTTGTTATTTCGGGCGTGGTGGGAACTTTCTCTCCTCGTATTTTTTTTCCCCTTTTTCCCCGTTTTATTTATTTATTTTGCTTTATTCCTTTTAATTCCATACGCGATATACGTTCTCCGCGCTACATTAAACTCCGCGGTGCACGTGAAAAACGCATCGGCTTGATTCCGCGGAATTTAAATAAAAAGGTTTCACCTCGCCGAATTGCATTTGGCTCGCGGCTCGCTCTCGGTTCGAACTGCATTTTGCAAAACGAAACGAGATCGAGCTTTCGCTCCCCTTTGCTAAAAAAAACTGCCCCGAAATGTTAAGGCTCCGACGAATTTTAACCGCACTTCGCGCCTTCGCCTAACCTCTAAAGGAATGGACCGCAAACAGTGAAGCATGTTATTTTATTGCAAGGGTACATTTAAGCTCATCGTATACATTTTATCGATATTAATTCCTGGTTAAGGCCGGCTTGTAACCTTCATATACCGAGGGATAAACCTCGTAACCTCCTATCCGGGTGTTCCTAACCTCTAAGCCGCTCTCTGGTGTTACTGCGTCCAGTGTCGCGTTGAAACTGAGGACCCTCCGATCGGAGACGCATTAAGGGGATATGAAGAACCATTCTATATATATATATATAAAACGTCAAAATATTTAGGATAATATTTATATAATTTATGTAAAGGAAAAGATCGCAAACAGTGAAGCATGTTACTTTATTGCAAGGGTACAGTTAAGCTCATCGTATACATTTTATCGATATTAATTCCTGGTTAAGGCCGGCTTGTAACCTACTATCCGGGCGTTCCTAACCTCTAAGCCGCTCTCTGGTGTTGCTGCGTCCAGTGTCGCGTTGAGACTGAGGAACTCTGACGGGCTCCCCGAGAAATGAAGAGCGCCCTCGGCGGTACCACGGAAATCTTATGATTCCGAGGTTAGGTGCTGAGCTAGTTCGGCAGATTAGAATGGATTTTCATAATTAATGGTAACTCTATCCTTTATAGAATTCGATAATGTCCTTGGTGTAAACGTCGGCCGAGGTGGCGGCGCAAGATGGCGGGCCCTGTAAGCGTTCCGGAAGCTACGGCTAGACGGAATCGAGTTCCTCCTTGCGAATTAAAGTTTTGCCAGGCCGCGAAACGGCTAACGGCCGTTTCCTGGCCCTGCGGAACGTAGATGTAATTTCCGTTATCTCCGGCAGGGGCCGCGCGACCCGAAATATAAAATAATAAGAGCCGGAAACCCGAGGAGGGAACTTTGGCTATTACGCCGAAACAGTTTCGCGCTAACGCGTCTTGAACTTCTAACGGCCGGCTCCTCTTCCCCGAAATCCTCCCCCCGTGGCCAGCCGGCTGTCCTTCTTTCCACTTTATTTATTTATCATGTTTCTTTCTTTCTGAAAAGCCGTCCAATTTCGGCTGAGATCCCCCAAAGTAAATCCTGGCGCCGCTGCGACGCGTCCGCCATCTTGTCTGCCCTCCGCGCCGAAGAAGTTGTACATCTAGGGAATTTCATTAAATTTCTCGTTTTCTATGCAGATTTATGCACGAAAGAGTCCTACGGCTGTGAATCATGAGACTTCTTTGGATTTCCAGGCCAGCGGACCAATGTTTATTGATTAGGCATCCATTTTAAACTAACACGTGATTATGGAGGCCCTAATGAACGCTCACGTCTTTTTCTTTTCTGCTTCTTGTCCTGGATAAACGTTTTTTTTCGACAAAAATGAAATTTCCCGAGATTCTAGGCCTTCGTTGGGACCTCCATGATCAAGTTTTAAGGTGAAGTGGATAATTTATTGTTATTAGAGAAATGGAGCCGCTCATTGTTCCCGTCTTTTTATCGAATCTCCATTGGTCGGGGTCGCGCCCTGAATTTAGGGTCCGCATTGAGAATTCCGCGTCAATGTGTATCCGCCCTAACGAAGTTCCTTCCCCCGTGTGGGATGCGCACAGGGTCGCCTATCGATAATCGAGCTTGCATAGATTATCGACGAGTGCGATAACCAAAACGTGATCGTTAAAACGCGGCTCGTCCCAGAGGTACGCCGCCATTTTGTAGCGCCCCTGTTCGCCGAAGATTCCGCGAAAAAAGGGCACTCCGAAGCTGGACCAGAGCCAACGACCAAAGTCTGCCTCCAACTCCTTTGTCCCCGTGAAAGGCGGACTTTTCTTTTTAAATGATAATTCCTTTCTGCCCAGACGGTTAGATCGTACTCTCTTCATCTGAAAGATACGGTCGAATGTTCGTTGATGGTTGCGGTTGCGAGCTCGAAGGAGGATGAATTTTCTGGAGGGTCAGGACCTTCCTTATAGCCTCCATATTCACTTTCTAATGTTTCAAACAATTCTGTACACCCAGTTCGGGTAAAAAGCCTCATAAACGAGACCACATTTACATCACCTTAACATTTTGAACACGGAGCCATTTCGACGTATGGGCGAAATTCATGTGACCGTGCAGGCAATATTGGACCAAACGTCAGGCGCCTTTAGGCGCTCTTAGTAGCCAAAGAGTTAAGGCGTTCGTATTCCTGGGGTGAAATTTCAAATAATTCGATACCCCCGTCTTGCAGGGTATTTATAAAGGATTAACCCCTCATATTCCGCTTTGGTATCGCCTTAATTACAGTCCCATTGTTCATTTGAAGTCGTTACATCCCTTACACCCTTTCCTGGCGAAACAATTGGACATTTTTTACACATGTTCAAAGGGTTAAGAAAGTCCTAACACTCGTGGAGTTTAATTCTTACAATTTATTACTTCTTTCTTTATCTAGGCCATGAAATTTCACGAGTGTTGCAACCTTGATAAGATTTGAAATAATTCGGTATCGCCTTAATAACAGTCCGATTGTTCATTTAAGGTCGCACTGTCGCGGCCAACGCGCGATTCTTGAAGCCTTTGTTGTCCGGAACACCTGCAGTTACATCCCTTACATCCTTTACATCCTTCCTCGGGGAGTTACGAGCCGCGCGGCGATAAAAACCGGGAGATCTTCGGAAATGTTTACGCCGGGACGTCGCGATGCCCTTCCGCGCCCTCCTCGGCAAATCACGGAGGTAAAAGGACCGTCCGAGGAGAGGCGAAAAAGGGGGCGAAAAAGGGGAGGAAAGGAAGAGGCCAAACGCAAGGAGGAAGCCCATGGCGACGAGGGGAGCAAGATTCTGGAAGACGAGGGAACGACCAGGCACAGGAAAGAGAAAGAGAAAGAGAGAGACGTCTAGAAGAGCTCTAGCAGTCGGGAACACAATGTCGGGGCATTTGAGGAAGATGTAACGCGAAACCGTCTACTCGCTACGCCTCATAAAACCGCTCGTTTTATGCTGATGGCTCGCGCGTCTTGCAGACATTGTCACGAGAATCCGGGAAAAGAAAGGCTCCTCTACCTAGGGTGGGGTTCCTGGACCCCGAGGATGGGTAGGAAGCGCCCTCTCGCGAGATTAACCGATCGTAGTTAGGAAGTCTCCCGCAAATCAAGGGTGGCGCGACCGGCCTTAACACTATTCCTACCGGGATTTTGTGTGTGCCTATTTCGACCAAAAGGTTTCGATGAGCTGGAGGAAAATGATACCGCTAGATAAATTTAATAATTATTATACGAAAACTCAAAACATTAATTGAGAAAAGACTATTAAACTTTGAAAATAATGTCAAGTTAATATTTTTGAAGGTGTGTTTTTACAACTTTGGTGGAAATAGTGTTAAGAGGGTATCAAAGAGTCTGCCAATAAATTTCTTAGCGCTTTTCACATCCTCTTAAGGGGATGTTAAAGTGTCTTTCATGAAACTCTGGTCCAAACTGGGTGTACTCGTTAACGTAGTCCGCCATCTTTGGGCCTAATCAGTGGAGGGGGATGAATCATCCTTTATCAATGCGGGGATTCGCAGTTTCTCCTGGAGAGGGCGCTCTCGAGGAATCCCACCGGGAGTTCCTGGGGGAGAGAAGGCATTCCCGCTGACTGGGCTTCCAGGAACGACCCTTGGTGTGTCCGATACGGCACGTAAACGTTATTCCTATCACGGACCCGGAGCCATCGAGAGATCCGGTCGCACGGGAAACGGGAAATTGAAATCTCCGGGAAAATTAAGGGTCAGACCGGATGGACGGATGTGGGGATGGCTCGCGTCTAGGTTCAGTCTGATAAGGCGCCGGGGGTTTAGCACTGTTCGGAGGATCCCGGCGTCTCGTTCCTTCAGGACCCACCCCTCAAGGCTGGATTACTTCTTTCGCCGATAGATGGCCAACGGCAGGATCTGTTGGGCTGGCATCTAACAAGGAAGGTACCTGAGGTGTCCCCCTCCGATTTTCCTTTGGTGTACTAACCATCTTCCTGGTACCTAGCCTGGTACCAAACACAAATTCCTTTGGGTAGGTACATTTTTTTTTTTTTTCTTGGTGTACTAACCATCTTCCTAGTACCTAACCATCGTTCATTTGGGCCGCAAGTAATTCATGTCACCTGGAAAGTGGTTTTCTTTTTTTTCGCTACTCATTTCCACCTACTAGTAGGACTTGGAGGACCTCCTCGCGTTGACCAACGCGAGGAGGCCCTGGCAAATTGGGGGACCTCACCTTTTAGGATCCTAAAAAGAGGGAGGAAGGGACGCACAATGCACGAGATTCCTGTGCGACCCATCGAGAGTCCCGTCGCGTCCCCATGGGACACCATTAGGACGGGGTATGTGGGAAGGTCCTGCAGGACCTTCTCCTGCTGGGCGGGATTGCTGCCAGTCGAGGGACATGGACGGACGTGGGTGGTGGATAATTTGTCCGGCGACCTTCCTCTCTACTGGTCTCCTGAGGAGGGACAACCCTGGGCCGCTGACCCGAATCCTAAACAGGCATCTATTAGGCTACTGCATGGCTGCATGTCCTGGAGAACGACCATTGCATTTATTTTTAGAGAGACTTTTCTTCACGATTTATTAAGTATTTTTTTTACAGATTTTACGGATTTTCACTGTTGGGTCATCAAGCAATGATGCATCGAAGCCCAACGCATCTATTAGGCTACTTCATGGCTGCCTGTCCTGGAGAACGGCCCTTGCATTTATTTTTAGAGAGACTTTTCTTCACGATTTATTAAGTATTTTTTTACAGATTTTACGGATTTTCACTGTTGGGTCATCAAGCAATGATGCATCGAAGCCTGAACGCATCTATTAGGCTACTTCATGGCTGCATGTCCTGGAGAACGACCCTTGCATTTATTTTTAGAGAGAATTTTCTTCATGATTTATTAAGAATTATACAAAATAGATTTAAATAATATACTGAGTACGCATTTTCACTGTTGGGTCATCAAGCAATGATGCATCGAAGCCCAACGCATCTATTAGGCTACTGCATAGCTGCATGTCCTGGAGAACGACCCTTGCATTTATTTTTAGAGAGACTTTTCTTCATAATTTATTAAGAATTATACAAAATAGATTTAAATAATTTACTGAGTACCCATTTTCACTGTTGGGTCATCAAGCAATGATGCATCGAAGCCTAAACGCATCTATTAGGCTACTGCATGGCTGCCTGTCCTGGAGAACGACCCTTGCATTTATTTTTAGAGAGACTTTTCTTCATGATTTATTAAGAATTATACGAAATAGATTTAAATAATATACTGAGTACGCATTTTCACTGTTGGGTCATCAAGCAATGATGCATCGAAGCCCAACGCATCTATTAGGCTACTTCATGGCTGCCTGTCCTGGAGAACGACCCTTGCATTTATTTTTAGAGAGACTTTTCTTCATGATTTATTAAGAATTATACGAAATAGATTTAAATAATTTACNATTTCAACGGGATAAAGGCATAAAAAGTGTTGTATTTCGGAATCGTTGTCCCCGTGAGGCCCTGCAAAATCGCTGGAGTGGTGAGCGCCCTTAACGAGGCTCGCTGCTGCGACGTACGTGCACATCAGCGTGCACAGCGCCAAGTGCATGTGCATTCTCCACGGGCGATCGCGGGGGGCTTTAAAGTTTGATATTACCCTGGCAAGTGTCCACGGCAATCTTATAACTCAAGTGCTCGCCGGCCGTAATGCCTAACTCCATTCGCACAGTCCGTGGTGCATTTGTCTCGGAGTGCAGACCTGGTGGTGAAGATGAGCAAGATCGAAATTGGTCTTGCTGCTAGGCTGATTTAATGAGTTTTACAATTATCTAGCGATTTTTGGTCTTGCTCTTGCAGCTGGACTAATTTAATGAGTTTTACAATAATCTAGCGATTTTTGGAAACTCCTGATTTTGTACATGAATTTTTGTAAAGACACCATTTAATGCATTTGTCTCGGANTGGCTGCCTGTCCTGGAGAACGACCCTTGCATTTATTTTTAGAGAGACTTTTCTTCATGATTTATTAAGAATTATACGAAATAGATTTAAATAATTTACTGAGTACCCATTTTCACTGTTGGGTCATCAAGCAATGATGCATCGAAGCCCAACGCATCTATTAGGCTACTTCGTGGCTGCATGTCCTGGAGAACGGCCCTTGCATTTATTTTTAGAGAGACTTTTCATAATAAAAATGAGAAGTAATGATATCTTAACAATATAATATGAACGATGAATAATTTGGTCACAACTATTAAGTTACCGAATAATCAGCAAACGGCACGCAATTTTCCCCGCCGTGCATTTTGTACAGAGTTGCCCCTTTAACAAAATGGCGGCCGAACCGAAGCCAGCGTTCCGCCGTAAAAAAAGAAGCAACGGCGCGTAAAACCGTTTCCATTTAAAGCGGGCTGAAATTCGAAGCTGGTTTTGAGGTATTCCACCTTTCGAGGGCTGCAAAGTGGTTGGGTATTCTCGCAGGCGAGGATTTCCTCTGTAATTAATTGGGAGCGGGGGAATACCTCTAACAATATGGCGGCCGCGTGAAATCGAATACATTGTCGGAAGAATAAGAGCGGCGCGTTAAATCGTTTCAATTTAGAGAGCGTTGAAATTCAAGGCTGGTTTAAGGTTTTCGACCTTCCGGGGTCCGCAAAGTGGTCGAGAATCCTGGCAAAGCGAGGCAGCAGTCACTAAGAGTCGGTGGCGTTTCGAAATGGGTTTCACCCTTATCGGGGAACCTAACCTCTCCACGGTTCCCGTGTAGGCTTGACCGAGCAGGGCTCGTAAAGCAAAGGGGTAGGAAGCCAGGAGGAGATAAATAAATGACTCCAGGTCGTAGAGTGCGTAAGGAACGATCCTTCGAACGGTTTCAGTCCTGGAGGATCGCAGCGTCCTTGCTACCGAGGTGGACGTGATGACGAGAGGAAGGTGGAGATACGGTCTGGCCATCCTTATCCCAACAGATATCGCGAATAACAATGGAACGAAGGACCGTTCCATGCCTGGCGAAGGTTTGAAGAACCAACCGATGAATATACAGGGTTTGTCCAAAAAGTAATGCCAGGTCGGTTTAAAAAAATGTATTGATCAGATCGGTACAACGCATTGAAAGGTTCGAGGATAGGCTCCTCCCGCGTCGATGCATCGCTTCCAGGGAGGTTTCCAGGCGGCCCGGTAGGCCTCCTCCGGGATGTCCTTCGGAGCCTTGGTGCAAGCCGCTTTGACGTTGTCAACTGTCCCGAAATGATGTCCTTTCATGGGAGTTTTCATGGGAGTCCGCCAGGAAGCGGGTCACGAGGAAGGCGGGGTGGGCTGGCGCGTCGTCGTGGTCAACGAGTGCCGCCCTACGGCTTCTACGGGAGACGAAAGTGCGTTTCGCGGAAAAGCCTGTCCTTACTTACCGGATGCTCGGCGACGACTGAGCGCCACGGCGGTCGGGAGCCGACTGCCCGCTCCGCCGAACCCAACCGGTGGAGGGCGCTGCGACGTATAGTCGCTTCGCAATCAAATCACCGACATTACTTTTCGGACAAACCCTGGTAATATTTTAAAGCTCCTTAAGGCGATGTGAAAGTGTCTGCACAGAGGCTCGGTTTGTGATGCGATTTTCTTATCGCCTTAAGCACCTAAACGGTACACTTTAGATCTAGGAAGCTGAGTTGTTTACACTAATGCAGATTTACCGGGCCCTGTTTCCACTGATTCAAATTTAGAGACCAGGGTTGTCGGCGGTAGGAGGGAAGTGGCTGGGGTAAAGCGATGTAACGGGACGGAAGCAGCCATCAAGTCGAGTTCTTACTTCGGTAATACCTCTCCAGTGGGTGGTTCCGAGAACCGGCGGTAAGATGGCGCCAGTGTCGCCAAGGCGGAGGCGCCTCGCTAGGCGGCGCGGTAAATGCCAGTAAAGAGGGTCGAGCAATTTGTATGTACAGTAAGCCTCTGTAATTGCCGGGCCACCTATCTAGCCCGTAACGCGCAACCCTGTCCCCCCCCTCGGCGGGGCTAATTTACATATTATAATTTATAGTTGAAAGATACCGAGAGCCCGCTCGGCGTGCCGAAGAACTCCCTCCTTCGGGACCATCGACCCTGCCCGACTTTCCCCGATGGAGTATCAGACCCGAAACTTGTACTCCGAAATAAAGTCACTAGAAAATCTAGTTTTATATTTGCTTTTAACCCTTTCGCCTTTAAACTTTTCAATTTATTCTCGCTACAACGAGATATGTACTGCAGGCTGCGCTCGTCGAACATATTTTTATTATATTTCCTCGCTTCCGTCTGTCATTCGGGGAGCTTGAGGGAGAATATCGTGATCGTTACAGGTGAAGCCTGGTTTTTGGATTTGGAAAACGACGCGGACGTGACGTCGATCTCGGAACTGTGCTTATGAGGGACGTGATAGTTTTTCCAAAGATGGCGGCATTCCGCTTCGCGCCAACGGGGATTTCCATTGTGGAATCCACTGGACAGACCGTCTATCGGAGATATTCTTTAATGCCGGACCTCGGACATTCATTTGCGTATATTATTTTTATAATTGTAATTCAATATCCCCCTTTGCACGTTAGATGGCTAATGAAGCTGCATTGTTCTTCAGGACCCTGTAGGCATCGACTTTCTCGTTTAACGAGGCATTTCATAAAAATATACTTCGTACAAAAGTTCTTCAACGCAAACAGAGGAACAAGTTTTGTTCGGGCCATTTTTCAAAATTACGCGATTTTGCAATGGAAATCCTTGTTCATCCCAAATGAAGGATACTGTTGTCGCGAGGCAGCTATTGTCTCGTTCAACGGAGCACGCTACGAAAATATACTTCATACAAAAGTTCCTCAAGGCAAACAAAGGAACAAGTTTTGTTCGGGCCATTTTTCAAAATTACGCGATTAAGCTATGGAAATCCTTGTTCATCCCAAATGAAGGATACTGTTGTCGCGAGGCAGCTATTATCTCGTTCAACGGAGCACGCTACGAAAATATACTTCATACAAAAGTTCCTCAAGGCAAACAAAGGAACAAGTTTTGTTCGGGTCATTTTTCGAAATTACGCGATTTTGCAACGGAAATTCTTGTTCATCCCAAATGAAGGATACTGTTCTCGCGATTAAGCTATTATCTCGTTCAACGGAGCACGCTACAAAAATATACTTCATACAAAAGTTCCTCAAGGCAAACAAAGGAACAACTTTTGTTCGGGCCATTTTTCAAAATTACCCGTTTTTGCAACGGAAATTCTTGTCCATCTTAAATCGAGGAAACTTTAGTCGCGATGAAACTTCTCTGGGGACAAATCTAGAGCATTGATTTTGTGCCGGGAGGGATTTTCGGTCGTTGAACGAAGGGCAGTTAATTTCGGATGCAAATTTCCGTAAATAACAATACTACCATCGACGTATTAAATATTAATGACCGGATTGTCGAGACGGTCGGGGTGGAGTCGTCGCCGCGGTATTTCTGGCACGAGTAACGGCTTAACGGCGAAACTGCGCTGAGTAACGGGCTTCGCTGCCATTTCGGATCTTTATTACGTTTCTTATTTATTTTCCCCGATATTTATGTGGCCCTCCGCGATGCCCAGTAAATACACAACGGCGATACCAGCCTCGGAAAATTGCCTAGAGACGCGTTTAAAACGAGCCAAGAACGCCTACCCGGCATGTCTGATCGCAGAGTTGCTCTCATCCCTTATCCGGATCCCTTTGCACAGAAATAATGAGTTTGACGACCCTGGAGGGATTTTATCCCAGCTTTTCAGCCAAATAATTGGCTCACCCTTCCAACTGCTCGAGAGACATCTACCCCCGCCTTCCGAGTGATAGTTTAATTTATTAATTATTGTCGGACCTGTGAAGAGAAATTTCCCAGATCCAAAGAAACCCATTCCTTAGAACAATGCCCTTTTCGATAAAATAACCAGGTTTTGATAGAAAGAACGCGATGAAACTTGGTTAATTTATAGACTAGAACGATACAAATAAAGTTTCATTTGGATAGGGCAATTACTGTTCGCGTGAGGGGTAAAGGAAGTATTCAAAGGGGTGGCTCACCCGTTAAAAATGAATTTTTTCGAAAAATTCCAAATGCATGTTTCATAATTTTTCATTCTATTGCATCGTATTGTTCTGGTCTATAAATTAACCGAGTTTCATTTGGATAGAGCAATTACTGCTCGCGTGAGGGGTAAAGGAAGTATTCAAAGGGGTGGCTCACCCGTTAAAAATGAATTTTTTCGAAAAATTCCAAATGCATGTTTCATAATTTTTCATTCTATTGCATCGTATTGTTCTGGTCTATAAATTAACCAAGTTTCATTTGGATAGAGCAATTACTGCTCGCGTGAGGGGTAAAGGAAGTATTCAAAGGGGTGGCTCACCCGTTAAAAATGAATTGTTTCGAGAAATTCCAAATGCATGATTCATAATTCTTCATTCCCTACATTTTGACGGTTGTTTCATGAAAATCGGTCGAGTGGTTCTATATGAAACAGCCAACTCACCCCCTTGCACGGCCAACCTTGAAGCCTGATTTCAGCCCCTAAAAGTGTTTATCCGCCGATAAAAAAAAAACACGGGTCCCTTGGATTTTAGTCCTCTGTAACATATTTAAAAATGAAGAAAATCGGAGGGGGACACCTCAGGTACCTTCCTTGTCAGTACTTTATTTTCCCACCTTTGGATAAGGGGGGGCCATTATGTTGTGATTTTTATATTTTTTGAAATGTCGGGGCAGCAAGGAAACTGATTTACCTGATCGGTAAATTCCGGGCATTCGGGTAGCATTGAATATGCATTAGCGTCAGGCAGTTAGGTTAGGTGCAACGTCGGCGGGCTGAGCACGTGGTAACTCACATTGTGACCAGAATAAGTAAAGCCCCCTTAAATCCCATGTCTGCCGCGATCCTACAGGGACTCCGCAAGATCCTCCATTGAATTATCGTAATCACCGGAGTTCACCTCCCTCCAGTCCTTACCGCGTAATTTGCACATTGTCGTGAGCCGACTGAAAGATTGCTCCAATCGCCCTCTCCTATCACTCCTGAAAGAAGGAACTGCAAAGGATGAACAATGTTGCATATTTACCCCCCGGTTAACACCCAGTTGCCTCGTGATAAAAATGATGTCCTTTATCTGTGATTAATAATTTAATCTTGGGTTAATGGTGCACCAACGTTGGAATTAAAATCCTTAAGGATTGTGTTGTTAATCCGTGATTAATAATTTAATCTTGGGTTAATGGTGCACCAACGTTGGAATTAAAATCCTTAAGGATTATGTTGTTAATCCGTGATTAAAATTTAAACGTGGGTTAGTAGTGTACCAACGTTGGAATTAAAATCCTTAAGGATTGTGTTGTTAATCCGTGATTAAAATTTAAACGTGGGTTAGTAGTGTATCAACGTTGGAATTAAAATCCTTAAGGATTGTGTTGTTAATCCGTGATTAAAATTTAAACGTGGGTTAATAGCGCCACAATATTCGAATTAAAATCCTTAACCAAGGATTATGTTGTTGATCCGTGATTAGAATTTAATCGTGGGTTAGTAGCGCACCAACATTCGAGTAAAAGTTTAATCATGGGTCAATACAGCACCAACATTAGAATTAAAATCCTTAACCAAGGATTATATCCTTTAATCCGTGATTAAAATTTAATCCGTGATTAAAATTTAATCCGTGATTAAAATTTAATCCTGGGGTAGTAGCGCACCAACATCCGACTTAAAATCCTTAATCAAAGACTCTATTGTCAAAAATAGTAGCCCAGTGTTAAATAATCCCAATACGGATGTTAAATTTAATACATTGCTCAATTTTAGTCCGTGCATTAGGAACTTAAACCGAGATTTACTAATCCCAGTCCAGACATATTTCAGTACTCAGTTTTGGAACCGATCATTCCTAACTTCAAGATTAGTTAACCATCGTAAACGAGTGTACATCGATTATGGTTGGTATATTAATATTATTCCCATATTTACAGCCAGCATATCAGTGTAAACATCGCGGTAGCCTTAAGAATGATCTCAGCGTTTATACCATAAAAAAAAAAAAAAACTAGTTCAGCGTTTGCCACACATATACGATATACCCAAGGGTTTATATCATAAAATTGATGTGGTTCAGCGTTTATACCGTAAAAGCGATCCTTGCGGGACGCAAAGTAGTCATCTCGTTTAGAGCTGATCGATGGCCCCGGGTTGTGCTTGGGTTTATTTAAGAAATTCCCACGGGGCCTTCGAGGGCCGGAATACGGATGAAATGACTGACCTAAGCACACACTCGTGTGCCACCTCAGGATGTCTCGAGAAAATTGGAAGGGCCCTTCGCACCCTCTGTGCTGGTCCCACCCCCTGCGGTAGCTGCAGTCCCTCCCCTCATTTGGAGCGGTCTCATTTGGTCCACGTGGAGGATCGGGAACGCATAGAAGTGACTGAATCCCCGGCACGAGGCAGAAAGGCACCCGCGAATGTCCGGAGGCCTTAACGGCGTTCACCACCAAGTGGGGACGATGACTTCCACCGCTAGATGGCATTAGCATCGAATTCGGTGGGAGGTAACCAAAACGTACTTTCTCGCTCGGACGAGGGAGACGCGACGCATAATGGGCAGTGTTTAGCAACGGGCGAAAAATGTGTGNAACTCCTGATCTCCTACATGATTCGCGTAAAGACACCATTCAATGCACTTGTCTCGGAGTGCAAGCGTGGCGGTAACGATAAGTAAGATCGACCTTAGTCTTGCAGCTATACTAATTTAATGATCTTTCCAATAATCTCGCAATGTTGGGAAACTCCTGATCTCCTACATGATTCGCGTAAAGACACCATTCAATGCACTTGTCTCGGAGTGCAAGCGTGGCGGTAACGATAAGTAAGATCGACCTTAGTCTTGCAGCTATACTAATTTAATGATCTTTCCAATAATCTCGCAATGTTGGGAAACTCCTGATCTCCTACATGATTCGCGTAAAGACACCATTCAATGCACTTGTCTCGGAGTGCAAGCGTGGCGGTAACGATAAGTAAGATCGACCTTAGTCTTGCAGCTATACTAATTTAATGATCTTTCCAATAATCTCGCAATGTTGGGAAACTCCTGATCTCCTACATGATTCGCGTAAAGACACCATTCAATGCACTTGTCTCGGAGTGCAAGCGTGGCGGTAACGATAAGTAAGATCGACCTTAGTCTTGCAGCTATACTAATTTAATGATCTTTCCTATAATCTCGCAATTTTGGGAAACTCCTGATCTCCTACATGATTCGCGTAAAGACACCATTCAATGCACTTGTCTCGGAGTGCAGGGATGAGCAAGGTCCGTCTTGGTCCAGGGAGCATGTTCTACTCAGGACCCCATATGAATATAATTTGATAAACGCTAATTAAATATCTCAGGGCCTGTCTTTTGTCTTAAGTCAAAGGAGGGTCTCATCCCGACTTGTCCCGAACATGTCGCGGAATCATAATGAACAGGTTCACCGAACCGTTCATCAAGGACTACGCTCGATGTGTCTTCATGTTCTGCTCCTTTGTGGGAGTCCCAGTGTCTCTTACTCTCTTCAATTTTGCTTCTGTGTAGAGTGTCGAATTGCTTTCTACGACGGTGTCCTTACGTCTTTGTCGCAGCTCCCTGTAATCGTTTCGTGAATGGCAGTAAAGGTCCTGGTTGTTGACGAAACGCTTTACTCTCCGCGGGCTTATGTACAAAGGAGGCAAACTCGTTCCCGTTTAATTTGCCTCGCATTTCCCAGTCGGTCCTCTCCTCGTGACTCATTGGCCAGAGCCTCTGGAACGACTAGGTTATTCCCAGGAATATTCCCTAGCGCTTTCGAGGTTAAGTCCTCTGCCGGGAAAAATCCAACGAAGCTGAGGAGAGAAAGCTGTCCATCAGGACTGCGAGAAATATAAAAGTTTCCATTTCGTCTAAGGTGATGTGAAACCCCCTTCAAATCAGTCGATTCGAATACAACACTTTTTTTTAAGGGTATGAGACTAAAATGTCATTCCTGATCATCTAAGAATTGTCCTGACACATTAGGAATTTGGATTTTTGGACAAAATTCTTTAACAGACCAGACCAGAAACAAAATGGCGTCGAGCTCTCATATTTCGATCGATATACAATTATCGAAGGCTCTGATATGAGAAACGAAAGGGTCGGGACAATTTTACGACAATTTAGAACACTCTGGTAATCGATAAACTCGCATTTCAACGGGATAAAGGCATAAAAAGTGTTGTATGCGCTTCTATGTCAAAACTATGGGAATACGAGGTCTCGGAGTGAAAATTTAATTGACCTGGAAATCACAGATGGCGCAGGGGGTCCCTCTGCAGTCAATTAGGGCCCCAGAAAGCATGAATCCAGAGGATTTCTGGAGTTTTACTTGGATTTCTTGATAATTATTGTACGAAAACAGGTGGAGTATGCCATTTGTTACAATATACAATATAATTCGACCCAGCTCTCAATATAAAAACGAACGTCGGCAACATAGGCATTTATAAAAATCTTTATCGACGTCGATCAAGTTCCTCGACGTGTTTCGCTTCACCTTAATAAGTATTAACTGTTTATCATTCCATTTTTCCTTTGCGTTAGCGCAATTTTTTTAGGTTAGGTTAGGTTAGGCTAGATTAACTCGGGATGTATCCCGCGCCTTCGAGAACCCAGTTACGTCGAATGAAATAATGATTGGGGAATCTTCCGACGGGTTCGACGTTAATGCAGTTTTTTAGGTTAGGTCTCGGGATGTATCTCGGACGTTAAAGAAGCCGATCGATCGAGTCACCTTCGGTCACCTCGCCGCCTCGTCAGTGAAGCAGAGAGCAAGGTAGACGCGAAAGGTAAGACGAATTGAAACACGAGGAGTGGCGCCGGAGGGTGTTGCTAGGTTACTAGGTCCGCATATCCCGGGGACGAGAACCTTCGAGTAGCGCGGCCGTTCCCGAGGGCAATAAAACGGAACCGTAACCGTCCTTTGTCTACGCGCGACGTCGCGAGCTCTTCCGGTGCCCTCTTCCGTCTTCTTCGTCTCCTTCGCGCGTCCCCCTCTGCCTCGTATTCGCGGTTTTACGGGAAGGACCCTCGAACGCCGCGAGAAAACCAATCTGCCGTGTTGCAAATTTCCTGGCGGGTCAGCGCGATCAGCGGGGCGAAGGTTATGGGGGGAAGATGGCGGCGAATCGCGTCTCGCTGTACATTGGCGACCAGGTTTGCTCCGATGGTTTTATCAAACTGTCGGTGTAAACGGCGGTCGGCCGAAGCGGGACGATGGATCTTCTTCGGACCTACTGTCCCGAGACGGTACGCGGTCGTTTACACTGATGATTTACTAAATCCACGCTCTTTTTCCAAGCGGCCGGTGGAAATTATGCACGTGTATGAATCGTAATGGTGTGTACATGGGGAATACCATCATATTTGCCAGAGTTTTAGGTTTTATTCAAGTATTATTCTACAGGAGGGATGTGTCCGGATCACGCCGTTTCATCTCCCTGGATCTTCTTTGTATCCCGAAGCGCTCATAACCTCGACTTCCTGGTGACCCTCGCGTCTTTATCCTTTCCCGATAGTTTCCTCGTCTGCCGGCCCGCCTCTTGTCCGCTGCGGTTTTACGCGGCGGAACGTCCGCTCTATCGGCGAGCCAATCTGCCGCGTCGCAATCGTCTCGCGGACTCGGCCTGTGTCCTAACCTCCATCCTAACCTCAATCCTAACCTATGGCCCAACCTCGCTCGCCCGCGTTTACGAGGCCCGGTATATATATATTCTCGTCGCGATCGTTCGTCGGAGCCTCGCCGTGATTTCCTTCGATCGGTTTAACTCACATTCGCCGATTTACGGACGGTTAACACGCGCGAACTTTCGAGTCCAATCTTTATGTCTGACCGTAAATATTCGAGCGAGGTTAGCGGAAAACGGAGATCTGCGTTATCCTTATTTTCGTTACTTTTTTTGGTTAGGTTGGTAAGGCTGATCCTTGTTAATCTAGATTTTAGTGTCGGTGTCGTCACGGATTAACTCTGTTGGTAGAAAATGGTGGTTAGAAGTTCAAACGAAGCGTTTACATGGGTTAAGCCACATCGCCTTAAGAAACGCCACTTTCACATCGCCTTAAGAAATGCCACACAAATCGCGCTTGGTGTATTCGAAGTCCTGTTCAGGCAGATCCTTGTTAATCCAGATTTTAGTGTCGTTATCGTCAAGGAATAACTTTATTGTTAAAAAATGGTGGTCAGAAGTTCAAACGAAGCGTTTACATGAGTTAAGCCACATCGCCTTAAGAAATGCGACTTTCACATCGCCTTAAAAAATACCACACAAATCGCGCTTGGTCTAATTAAGGTCTTGTTCAAGCAGATCCCTGCTAATGCAGGTTTTACTGTTGTTATCGTCAAGGAATAATTCTATTGTTAAAAAATGGCGAGACATTAGGATCGTAAATGGTGGTCAGAAGTTCGAACGAAGCGTTTACACGAGTTAAGCCACCCCGCCTTAAAAAATGCCACACAAATCGCGCTTGGCGTAATCGAAGTTTAGGCAGATCCTTGTTAATCCAGATTTCAATGTCGTTATCGTCAAGGAATAACTTTATTGTTAAAAAATGGTGAGTAATTCGAGTCGCAAACGGTGGTTAGAAGTTCAAACGAAGCGTTTCCACGGGATAAGCTAATCTTCCGAGTCGTTGGCCCTTCTGGTCTCCTTGCATTTACGTCGCAAGGACTTAATCGGATCCGCCGATTCTCGGCTAATCGAACCGAGTCTCTTCCCACGGGAAACCCGTCGGGAAAGTCACGGGAGTCTCCGTCGGTGCAATTTTCATTTTCATTTAACCCTCCGCCCTGCCTTGCGCTTCAACTCGGTTTGCTCCGAATCAAGTGGGTACATACTCGAGTTAACGACTTCGCCCGCTGCACCGAGTCCTAGGGCGCGAGGCGAAACGGGATTAACAAGTTTTCCGAAATTAATTAAATCCTTCATTAGAAGAATCAATATTATCCGAGCTTTAAGCAGGACCGAGGGACACCACGCGATCGCGTTTTGTTCTCGCTGTGGAGCTTCACCGTACAAGTACAAGTACAGCCTCGAATCGAGGTACTCCCTTGGGCATTGCCGGTGCACTTGCTACTTGGGATCCCGCACTCCACCAACTGATTTCATCGAAAGACCTTCCAATAGCGGGAAAAAGTCCTCTATTATTCCTGGATCGCGGACTCCCCAAATGTGTGGTTCAGCACTTTTGCAAATCACTTCTAAAATAGGAAAGACACTGTTCAAGGCGAAGTTAAACCCTTCTGGATTTCATTTTTCATCAAAAAAATGTGTATTCTACGCTATAGTCTGGGATGGATAACAAAAATTTGCATTAAATATGAAATTTCATGAGCAACCGCGTTCTTCTTTAGGGTAGTGCTGAAGAGCCAAATGAATAAGTCCTCTATTATTCCTGGATCGCGGACTCCCCAAATGTGTGGTTCAGCACTTTTCTAAATGACTTCTAAAATATGAAAGACACCGTTTAAGGCGAAGTTAAACCTCCCTAGATTTCATTTTTCATCAAGAAAATCTATATTCAGGAATATAGTCTGGGATAGATAACAAAAATTTGTATTAAAAATGAAACTTCATGAGCAACCGCGTTCTTCTTTAGGGCAGTGCTGAAGTTTCCAATGTTCCGGTGCATCCAGTTTGGGGAAAAGTTTCATGAATACTTGTACGTTTTATGTACATAGAATGACCCTTTCATATCACCTTAAGGCTGTTATTTTTCAGGGGAGAATTTCATGACGAAATATGGATCTCAGGGTAAACGGCTGAGTTAGCGTTCTTTCTCGACGCGAAATCTGGGAAATCTCGAGGGAAAACATGCGATCGTTAGGCGACTACTTTAGTCCCTTCGCGAGCCAGTGACAGGGCTTTACCGACGGATAAATCGGTACACCCTATACAGGAACAAGTATAAGGCAATACTTTCGGATATTGCTGCGCCGGGGTGATTGATGGTCCGAAATATTCAATATCTGCAAAAGTTCGCGACCAACCCCCGCCCTGTCCTGCGCTTCTTGCTCTTCCGTCGCTCCGCGCGCCCCTAGCGGCGACGCAATCAATTCGCAACTCGAACGAAACTTAAGGTGAAGTGAAACCCCCCTCAAATCAGTCGACTCGAATACAACACTTTTTTTTAAGGGTATTGGACCAAATTGCCCGAAACTTTGACACATGATCATCTAAAGATTGTCCTGACACACTCAAGATTTGGATTTTTTTTAAAAATGTGTTAACTCAGCCCAGGCTAGAACCAAAATGGCGTCGAGCTCTCATATTTCGATCGATATACAATTATCTAAGGCTCTGATATGAGAAACGAAAGGGTCGGGACAATTTTACGACAATTTAGAACACTCTGGTAATCGATAAACTCGCATTTCAACGGGATAAAGGCAAAAAAAAGTGTTGTATGCGCTTCTATGTCAAAACTATGGGAATACGAGGTCTCGGAGTGAAAATTTAATTGACCTGGAAATCACAGATGGCGCAGGGGGTCCCTCTGCAGTCAATTAGGGCCTCAGAAAGCATGAATCCAGAGGATTTCTAGAGTTTTACTTGGATTTCTTGAGATTTATTGTACGAAAACAGGTGGAGTATGTCATTTAGTACAATACTCAATATAATCCGACCCAGCTCTCGATATAAAAACCAACGACGGCAACGTAGGCATTTATAAAAATCTTCTTTATCGACGTCGATCAAGTTCCTCGACGTGTTTCACTTCACCTTAAGCCTTTCGTCGATTACAACAATAATTCCCCTGATCGGTTCGATCTTTTCGATATTTTGGAATTTCAAGTGTCCGAAAACGTGTATTGTCGCCCAGGGTGGACAAGCGACCCGGTGGATCGTGGACCGAGGGTCCTTATGAGAAATTCCCGTGCGTGGAAAGTGGAAGGGAACCATTTTTGTAGGAAGAGAGAAGGATAAGTCCGATTCAAGAACGGTTGGAATTGTTTTTTCCCCTGCGGAGCCATTAAGCCGCGGGTACGGCTTCGTTCGCACTTGGGAGGAGAGGTTAGGCCGGAGAGGTTAGGTTGGGGCTTATGAGTGGGAGGAAGAGAGGGCGAGGGCCAACGGCGGGCGCGAGAGAGACGGACCGAGGGGAACTTGGATCCCCTTATGATGATTGCGGTAGGCTTTTCATCCCCCGCCCGTTTTGTCGAGTATCATCATCTCCAGCCTCTTCTCGCGCCGCGTCGTCGGATGCCCACTTTACCGACCGCCGGTAACTCTGTTTACTTCCTCGTGGAACCTTTGCGGCCGTCGCTCTTGATTCCTCTCTTACTATTCAAATCCGAACGTGTGTCTTTCCCGGGAATGGGGATTTCGCCGAGAGCGAGACTTACGCGCTCCTTCAGACCTGGCAAATAAGAAACACCGTCTGAGAAGTTTCGCTTTATTTTAGGATTACACCAGGCGACGTACCGGGTGTCTGGACGTTTCATCGAACGACGCCAGGGGTCTATTACGTAAAGCTAATTGAGCGAAAATGTGAGATATGAGGAGCTCACGGTATTACGGAACGTTTTTGGGGGTGAGAATGCGAGACCGCTCGTATGAACTGGCTCGGCAGAAATTTCTAAGCGAAATGGGGAAGCATACAAGAGAAGATAGGAAAATAAGCGAAAATCTTCCGCGGATTGTGACGCCGAAATTCAAAATGGATAACCTCCTGGGGGTTTTGATTTTTGACGACAATCGTATTCGGGGACGTAACAATAACCTTATTGGATATATACAAATTTTTAAGCGACATGGTGAAGCATACAAGAAAAGGTAGAAAAATAAGCGCCGTGAACGCCATCTTCTGCGGATTGACACCGAAATTCAAAATGGAGAACCTCCTGGGGGTTTTGATTTTTGACGACAATCGTATTCGGGGATGTAATAATAACCTTATTGGAAGAAGAAACGACGTCAGGGGTCTATTACGTAAAGCTAATTGAGCGAAAATGTGAGATATAAGGAGCTCACGGTATTACGGAACGTTTTTGGGGGTGAGAATGCGAGACCGCTCGTATGAACTGGCTCGGCAGAAATTTCTAAGCGAAATTGGGAAGCATACAAGAGAAGATAGGAAAATAAGCGAAAATCTTCCGCGGATTGTGACGCCGAAATTCAAAATGGAAAACCTCCTGGGGGTTTTGATTTTTGCCAACAATCGTATTCGGGGACGTAATAATAACCTTATTGGAAGAAGAAGGGAATTAAGTGATGCCTCGGACCCATTTTCGTTAGAAGAAAGAGAATTAGCTAGGATGTGCAGGTTAGTTTTTGTTATTGCGAGGTTATATTACATGATTAAACATTGAAAACTGTTAAATAATTCTAGTGATCTCGTTCTATCATACAGCGAATACGTAATTCGGCGAATAGCCCCACGTGAGATGAAAGTGCGAGAAGTGAGCGCTCTCATCAAAAATACGTAATGAACGCTTAGGCATATATAACCATGTCTGTATAAACAGACAGTGTAAAAGATAGGGTCTCGTTGTTTGATTCGCATTTCTCGAGCGAATCGTATCGCTTTGGTACACCACCGTTTACACCGGTGGTTTAGTTAAACCAGGTCATTTTTACGCACACCGAGTGATCGGGGCGAACACAGTCTAAACCTTTGATAGACGCGTCGAAAGATCGGCGCAAACTAACCTAAAACGTTATGTATCGTCCTTCCGGCGCGCGTGACGCGTGTCGCCATCTGTCTTCATTTCCGTGGCACTCGCGTGCCGGAGTATCGGAATATTTTCCAGCTCTCTTTCTCTCTCACCCTCGCCCCGGTGGCATGGTTCTGTCCTTTTCTCCCGGTACTTTTTCAACGGACTGGGGACCCCGTGTCACCGGCGCGTATAGGTTATGTTAAGGACGCTCCGGGGCGCACGTGGCGCCCCCCTAGCTTCCCGGCAGAACGACGTGCTCTGCTTTTATTTCTTCATTTGTTCACTCGGCATACGTCGCCGTGGCGCATTGAAATTCTCGCAATTTGTCTGCCGGTACAGCCAGCCAACATCGAGCTACCAGCTAGTCATCAGCCAGACCTAGAAGCCCTCTTCCTCTTCCCGTCCTTTCCGTCCACACCCTGGGAAACTCCCGACTGCGTCGCCGTTCCATCTCCGTTTCTGCCCCGGAAGAACGCCCGGAATGTTAACATTGTATGAATCGTATAAATTGCGCGACATCCCGCGGAAAATCAGCCGAGTCGCGCGCTCCTTCATTTTTAAGGTTAGAGCGACACTCACCGCTGCATAAAATAGCTGTATAAAAACGTGGAAATATTGGGTTGGCAACTAAATGATTGCGGATTTTGCCGATAGATGGTATTAAAAAATCCGCATTCACTTAGTTGCCAGCTGACGTCATACTAAACTTGCTTAGTTGTTGGTTAACTTTAAACTACTGCCTGAAACTCCCTGTATAATTATTTTTGTCGCTCTGAAAATCCGTTTTGTACCATTGCGACGACCATATCTAAATGTTAACATTGTATAAATCGTATAAATTGATCCCGCGGAAAATCGGCCTAGTCGCGCGCTCCTTCATTTTTAAGGTTAGGGCGACACTCATCGCTGCGACCTTAAGGTGACATGAAAGGGTCTTTCTATATGTATAAAAACGTGGAAATATTGGGTTGGCAACTAATTGATTGCGGATTTTGCCGGTAGATGGTGTTAAAAAAATCCGCAATCATACTAAACCTGCTTAGTGGTTGGTTAACTTTTAACTACTGTCTGAAACTCCCTGTACATTACTTTTGTCGCTCTGAAAATCCCTATCGGACCACTGCGACGACCATATCGATGTCACGGTCGCATTTCCTCGGAGGGTGGAGTTAAGAGGCGTTCGGTGACGTAACGGCTTGGCCGAACAAGCCGCGAGGCGGCGCCATCTTGAAATCTGTCGCTATTAGGTTTCACTCCACTTAGGCGGGACGAGATGGGATAACCGAAAGCGAAAGTGGAGACGCGTTCCTTTGGTGGGGCGCTTCGAGAAACGGGAAAGAAAGGCGCCGCGGAGAAAGAGACGCATCTGGGGAAAAAGAAAGGGACGAGTGTGTCGAGTCCTCTCAGAAATTGGAACTTTATCGATTCCGCCATCTTTATTCGCGAGCGTCCCGGTAAATAAGACGCGCCCCTTTCCCTCTGCGACTCTCTGGGAAATTTCCCACGCGCACGGAACGCTTCCTAACCTAAAGCGACGAAAGAAATGATAGTACACCCCTAAATGTTTCGTTTTCTGATTTTCTAACGAGTCGGAAATTGATTTTTGTTCATTTGGATGATGCATTTATGTGTGTCTTGGGTCGTGTTTGGAGGTTAAGGTGAAAGCCTCCCCTCGGAGGGACGTAGGCTGGAGTTTTCTTTATTAGATCCCGGATGTCCATTCGCCGGAAATGGGTCAAAACCACCCTTCGACGTCCAGCCCCGTCTGAACGCATTCGCGGCTACAGGGTGTTTATATACAGGGGGATGTAGAGACGGCGGGGGTGGACGGAATCTAATAAAGAGTAAAGATGGACCCTCGTCTTTTCCAGCCAAAGTATATCCGGCCTCTCCGTCGCATTTGCACGTACGTCCTCTCTTCCGGCGGAGTTTGGTACATTGTCGCAAGATGGCGCCGAGTTTGACTCGGAATCGGCCGCGTCTACGGGCTAGGAACACCCGCCCGCCTTCCAATATGGCCGATAACTTCGATATTTATTTCTCTCCCTCCCCAGGAAGCAGCTGCGCTGCGAAACAAACCAAACGGATTCATCGTTCCCCCAGGGTGACGGGGAAAAGATTCCAGGTGGCGCGAACTCCCGGAATGGCCGCCTACTTGAAACAAGATGGCCGAAGTGCCTCGTTGATACAAGATGGCGGCCGGTAGAGGAGGCGCGAATCCCACTGGCAAATTTCTACTCCCGTATCTCCCGATGCGCCACTTCCGGGAGCAATCGCCCCGCAGAGAAAGGGCGAAGGAGGTTAGGTTACGACGTCTCTCTCCACCTGTATATCTCTTTCCGTTACCTATAAAGTCATAACCTCCGGCTGGGTGGCTAAAATTTATGGCCGTTTTATGGGTATTTTTATCGTTCTCTAAACTATGCGATATAGCCCTCTCCACCCTGGCCGCCATTTTGCCCCGGACGCGGATCGGGTTAGCTTCTTGAGAAGATGAATTCTGATAAATCGCTCGAGCCTCGCAGTGTCGTTAAACGCCGTATAACTCTGCCTCGTCCACTCCACCCCTGCGACAAGGCTTTTACGGCCCGTTCCTTTTCTGCATTCCCCTTATCGCCGGAGACTCTGCACCGACAGGTTATGTTCGACGTATCGACGCTTGCCTCTTTATTTTAGGATTTGCACTAGTGCTTGTTCTTGGATTTCGCTTCGATACGTTCGAACATGATGAATGTGAACAAGTGCAACACTTAGTTTAATTACATCATTATTAACTACATCTCCATCGTACTCGAAATCCGGGATTTACCAGGTCCAGACCTAGTAAATCCGAATTTGAACTTCTATCGTGACGTTTAGAATCTAATCTGCGTAATTATTAATGCAGTTTATGGATATGGATCCGGTAAATCCCGGATTAAAGAGTACGATGGAGACCTAGTGATTTTGAGCGAGATTTCTGGAACTTTCACCGTGGTGAAAATGTGAGATAGTTTCAGGAGACAGAATCGGTGCTTTCCACCGTGGTATGAGCGTTGACTGTATTCTCGGGTCGGGAAATAAATCCCACTCGCGGGATTACGCACGTGGGAGTCGTCCTAACCGCCGGCCATTTTGGATCGTTGGACCCATTTTAATTGGCGTTAATTGCTGGGCGGTTGGCGCGGATAACCGACGCCCCGTTGGGAGGGAGCTGGACAGAGGTTCGGATTGGAACCGGGAGATGGCGCTGACGGAACTCATCCCGAAACCTTCCAAGGGCCTTGCGGCCAACAGTTTCGCAGAAGTTTGACAATCTATAGCGACGAGCAACTCCGTGTCTCGACACCTGGCTGCTCAAGGAAGAAAACTTGCCGAGACATCGCGCCGCGATTGGCCCTTCGCTCGGACAGGAAATCGTTTCTCCTCGAAACTTTTTCACCGCTTAATATCGTCGAGCCACCTTCTAACCACGTCCTCAAACATTAATACACACCTTCGTATATTTTAAATTGACACAGAAGGCGCTGAGAAATTCAATCACGTCAATAAATGAGTACTCATCTGCAACGTTTTTGGTGGTAACGCCATTTTGAATACTCGTGGTAACATAAGAACAGGAATTTTTGAATTTCGAACTTCATTTACTCGTGTAATGGTTCGATCGTTACTCTTGGATTTGAATTTCCCGCTGGCCCAGGTGCACTCGGTTGGCCACGCCCTCTGGGGGTTTCGACCAATCACGCGCTTGTATGGCCGGTCGAGGTTATTTCTAACCTCTGCCCGGCACGTAGGTACTTTCGATATCGGTTTTGGAGGATAATGCACGGTGCCTTTAATACATACACCTTTTGTAGGGTGTACGTGTCCGGAGGAAGAGAAGCCGTCCTGAAATCATACGATATCGCGGACCAATCGCATTCGCTTCGGTCGCATTATCCTATTCCGTTCCATTCTATCCCAGCCCGACCTGGCAGTTCCTATCCGGCATTCACCATGGGTCGCGTAACGTACCTAGTTGGACAACCCGACCCCGTAAACCGATTCCACATATCCGGTAAACCGCTCTTGAACTCCATGCCTAGGGAATTTCGATTCTGGGCGTGTGTTACGTATTTTTGACGAGAGCGCTCACTTCTCGCACTTTCATCTCACGTGGATTTATTCACCGAATTACGTATTCGCTGTATGAAAGAACGAGATCATTAGCACTTTCGGTCTAGTAAAATTTCTAAATAAAGGGCGTTTATTACGTATTTTTGACGAGAGCGCTCACTTCTCGCACTTTCATCTCACGTGGGTTTATTCCCCGAATTACGTATTCGTTGTATGAAAGATCGAGATCATTAGCACATTCGGTCTAGTAATGTTATAAAATAAAGGGTGTTTATTACGTATTTTTGACGAGAGCGCTCACTTCTCGCACTTTCATCTCACGTGGGTTTATTCGCCGAATTACGTATTTGCTGTATGAAAGAATGAGATCATTAGCACTTTCGGTCTAGTAATATTGCCAAATAAAGAGCGTTTATGGCGGATTTTTGACGAGAACGCTCACTTCTCGCACTTTCATCTCACGTGGATTTATTCGCCGAATTACGTATTCGGTGTATGAATGAACGCGATCACTAGCACTTCTGCTTTACATAATAGACCCCCTGAGGTCAAATCGAGACTTCTTCGTATATATTTAATTTCTCGACGTGTTTCACTTCACCTTATACTCTATGATTTAAAAATACCACTCGGAACCCGACCCTGGTTCGGCAAGTATGCGAATATGCAAATGCGAAATACTACCTCTAGGGACAAATGAATGGCATTGGATAATTTCAGATTTGAGCTCGAGTTGCACTCTAAGTGGAAATGGTGCAACCAGTACTTAGTCCCTCTTCTCATTCTGTCTCTCTTCCGGTACCTTACTCTCCACGAGTGGGTCTCGTCGAGTGGGTGGGTGGTGGGTGGTGGGTGGTTTTCAAGAAGGAGGGAGGGTTTAGCAAAAAGAGGTCGTTCTTCCACCGGAGCACTTTCTCCACCTCTCTTTGCCCTCTCTGTTTTTTCCTCATCCCTGGCAGGGGAGATGGAAATGCCTCCACAAGCAAATTACATGCTTAGCGAAGTAATTACATAGCAATTATGTTGCATTGCTCTGCATACGTGAAAAGTGGAGGAAGGTACCGACTGGAGTTGTCCCTCCATTTTCCCGTACAAATAGTAAAAACCCTTCTCATCTTTCCTAGGAAAGAACAGTAGACGTAGAATAGATGTTTGGTTACTTTCAACTATTACTGGGCTAGTCTTTAATTAATATTCCTTTAATGAAGCTATTTTCAAGCTTCGTTCTCCGTGTATGTCTCTCCCCGTTAGCTGCATCCGTTTACTTCCCTCTCTCGGGACTAGTGGCGCCACTTTCGCCTTGTTGCGATTCCGGATACGCTCATCTTCGGCTTTTGAATACGGAGATGTAGGGTTTGTCCGAAAAGTAATGTCAGTGATTTCATTGCAAAGCGACTATACGTCGCAGCGCCCTCCACCGGTTGGGACCGGCGGAGCGGGCAGTCGGCCTCCGACCGCCGTGGCGCTCAGTCGTCGCCGAGCATCCGGTAAGTAAGGACGGTGATCCTAGTACCGGCCTAGTGGCCGACCGCACCTGAGGCCTGCGCCTCCTGGTAAGTAAGGACAGGCTTTTCCGCGAAACGCGCTTTCGTCTCCCGTGCAAGCCTTAGGGCGGCGCTAGTTGACCACGACAACGCCGCAGTCCACCCCGCCATCCTCGTGACCCGCTTCCTGGCCGATTCAAAGGTGCCAACGGTTCCCCAGGTGCCCTACAGTCCTGACGTACGCCCCCAGACATTTTTTTGTTTCCGCGCCTGAAAACTCCCATGAAAGGACATCCTTTCGGGACAGTTGACAACGTCAAAGCGGCTTGCACCAGGTCTCTGAAGGACATCCCGGAGGAGGCCTACGGTGCCGCCTTCGTGCCTGGACATCTCCCAGGAAGCGACGTGTCGACGCGGGAGGAGCCTATCTTCAAACCTTTTAATGCGTTGTACCGATCTGATCAATACATTTTTTTAAATCCACTTCCTGGCATTACTTTTTCGGACACACCCTGCAGGTGCAGGGTGATGTTCGTAGATGTCTCCCCCATATAAAGGAGGGCGAGGTCCTTCTCCGCCAGTTTCGGGATCGCCCTCGCGTCCCACATTCCACATTCCCTCACCGGGTGCAAATATCCCGAATATCCCGAATATCCCGAATATACGTATACTTATATACGTAATATATCACTGGGACGGCTGGGATATACCGCCGAGGTCACGTTGTACAGCTGCACTTTAATATCAGCCTTTACGTAAACGTACTTGATACCACTTTATTGCTTTTTAAAAGAAAATCACTTTCTAGAAACAAAGCAGTTCTTCAGCCGAGGAGATGCTTTACTGTACTTAGGGAGAAAGAGCTAGTAATCTGAAAGATTTTATGAACATTAAACAATGTTCAAAGCGAATTCCGCAGAAGTTTCTTAAAGAAATATCCAGGAAATATTGTAGTAAAAAAGATTCGTGGTAAATTTCTAAGTCCAGTTAATTGAAGATTAGGGTGGAGTGTTTTCCAAGATGGCGGCCGCCAGGCGTCCCGTCGATCCCTCCAACATCCGCGATATTAAACAATATTCAAAGCGATTTCCGCTGAAGAGTCACAAGAATATATAAAAAAAAAATATTGTACAAAGGCTAAGTGTCCAGGAAATCTTGTAGAGGAAAAGATTCGTAGTAAAATTACGGGTCGACGTAAATTCGGAGCGGTGCTCTTTCCAAGATGGCGTCCCCTCGATCGCTGCGATATCCGCGACGTTAAACGATGCTCAAGGCGAATCTCGGGGAGATTTTTCAGGAATTATCCAGGAGATTTGGCCGCGTCCCGTCGGCGTGACGGACAGCGAGAGAAATCCGCGAATCCCTCGGGAATCCGAGAGCCGGCTTCGTATTTGCGCGACTGGCGGCCATAAAAATGGCGGCGGGACTCGGCCGCGTAAAGTAAACGGGACGTCGGAGGCAAATGGCAGTTATACGGCGCTTCGGATTGATATAAAAATTTTTGCACCGTCGCATCGCTGGATTTACGAGGGGCCGGTTATGGGACGACCAGTAGGAAAGCCTACGTACCCGCGCAAGACTCCGACGACAAGTGTCAAGTGCACCGTACGCTCAATCGGCCTCCGACTATATATCCGTTCCCTTTGTACATTCTATCGCTCTGAAGAAAAAAAGAATTCACGAGAGAAAAGAAATATTTCATCGAATAGTACCGAAGAAATATTTGGAAGTCTCTTTTTCTCAGGGCGGAAACACCTTAAGGCGATACGAAAGTGGCGACGAAGAGGTCTCATTAAACTTTTCTCCGAACTGGGTGAACCGAATCGTTTTAAATTTAACCATGTGGTTATGGAGACTTTAGGGAAGGTTATGACTCCCGTGAAGTTTCATTTTTTACATTTGCTTGTGAAAATTTTCCAAAAAGCGCTGAAGATAAATGAAAAATGAAGGGAAAATGTGCATACAACTCGTGGAAGTCTTCGACAAGTGTTGAAAGGGTCCACATAATGGAGCGCATTCCCTCCATTCGTCCGCCATGATGCCCCCTAACCTCAAAGAGCACTGAAAATGAATAACTGATACCGTTACGAAGGTAAAATAATTACACTTCGAGTTAAGTGCCCCCTTAAAGATACCATTCTCGAAGCCCGCGGATACGTTGGGTAGTCAGGATCGCCTCCTAGGACACAAATCCCGATTAAGCCGAATCCCTTATCTGAATCCTCGCCATAATGACGGGGAGGATGGTCGGACATTTCTCGAGACGATTCCGGACCATTGAAAGGCTCCAGGAGATTCTGCTGAGCAAGGACGAGGAGGAGGTCGGGGTGTCCGAGGTGGTCGTAGGTGGGAAAGGGTCGATTCCGGGCACTTAGAGGTACCAGCTCGTCAGAGACGATGATGATGTATGGCTCTCAAGGATGGAGGAGGTTATGGCTCCTCGGTGTAGGTGGTTCGACCTTATAGAGAGTGCGGAGCCCCGCGGGCCTTTGGAAAGGATCGGAGGAAGGAAGGAAGGAAGGAAGGAAACTTAAAGATGGCCGTCATCTCGTAACTCCCGGGGCTTTCCTTCGTTTTCGACCCCCGTCGTCCGACGGCGGAGAACACAGGAAGCTGCGGATATTCCTATATGCACTTTTGCTTCCACATATGTGGCACATAACCTCTCCGCTTTTCAGTTTTCACTCAAAAAACCCAACCGAACGAGCCCGGTCGCGCCGGCGTGCGAGGGTATACAGGGTGATGCAGAAAACTCAAAGATATACGTTTATTTCCCGTGAATAAAGAGAGGCAAAAATGAGCAGTTCTTTGTGGATATTAGTGCGAAAGGCAACAGAAATATTATCTTGAAATCGTTAATCTCGCTTTTTTCGCGGTCCTACGTCGGTTTTGTGCGTCACCCTGTACAGTACATGCTTGGAAATTGTCTTACCACCTTCCACTGTTTCCTCGCCGAAGGCGAGGAAGCGCCAACACACGTCGTTCCTTCTAAACACAGGGTATACAGGGTGATTCAGAGTCCTTAAAACACCAGTCCCTCGACAATAAAAGCCTCTTCAGGACCGTCTAACGTTGCAAATCCCTCGTGTCCCCTCTCCCTTAGAAATGAATCCGCAAGCGGAGTAAAAAAGCGCAGAATGTTGGAGGGATGGAAACCGACGTTTCTAGCCACGCCAGATTTTTGCTCCACCCTGTATAGGCGTGTATATGTGTCGCCATGTACTCATACACGGAGACATGTGACGGCTCATGGAGCAGAGAGCTATGTTTTCCGAGATCCTGCGAGAAAGGACTCTCTTTCGCCCTCGCGGGGCTCTGTGGGTGTCTGCGTCTCTCTCGCTCCGCCGGCGCGACCCATCGTTCCCTCTCTCTCGCTCTCACGGAGCGCCCCATGCGAAGCCGACGACGGAGGAAAGATTCGAGGGTATGCCTGGAAATATATTTGCTCGGCCAACTCGAGAGGACGTGACGCTTCGGAATTCCCGTCCACGTTTATACAGCTAACGCCATTAAACGCCCTGTATTTTTGGGAACGTCGTAAGTGCCAACGAGAGAGGGAAAAGTCTGGATTTTAACACCCCCTTTCGTTCCAAGCATTCAAAAAGCGCGGGGATACAGTCTTCGGTTTTAAGGTGATATGAAAGTGCCATATATGAATCGAAAAGTCTGAAAATATTCAAACTTTTCTCCAAAATGACCGCACCGAATAATTTTAAAATTTAATTCGGGATTATGGAGGCCTTAATGAAGGAAGCTTAATGAAGGAAATGGTCATTCTATATAAATAAAACGTAAAAGTATTGATGAAACTTTTATCAATCTGTTTCATGCCACCTTAACCCTTTGGCTACTAACGATAAGGGCGCCTAAAGGCGCCCGACGTTTGGTCCAATATCGCCTGCACGGTCAGAGGAATTTCGCCCGTATGTCGGCTCATGTCTTATGCCGCAGATCGGAATTTCGACGACCCCTGAAACGCATCCAGCCATCGAGGCGACATCCCGCGAAAAACGTCCATTTTATCGAAATATACTCATTAGATGCATGATAACGGAGAAGCTTTCGATTTTATTTCTTACCCCTTTGGCTACTAAGAGCGCCTAAGGCGCCCGACGTTTGGTCCAATATCGCCTGCACGGTCAGACGAATTTCGCCCGTATGTCGAAATGTGTTCAAAGGGTAAATGAAAGAATCGCAGTTGGGAAAATGTTGAATATATTTCTTAGGAGTGATTTAATGCCCGCTAGGACGAGATAGCCTTCCTTTTCTAGGTTAAATTTCGCAGAAACACAGTTTGGCAGGCCCGGAATTATCGGAAGGATTTAAAGCCCTGACTCTTTGAAATACGTCGCGGAACTTTTGGCTCGATCCGCGTAAGAAATCCGATTACGCGGCGATCAGCGTCCCTCTTGGATAATTCAACGTGCGATTGGATTAATTCGAGATGTCAGAGGAGGGAAAATGCATTTTCCTATCTCTTCCACCTCCACCTTCGTTAAGTTAAATACTCTAACCGCCATGACACTTTGTTTCTCCCTGATGCGCCTTGATATTCTTGTGACGTGTCAAAGTTTCGGACAGTTTGGTCTAATACCCTTAAAAAAAAAAGTGTTGTATTCGAATCGACTGATTTGAGGGGGTTTCACTTCACCTTAATGCACCCTTTCTCAGAGTTTTGGCATTCCGCGTCACTTTATCTCGCGATAGTCATTTTCCAGGTTTAGTCTCTGAAGTTTAGAAAAATGGCGGCAGAGGTCGCGTCTTCCTAGGAGGAAATCCGATTACTCGGCGATCGGCTAATTGGACGTGTAATTGGATTAATTCAAAATTTCGACAGCCGCCAAGGAAATCCAATCAGCAGATTGCCAGGATGGCCGAGGAGAGGATTCTTTCCTTTATCTTTCCTTAGGGCCGCAGGACGCGATTCGTGAGCAATGGCCGCCGAGTTTCCGAAAAGTAATGCTAATTCGGCCGGCAGAGGAGCCGACGGTAACGCGGATAGTCGGAGATATTGGCTCGAAGTAAATCGATTCCGAAGGAGGGAGAGGGAAGAAGTAGGCGGGAGAGGGCAGGGAAAAACGAGAAGAGAAACTGTCGCCATTTTCCACGCGTATCGACTTTCCAAGCAGCTTCGCGCCGACGAAGAGGACGAGGTCCTCGGACTCCTGGAGCAGGTGCCGAAGGAACCTGGGGGGAATTATTTTACCAGAACGTGACTTTTAACGTGTCTCTGCGGATCCACCTCTTTACATCGAGGAAAAACTATTCCTTGCTTAAAAGGAAAATTCCACGCGTGTGGATTTTCCAAGCAGCTTCGCGCCGACGAAGAGGACGAGGTCCTCGGACTCCTGGAGCAGGTGCCGAAGGAACCTGACGTGAAAACAGAAGTTTATTATTTTTGTACGTAGAATAAGGATCTGCAATAAAAAAAGGGGGTTGCCATTTAAGAACATGAACCTAACCTCAGTTTCACCGACAAGGGCGCCGTCTTCAATCAAACCGATAGCTCCTCTTTGCGTGCCCTTCTGATAGGAATCATTTTCATTCTGAACAATCTTTTCCTACGATGCGTATTTCTCGAGGTATTCGGAATAACTTTAATTCTGAACAATCTATTCATAAGATGCATATTTCTCAAGATAAATGAATCGCCCTGTATATGGAATAACCCTTTCATATCACCTAATCCATCGTTCATCCTCCGAAAGTTGCGATAGATTTTCCAGGATGAACAGAAACCTTCGAAAATGCGTTCTTCTTTGGCGGAGAAAAATCGCGTCCTTTTCCGCCGTTCAAAATGGCCGCCATCTTCCCGGCTTTGTTCTTTCCTGGGAGGAGGGCGTGCGTTACGACGGACGTAAATAAATATGCTCGGCTGCGCTCCCGCTTAACGATAATTATAAGTAAATACGTATTTACGCCCTCGTGAAATAACGGGGCCGAATAAATAACGCGTAAATATACCCTCTCATTGTCGCTGGCGTTCTGGTGGCCTCTGGTGGCTCGCCCGTGAATCGCGCAGCTGTATAGGTTATGTGCGCTCCGCTGAGCGTTCTGTCCGACCGCTCGAGAAATAATGCCGTTAAATAAATAACGCGTAAATAGTTCCCCGAGTATGTGTGCGTGGTTGAATCTTTATGGCGTGCGCTGGTGCGTGGATTTTTATTCCTCAGTAATTCTGGCGTTATTTGTTAATTATAAAAATCGATAAAGTCTTCCGTGTTGCGCTCGGTTTAATGAATAACACGGGAATATTAACTTTCCCCATGCCCGAATGTTTATTTGTCAATCATTTGAGCTTCGTTAGTTAATTAATGAAAATTCGATAACGTCCCCTGACCGTCACTAACTACGCCATTAAGGGGTTATACCACTTTGAAATTTGGAAAAAATCCAAAAAATTCTTACGCGTTTTTCTCGAAACTGCATTTCAAAAATCGGCGGGCACTCTAGCTCCGCCAATTTTCAATCAATCGTCTTGAGTCTTTTTTATTTTATTCGTGATAAGTATATCTAGCGAAATACGTATGGCTTTTACAATGTATTGACGTTCGCGTTTTTTTATGCAACATTAATTAACGAAATTTGGGGCAAAATACGTATCTTTCCTTTCAAATCGATGCCATTTTGTGAGAAATGCGCAAGGCTCCGGTAAATCGCCTTTCAAGCCGCCATTTTTGTAAATGAAAAAATACAAAAAAAAATATTTTGTCGTTTAATAGTAGCATAATACCTTACTGTACTTTAATTTGCATATAAAGGTTTTAATTCTTAACAAAAAAATTCTCGAAAAACCGTAACTTTTGGGTGGGTCAAAGTGGTGCAACCCCTTAAATAAACTATGTCGCTCTGAATTTTCCCAGACAGCGGCCATATTGAATTTCTTATTTCTCGGTTTTTCATGGCGGGATATCTTTATTTCGGATTATTTTATAATCGAAAAATTTTATTTGAATATAAACGTTTTAATTCTTAACAAAAAAATTCTCGAGAAACCGTAACTTTTGGGTGGGTCAAAGTGGTGCAACCCCTTAAATAAACTATGTCGCTCTGAATTTTCCCAGACAGCGGCCATATTGAATTTCTTATTTCTCGGTTTTTCATGGCGGGATTCCTTTATTTCGGATTATTTAATAATTGAAAATCGATCGTCGAATATCGGGCCCCTTGGAAGGGAGTTCCCCTGGGGATAGAGATTTTCTGCCATCGGATGCAGCTTTCGTTTTCAAATACACAACCCTTCGGGACTCGAGAGGGTGGAGGCGCTAGGAAGAATGAAATCTGATTCGATTCCTGGATGAAACGTAGATGCTGACTACGTCGTTCCATCATCTCCACGAGAGACTACCCCTGCAGCTGTCGCATCTATATGCTGTCGCAGCTGCAGGGGTTTCACTGTCTGCCGGTAGTTTGCACGCGATATTTCCTCTTCAACCCCTTTCGGGAAAAAAAGGGAGAGATAATAAGAGCCCTTCTTAAAAATGCAGCCAGACCGTTTAATCGCACGTTTTCGCCCTTCCAGAGGCCCTAAAAGATATCAAGGAAGAATTGTAGAATCCGCAGAATGAATATAATATTTATATTAATATTTTTAAAACATTATCTAACCTAAAAATAAAGCCAGGCTGTTTAATCGCACGGTACGACCCTTCACCCTCCCAGAGGGCCTGAAAGATATCAAGGAAGAATTATAGAATCCGCAGAATGAATATAATATTTATATTAATATTTTTAAAACGTTACCTAACCTAATCTAAATGACCTACCCTACATTACTTAACCTAAAAATAAAGCCAGACTGTTTAATCCCACGGTACGACCCTTCACCCTCCCAGAGGGCCTGAAAGATATCAAGGAAGAATTGTAAAATCCGCGGAATGAATATAATGTTGATATTAATATTTTAAAACGGTTTAAATTGGATTGCACATCAACGCGATGGATTTCCGAGCATATTTGGCTAAATATAGCGATAAAAAAATTGCATTTCATGGAAAATACGTCGAAAGCGACCCAAAAGACGCGCGGATGCTTCCGGGGGGACCCCCCACAGTCTGTATTGTTATGAAAGATTCTTATTTTCGCCTCCACATCGAACCGAGAACGATGGGAATCGCGGAGGTGTCGATTGTTCCCCCAGGTTTGTGATATATCGAGTCCTCTTTACTCCGGGTATACCCACGTGAAGGGGGATGGGGTCAAATGCGGGGAAAGCGCAGGGGGTGGTCCCACTTTCCCATAATTTTCTTCCCCCATCCCCGTCCTCCCCTCGGCTACAATAATAACGGTAACGATAATAACAGCGCAGCCGTACAGTCTGCTTGGAAGGCCGGTGTTCTCGGTTTGACCTGACTTAACCTTAAAAATGGATCTCCAAACTGCTCATCACGTTATTTGACAATGTCGAAGTATTACCGCTGGATAACATCGTTACTAACTTTTCAGCATTGCAGTCATATAAGGTAAAGGTGGCGGGAAACACGTAGGAAAAATGCCACCGTCTTCGGACTCCGGGCGGATTTCACCGTGAAATTACTCCATGGGGCAGTCCCTTCTATCCCGGATACCCATCGGCCACTTCCGTTGATTCCCGCCTCAAGCGCTGATGTCCCCACACAATTCTTGATTTCTTATCGTCCAGACAAGAATTGCGTTTGGACAATCATAGCCAGAGACTTCCCGCCGTGGAGGACCTAGGGCACGTCCTTTGATGTCCTGGGGCCCCTTCCTGGGCTATAAAACCAGTCCAAATGTCTTGGGCTGGTCTGCAGGCTCATGGGGCGTCCATCTGGAATTAGAAAGACTTTCACAGGCGATGGGATCAGCTCCTATGTGTGTTGGGTATAAGGTAGCGGATTCTTTGATGATGATGGTTGGATGAAACCGACTGCCAGCTCGTGTTATCACTTGGGTATCCAAAATGGCGTTACCACCAAATAGAGGATAGATGAATTTTATTTTATCGACGTCGATTCAATTTCTCGACTCGATTTCTCTTTCGTATCATATATGAAAGAAGTGCTTGATGCGTGGTCGTAGTTGGATATCCAGAAGATTCGCCCATCCGCTGTCGCACACCCTGAAGAAGTTTAGGAACAGGAAGTTAGGAGCTGGGCAGACTTCTGGAGTATCACGTTGCTCGACAGTTGGAATTTAAATGTTACCTATTCTTGGATGGCATAACGCGGGGACGTGTGTCGTTAACGCCGAGAACGGAACGTATGGTTCTTTCGGATCTTGGCACGAACCAGACGCGTAGATCTCGAGGTCGGAAACGCTCGCTGGGGAGATGTGCTTCCCTCCGAGCTTTCCCGAAACTCAACTCTCGTAATGCAATTGGGGTGCGTTCAAGTTTCAAGCTTTCTTTATACCATCGAAATCCACTACATATCTCCCCCTCGAGACGTTCCGTTCTTCCCCGCGGTTTCATTCCACTCGGACTGCTGGTTGGTCCATTTCTAAGAGAAGTGGAGCAAAGGAAATGGAGGGCCATCCATAAGACCGAAGTATAAAGTAGAGATGACCGCAGACCTCCGAGGATTCGTGGCCCGGAAACACCAAAGCAGACGGATTCGAGTTACTTGGTTGTCTCATAAGTTTGAACACATTTCTGGGTGCAGTGTAGTTAATCTTCCCTTGGAGATCCAGTTTGAAGAAAAGTGCCATGAACGAGATCTTTGTGACGCCACTTTCGCGTCGCCTTAAGCGAAGTGAAATATGAGGTTCGAAGCTCTCTTCCTAGCACCTTAATCCGTTGAACCTACACCTTTAGTGGGATTCTTGGACCGCTGGTCTTAGCCACGTCGACCAATGGGAAGTCATCTCTCGTAGCTAGGCAGAGAACCGCCAACCACGAGAGGCCAAAGGCGTTTTTTGCAGCCGCGGTATTACCAACTTCCGGCTTACCACGGCTTAGCTCGGTACAACGACGTACTTACCCCTGGTTTGTAGCTGATGCACTCGAGATTCGACCGCCGGGAGCAGCGAGGCTGGTGAATCTTGCAAAATTGCACTTTACCTCCTAACCCAGCTGCCTTTCCTGACTGCGCATGCACCCTTCCTATCAGTCTGCAGAAGAAGCGGAAAAAAGCTCCCCCACGTCTCCTGGATCACTGGAGCTCTAACCAAGACGTGCATCACTTTGTGACTAGAACCAAGAATTTGGTAAAAAATGAGATTTCATGAGCACCACTTACTTCTTCAGGGCCTTCATAACCACGTGCTGAAGTTTCAAGTAATTCGGTGCTCCCAGTCTGGAGAAAAATCTGATATTTTCACGTTTTCGTGTATATAAAACGGCTCTTTCATATCACCTTAATGTGGAGTGTCTGATGGACTACGATTCGTCACGTCCATCAAGGGACTTCGCCCATAGGTCCATGGGCACGGTTTGAGCCTTCTGCCGAGATAAATGGACAGACTGGCTGTTGAAACGAGAGTTCGTGATGCGGAATAAGGTTAGGTTACGGAGGGGACCTGGAACGTTGAACTCCGCTTATCGAAAGCCTCCTCTCAGGTCCCAAGTTGCGCTGGTGCCTTCAAACTGGGACAAGTCTTTTACGGCTCCGTCTCTCGACTTATTCTTCAACTTTCGGCATTTCTTCTGGAGCCAGAGAGGAGCAGCTGCTTCGACATTCCTCGAGGATCAACCCTCGGCCAACCTCGGATCCTCTTTCCGGGGAATTCCGCATTGCTGCACTGCGTCACTGTCCCGGATGATTTCCATTATTCCCTTCCCTCCGTAAAGCTCCGCAAAAGTAGGAATTCCTGTGGATAATTTTCCCGTAATTATTGATTGAACCACAGCCAATCAATCGCGTTCCGTTGGGGAGCGTCGATCTTAGCGCCTTTCGTATCACCTCAACAGAATCATCCAATCTAAGTCCATTCTCCTGTTTCCTTCTTCCTTCCAAAACACCAATATAAGTCGCAACCCACGTCCCCATTTTTGTTTCCCTTCCATCCAGCCTCTTCGTGCGAAATAAGCGTGTTCCACTTCTTAGGAAAGGTCGCTTTGATGTTTTCAGTCCAAGGAGGACGTAAAGGAAAGAGAAGCCTCCTCCAGCCGGCAGAAAGAAGCGCAGAGGGAACCTGGAAATTAATCTTCAGGATGCTTTGCCATCCTATCCCTACAATTCTCGCTATCCCGCGCCAGCCCCATTCCCTGCTCCTCGTTCCTGGGAGCTGGAATCAAATTAGCTGATCTCATCTCTGATTGTCGCGAGAAGAATCTAAGAGACGGCCGAACAGGTGGAGAATGAAACACGGAGACAGTCAGAATGGACGGTTTTAACATTCTCATTTGGTGAACAATGGACTGAGGTCTGATGACGGTGATCCAATCATCCGATTGGGCTCCTCTCTTCATCTCGTCTCTATTTCACCTTCGAATGTATTTTTACTTTCGAGAGTACTCAACTCTTCACCGGTTACTTTTCTCAGGAGTGGTGCTAACGAAACTTTGATGACTGATACTCGAATTAAAGGGATGTCACGATGTTGCATGTGGTGGAAGTTGAATCTTCGCGGACTGGAAGAGGGAAGAAGGAGGCGATGCGAGGAATGAAATGTGAACTCCTCATGGTGAGGTTCATTCCTTGGAAGGAAAGGTAGAAGTGGATGAAGAGGAGCTATGGTAGGAAGGAAGGGAGGAAAGAAGTTTCGCGAGAGCCAGACTGCAGGAGGGTCCAGAAGATGGGAAGGAAAGGGGTGGAGTAGCATTGATCGGCTTCGCTGTCGAGGAGCGCCAACCCTTGGTTGGGCTCTTCGGGGCCAGAAGTCTGTCCCGGACTCTCGAAGATGAGACGTCGCGTCCCCGATCGATGCCTTGATCGATGGCTTCGGACCGACCTCGGAGCATCTTCGCTCCTTCGCGTGTCCTGGTGGAGGCGCAGTCAAAGAGCGAGCTAAAGGGGCGAGGAGAGGCTATACTTTGGATCCTCCCCTCCAAATTTGCTAAAGTACACAGCCCATCGCGTCTTAATGCTGCTCCTTCAGGCTGAAACTTGCCGAGATGTTCCTTCAGCGACAAATTTGCAACGCCGTGGAAGTGCCCGATGAAGGCACCTCCTTGGACTTTGGCTTCGTCCAGCGTCATGTGTGTGAATGCTGACGAATCCACTGCACCTTAGCTGATCATTAATTCCCTCCCAAGTTCATATCTACTAACCCTTTTCAACACAAAATAGTCTCAACTCGATGGTCATGTGGAAGTTGATTAGCGAAATCGCTACGTCCAACTTTCTCAAAATGTTTGGGTGGGAATGCTGATGGGCACCGGATTTCGCAGGTGCCATCAGACATTCCGCTCCAGTTCTGGTCCCCGGCTTCTCAAAAGTGGCCAGCCAAATTCATCCGTCATCTGATGCTCGCATCTCGTATCGACTGACGGACCCGTCACAATTCGGGCGGGAAACTCCTAGCGGGCCACCGCAAAGTTCCGAAGTTGAGGAGTTCCAGTCGCAGCGGTGCCATGACGGAGCCCCTCGCAGCCGCTCCAGGAGGATCCCAACATTCCCGAGTCGATCGTAATAAGGGTCCCGATTGACTTTCGCGCCAGACCCTGGAAGTCCGCATTCAGACCCAGCCCGACCCGGGGCATATTCCGGCCGCTTGAACTCGTCACCGGATTCCCGACGACAGGTCGCCGCACCGCAAACTCCTCGATTTTCGGTAACAAGATCCTCGAGAGGGGCCGCGGGAGAAAGCCTGGTAGGAACCTGGTGGGAACCTTGGCCGGAAGCGAGAACATTGTGGGCAGACCTCGGGGGTAGACGTCTGACGTCGACTGGGTTGTGGGGCGGGTCTTGGGGGTGGAAGTCGAAGAGGTGGAGGGAAGGACTCCGACGGGGCGCCAGGCGCCGTTCTCTGTGGGGCGGAAAACTGTGGGAAATACTTTATAATTGAAAAGCTTCGCTTAAATGGAAACGCTCCTCTCTTTGCGCGCCGACCGAATAAAAGTGAGAGCTGCCGGTGGGTGGATAAACGAATTTATTATGGAGAACTGTGAGTACCTCTCCGGCCCGCAGACGCATCTCCGGAGTCGGGGCTGAATCGTTCTCGCTGGAACCACACACACATACGCACGCACACACGTACATCAACCTCCACCCTTACCGTTCTATGTGGTTCTACCGCAGGATGTGGTCCACGAGGGTGGACCCACCCATACTTTCAAGAGTCTTCTATCAGAGGGCTTCTGTGTGGCTCTACTACACAGTGGAACCTAGGTGTGGATTTGCGTTCCGGTGCACACAGTCACCACCCTCGAAAGTATGAATCCACGTTTATAGGATAGTTCCACCACCTTAAGGAAGGAACGTTATCCCTGGTGGGTTTATCCCACTCCAGGCTAGGTACACGAAGCAGGGGCACCCGGACCCCCCTCGAATCCCATCTTCATCCCTAATGAAGTCTGACTTTTCGTTTTTGCCCGCCCTAGGGGAGGGACGATCGCCCGTAGGTGGATAGCTGGGAGGCTGGGGAAAGGGTCGTAGTTTCTTTCCGTCATCAAGCCACGATTCATCATCGTTCTTTGTTCGCCGACCCCAATGCCACCCCCACCAACCTTTCCACCCTCCTCGCTTCCCGATCTTATTCTTCCTGTCATTCTGGGTACCGGTTCCATCCTTCCGCCGGATCCTCCCGGTTTTCCGAGGTTACCTACCTCCCGTGGAGGGTAAGGGAGCTGGGAAAACCGAGGAAATGCCAGATACCCCCGGCTACTCTTCGGCTCTATCCAATTATTCTCCCCCGGAAGTCTTCGCTGAAACGCGCCGCTGCTGCTCTCTGGCCGCCGCCCCTGGAACCTCCCTTCGGGCGTCTCGCCGATGCATTGCCCCATTAGGTTGGAAACATTGAAAAGTTCCCTCCGGGCGAGATATGAAAATTCTCCGGAATGACAATTTCAGTTTATTCGAGTCAAATAATAATTCCTCAAGTTTTCAAAATATTTGTTGGTAATATTCAAAGGCAAAAGTGCTTCGGTACAATGAATTATTTTAGCCCAGTGTGGCGATGGGCAATCATTTGAAGGAAAGTGGCGCAGAAGATGCAGCGGAATAGTGCCGAACGATTCCGCGGATCCCGGGGGCTTTAAGATCGAAGAATTGGCTGAATGGAGGAGAAAGAGAGGTTAGGTCGCGTGCCAGCTTGGCTCGTTGGTGGCTCTCTTGAGCTTTTGTGCGCGCGCGAGCAAAGCCGGAGCTTTCGACCCCGTAAATTGCGCGTTATTGCCTTTATGGGGACGTTGGATGATAGGGATGTGGGGATATGGGGATATGGAGATGTGGGGTGGCGAGGGGGCGCCGTAGAAAACTCTGGTGGCGGGTCTAATATTCCTACGCAATAAAAATCGCGAAAGCGTATCCGACGAGCCTCTTCTCCGAGGAGCGTTTTGCAGCCCCCCCATTGAGGGGGGATTTATCTCCCACTCGTGGCAGTTAGCTCAACGTGGATTTGACGGCTTCGCCTTTTCTCTTCTTAGTTACTTTTATGGACATGTCTAGGGAGTTCGGCCGTTTTCGTGCCATTTTTGAAACTAGCTTTCACGGGCGGATCCGCTTTTCCACGGATGAGTTCCCCGGCTGGAGGACATGAGAAAGACGTACTTAAAATGTATTAAGGGGATGTGAAACTGGCATCCGAGGGGAGAAAAGTTTCATAAACGAGACTGGGTAGCCACTTTCACATCGCCTTAAGGTTACTAGTAATTGCAAAAAGTCCTGAACATTATTTGCCAACATTTCCGTTTCCGAATATCTGTTTCAAAACACATCGGCTGGTGTTTGCTTCAGAGTTCGTAGGTTTTGCTTTAGAGTTTCGAAACTGCGTCAGCCTGTAGAGGGGGTTGTAATTGGCGGATGAAGCGAGGTGCATAGCCGAAAAGGTGGAGGCGCTAGCGTCGGGTCATGCCGGGTCGCCGGCATCAGAGGCCAACAATGGTGGCCTACTGGAAACCAGGTGATTTGTGTGACAGATCGGGGCCAGAGAGACTCCCGGCGACCGCAGCCCGATATATTTTGTTTCACCCTCGGCGTCGGACAACCGACTGGTTTCCCAATAACGGTCAACCGTTTCGCCTGCACGTTTGGGCGGACACGCATAAATAAACCCCGACGTTGACCCGGGGACTCCGGATGCCGTCGGCCCGGCTCGTTTATGCGACTTTCGCTGACGTTTCTTTCCTAATTCTTGCCAACATCACTCTTCAAGTTTCATCTACGATTGGTTCGGATGCCACTTTCACATCCCCTTAACCCAAAGACTCAAGGATGTGGTCGGTACTTGCGCAGTGCTGGGGTTAGGACTCCATCCAAAGCTTATGTTTCACCTTCATCAGTGGATCGAGCAAAATTACTGCCTGGGGGTTTGCCTTTCATCATCAGACTCCAAGGATTTGCACCCAATCAGACCTGAACCGATTTGTTTAGATTCCAAGTCCTAATTTCCTAATTCTTGCCAACATTAGTCTTCAAGTTTCATCTACGATTGGTTCCTCGGATGTTACTTTAACATCCCCTTAACCCAAAGACTCAAGGATGTGGTCGGTACTTGCGCAGTGCTGGGGTTAGGACTCCATCCAAAGCTTATGTTTCACCTTCATCAGTGGATCGAGCAAAATTACTGCCTGGGGGTTTGCCTTTCATCATCAGAGACTCCAAGGATTTGCACCCAATCAGACCTGAACCGATTTGTTTAGATTCCAAGTCGGCTTCCGGGAATATCTAGTTATCCCGGCCAGGGGTCAAGTGTGGGTCCATTTGACTGGTTGTTGAAGTTGAAGGTTCAATTGCGAGGGGTACGTGAAGGGAACTTCTAACTTATAATTAAGAGCCGATTCTTCGTATACTTCTTGTACTTGCTCAGGACTTCCCTCGAGGGGAACTACTCCGGGGTGGTATTCAGAAATGTGTGTTGCTGCTTCTCCAGCTCCCTTCTGCGCCAAGTAATAGCAAGGTGAATACGAAATGACTGGGCTAATTGAATCCCTCGGCTTATGCAGCATCTCTTCTCGGTTTACATCTCTTCTCGGCGGAACTATATTTGCGGTTCGTTCGTAGAGAAAGGAGCCTTAATGTTAGTTTTAAATATTAATAGTGACGAAACAAGTACGTTTATAGTATTATATAGTTGTAGGAGCAACGAGATGTATCGGTACACGTTAGAAATATTTCTTAGTGTGCGGAAGAAGTCTACCAAAATGGCGGCGCCATCAAGAACCGAGCATTACGGAACAGCCGCAGAATTCCTCAAGGTGATGAAGTTCCGCGGCAATTAATTGATGCCAGAGTGGCGCAGTTATCAAGTACACTTTGCCTTAGTACCAATTACAGGTAGAGGTTTTCCCCAGGAAACCGGGGAAGGTTTCACGTCTCTAGACCTGGGTTCCTTGGAAAGAGCCGAGGCAAATTGCGGGGAACGCAGGGGTGAGCCAACGATATGGGGTGCGAAAGGCGGGTTTCCAGAGGCGCCAACTCAATTCCGTGGTTCCCTAGCTTTCCTGAAATCTTACAATCTCGAAGGCGTCGCGACGGCTTGATTGCTCCGGACTAAGACCGGCAAATAAACAATTACGTGCGTTTTGTGCGGGAGCCATGGGGAGCTCAACCTGGAGCACCGCTTCGGGATAATGGGCTCCCATGGGGTTGCGAGTGAAGGGTGGCGGGAAGGAGGTGAAGGGTTGTACAAGCAGCGTTTACCGGGAACCAGATTTCGGGTTTATCACCCGTGTTCGGGAATATCGACGTACAAACTGTTCCGGCCTGCCGTGTTGGGACATGACGGAACAATTGCCGATCATCGGCTCTCCACGCGAACTGCCGTTCATGTTGTCACGCCCAACGAAAACACTCTGGGCTTTGATTTTTCCGTCCCTAGAACCCAAAATCGTCGATGTTTGTTTTACCTGACGTAAACCCTAACAAGAACCGGCATAAGCGACGATACCGCCATGTCCCGATCCTGCATCCGCGTCTCTCCTCGTTAGACGATAACTGACGGTCACGAGTGACAGCTTATTCGACAATGCAATATCGATAAATCCATCTAGACCCAATCCCGACTGGAAATCGATGCTCGACGCGAAGTCCCAGCGGACCATCAGATCCAAAAAAAGCGGCAGATTTGTTCCTCCGTGGAACGAATCGCCAGCGGAACCGTAGGGCGTCAAATCGGTTATTAGTGCAAATCGATGATCCTAATCACACATCGGTCGTCCCTCTGGGGTAAGCACGTCGAGGGCGGAGTTATCGCTGCCTATTCTCTTTGAATTTCGCTCGTGTCCCGAATGGTCGGTCATTTTGCCGGGAGGGTGAGGACGGAACGAGGATGGGGGAAGAGAGAAGGACCCGGAGGGAGAGGCGGCATTGCCGAAGCCAGGAACGGGTGAGAGAGGGAGGAACCTCCGGAGAGAGAAAGATGACTCGATCGATACTGGCAACGTGTTTGCCATCCAGCTGCGCTTGATGTGCTCGATGTGCTTTCCCGTTAAATCCGCAAGCCAGTTCTGCGAAGCATTCTGTCCTGCTGCTTACGTTACGCGTCCCTAAGCGGCGAGGAAGACGTCCCCGGTGTTCCTACCCTCTAAATCTTGAGACTGCACCATGGCCAGGAAAAGGTTCCGCTGCATCGCGACATTGCATGTTGAGGATGGTGATGATGATGACCTATCCCTTTCTTCATTCCTCTGATTCCTCAACCTTTCTGTTCTGACGCCAGTTCAGGTGATTGAAGTAGCGTGGTCCGTATATCCTGGCCTATTGTTCAGCTTCAGCAAGAATAGGTTAGGTCCACTTTTGTCGACATCTTAAAGTTCGTGCAAACGACCATCGGAAGTTTCTCCTCCCCTGGCAGAGCGAAGGGACGTTACGGTGGTTGTCCAGTTTACACAACTCTTGACGCGTCATGTCAGGAACATCCGAAAGACGTCAAGGAGGAATCCGGAAACGCGACCTGTACGAAGGAAAGGGCAGCGTCTGCGTTACGGACTTCTTGCAGTGGCCATGTTTTATTATCCCGTTGACATCGACCAGGGAACGAATCTGGAAAAAGGGCTCCCTTTTCAATTTCTTTCGAGGCTTGGCCAGGAAAGGCGGAATCGATAGAAAGCCAACTACTGTCTTTTCGACTCCTAGACGTGCCCAAAGGACACGTCTCTGGTATAAGGGGTCTCCTGAGAGGAAGACTCCTTCAAGGAAGTCCCGGGTTCCCAAGTCTTTTGGTTCTATCAGTGCCTACATCAGCTACATCAGATTCGTCAAGTTCTCCAGCTCCACCAGCTTTCGTTTATCTCTGCTCTGCTGGTACTACCAACTCCATCAGTTCCATCTACCAATTCCATCAGGTCCACTAGCATCACCAGTTAGACCGCGTTTTGACGTGCGGGGAAGACGCATTGTCCGCGAAACGTTTTGCCCCGTCACAGAGCAGGGCCGGAGACAATGAACACCCTTAACGCGTTCCGTAACCGTTTCATTGTTTTCCGACAATGCCAGAAATACGCCGGAGACACCGCGATCGATTTCGAGTTCCTCATTGCGGGTCCCTCGCCAACTCCCCGTGTCGTATCCCTATCAGCGCGTCTCTCATCGGGTCCGTCTTCTATGGATCCATCTCTCTCATTTACTGGCGCTGGTCGATCCAGTGCTTGTCGACATCGTAATCGAAGCTCGGAACCGCTTCTGCTGGGTGGAGGAAAAAGCTGAAGTGACAGCCTGCCGATAAATTAAGCTTGTCTTAGGCTTTATGGGCCGAATATGCACGTTCATATCCGCGTTGGTGTCTATAGTGGTCCCTCCCTCTTCCGCCACCCCTTGTTCCCGGTTGTTTCACCTCTTTCTCCCCAACTCCGGCACGTACACCCCGTTACCCGCACTTGTACATGCCTTGGGAGCTAGACACAGCGCTACGGTTCAACCCGCTGCTGGTGATAGTACCGGTGTGGGAAGTTTCGTTGGTGTGGCGATATCAATGGCACGCTGGTGTCTCTGGTGGGGTCGTATCATTGGTGTGATTGCGTGGCTGTGTCGCTGGTGCAATGGTATCAATGATGTCACACTACTATTTGCGATTGTGTCTGTGGTGTATCGCAGTCGGTGGTGCGATAGTGTTCATGATACTACGGTGCTGCTGGTGTGGTGATATCAGCTCTGCTAACCAGTGTAGGTCCCCGACTCTGTGTGGGTTAGGGCGGAGGATCGACTAAGGCGGCACGAACTAGGAAGTAGGATGAGAAGTAGCTGCATCAAGGGAAGGGGGTATATCGAGCGACCGGGCTAAGCGAAACGACTATTAGAATGAAACGAGCCGAAAAATGTCTACATCGTGCCAGCCGGGCTCCGCCATCCAGGAAAGTGTCCTCCATGCTTGCAGGGTGTTACCGCGGGCTTTCCGCTGCGGCTTCCGAGGGACCGTTTCGTTTGAGCACCAATCGGCCGTGGCATTCGGCCACAGGAGGTCCCAGGAAACGAAATGCATCCTCGAGGACGGCGTCGGGTCGTCACTCGGAGTCCTTTCATTCAGGGAAAGAGATTACTGGGACAGTTTGGAACCACGAAGCTCCGCGTTCACGAGATGAATGAGAAGGAAATGCTGATGGGTAGCGTGAGGCTCGTCGCTTCTCTTTCTGCAAACATCCTGGGCGAGGTGGCGCAACCAGGTTTCGCGATTTTGGAATTGGATTTTTGGACTTGACGCGGATCAGGGTCCCTGATCAGTCCAAGTACCCCGCCCAATGGAACGCCATGAAGAAGAGGAGCAAACGAAACGCGCTTCCGGTCTCCAGGGATTCAGGGTGCAAGGCAGCCACCAAAGGGTCCGACCGATAGCCATCGGGAAGCGAGACGGGGCGGTAAAGAGCGGAAAGTGGGTGAAAAGGAGGGCTGGAGAGAGACCGCAACCCCGGTGGAAAGCGCCGTGAAAGGAGTGGCGCTAGTAGGGTACGCCGAGGCAAAGAGACTCTCCAGCCATTCGTCTTAGCCTAAGCGGCAGAGGGCGGCGGGCAGAGATGAGAGGGACACCCCGGCCCCCTTCAACCCCCAACCCCCTCAACCCCTTCGCCCCCCACCGAACCATTGTCTCCGGGAGTTCCGTTGTTTCGCTTAAATCACCACCACCCCTAAAGGCCCCCACCCCGAGTCGCCGCGTCTCTTTTCCGCCACCCGTCCCTCCCAACCCCCTTTCGCTCACCCTCCTCGACTTCATTTGCCGCCCCGCAACGAGGGGTGTCCTAACATTTAAATACCAAAGTATCCCCGAGCCCTCGCGGCTTACTCGACTTGGTTTAATGCCGCCACTGTCTTACCGAGTTCTCGCCGCCGAGAGGAGAGATTTATTTCCGACCACCCCTGGCGGCCCCCAGGTGAGAGGGTGGACGCGCACCCCTTCGGTCGCCCCGTGGCCGCGAGACCCATATTTCCTCTTTCCGATCTCTATCTTCGAGCTGGGCTTCCTGGGGGAACTCGCCTGGATTTAATACCTTCACCGCCATCCCCTCCTTGGGCGGGACACCCCCCTAAGGGATGGCTGTCGGTGGACGGGATCAATTGTTACACTTTTCAACTATATTAAGGCCGTTTCTTCGCACGGTGGACGTTGTCTCACCACTCTTTTTCTGTTCTCTTTTTGCAATTCTGAAATATTGTTTGGGAAATTGCTGAATACGTCTTTTAGTAGGAGGTAAATGTTTTTTAAGTGATAACTTATTGTTTTGCTGCACTTATATTTCTTTATATTCGTTTATGAAGAACTGCTCTCCCGTTGTCGTTTCTTATCACGGCGGCCTTATCGAGCGTCTCGAAACTTTCGACGCTCTCCGTTCATTTCCTTCAACGACTTCCATCGAGTTTTCCATTTCTCGAACGGCTCTCCGGAATTAATCTTTTTCGAGTTTACCGAACCAATCGTCCTGACTCGTCTACATCGGCATAACAGGACGGGAGCGATTCGCGCCCCGCTTGGGCAAATTCGATTTTCAAAAGGGATTTGCATCCCCGTAGCAATAAACAGAGACCGCGGAACTCAATTTCCATTTTCGAGAGAGCAAACAACCCCGAAGACGTTTTAAAAAATATTTTCAAACCCCGAAAGAGGACATTGCTCCCCTACCGAGGGCAAACCACCCGAAAAATTTAAGGTGCCCTGAAACATCCCTCAAATCAGTCGAGTCTCTTTAATTATTATTAAGGCTAAGTTCCACTTCACCTTAAAATATCGTAGAAGCCGTCTCGGTGGAGACATTTCGAAACGAGATAAAGGAGTCCGAATAAGAGGAAACAAAGGCATCGGCCAGGATTATTTCCACCCCCGGTTAAAAATAAAGGACCCAGGATGGAGGGGATCATTTCTTCGTTGGCACCGTTTACAGAGGAAAGCGGGAAAACGGAAACGGCGATAACCAGCCCCCCTTTCGCGGGGGCGTATATTGTTCCCAAGAAGCAGGAGGGGGTGGAGAGATGAGCAGGGAGAAAGAGAGGACTAGTTGAGGGTTGTTTTATGACCGAGATGAGACTACGTGATCGGACTGCGCATGGCCACCCCTACGGCCACCCCCAGAGTATCCTGGTTTACCCTTAAACTTTTTTAGAGGCCATTTTCCGCGCCCTGCCACCCCGAGAGGGATTTGATTCGGGGGTGACACGACGCCGGATCACTTTCTCGGGAAGAAAGTAAACGCTGGACCCGCTGGAGGCCTTTCACCCTTCCAGGCTCTTCTGGGGGTCTCTTCGACCCCGCCACCCTTATCCCCAGGGTTGATAAATTCACTGTCTCTCAGGAACGGTGCCATGCTAATCCGCCACCCTCGGGGGCTATCATATTTTTCCAATGCAATTTATGCAAAAGCCCTCCTTAACTTCCCGATGGCTACCACCCCCTTCTCTCCCTTTGGCACTACCCCGTAACTACTGAAAATTTATAAGTAATTGAAATTCCGAGGGGCAGCCTCTTCTTTTATTTCCCATTCATCCGCTTCTCCTACCCTCGGCTTGGACGAGGAGAGGGATAATTACGAGACGCGTTGGTCTCTCCGCCATTTTTTTTTGCAACCCCTTTTCCTACATCGCGACTTCTTTGGCGAAGTAGTTTGCTTCGGAACTGCGTGCTGAAATTAATTGCAACGAGCTAGCTAATGGGGTGGAATCCATGCAATTTTTCTTAGCTTTATTATAGAATATTGTCCGGTTTGGTACTCTAATGTACAACATTAAATACGTGCACGGACCGCGCCATGTTGGTCTAATCCATGATAAAAGAATTAATTTTGGATGAAATGTGAAATTCATGAGTTTTAGGACCCTCTTTAGGGCCTCCATATTCACGTGGCGAAATTTCAAACGAATCGGTACACCCAATTCGGAGCCATTTCATATGTTTAAATGGCTCCGTGTTCAAAGGGTTAATGGCTGCAAACAATCTGTTAACGGGAGCGGTGAGCAATAAAGCATTACAAGTTCGCAATATCTCGAAGAAGAAGAGGGAGGCTTGACATCCGGCCATAATGTCTCATTCCAGGGACTTTATTCCGCACGCGGTCCGCTGCGGAAAGAGTTTCAAGTCCCTGGGAAGAAAAAGACGCGACCCTTCGGGGGCGCTAAGAGCGGGGATGAAAGAAAATGGAAAATAATGCCAGAAGAGGGGCGAGAATAAGGATGCGGAGTCACGGAGCTCCCGCGGATGAGACTCGTTCGCCGAGGGTGCGAGGACGATTAAAAAAGCCCCGGTAAAGAACCCCGGGAAAAAAGCCACGCGAAACAACCCTTCGTTATGGCCGCGACAAGCTCGCTCCTTTCTGGCCCCTCGGATAATAAATGGACGTCGCCAAGCCGATAACTTCTCGACGCCAGCTGCGAAACTCGAGAGTATACCGTTAAAAATGGCATTGCAATTTTAGCGGACCTTCCACTTGGAGTTTCGTCACATTTTTAACCGACTTCAAACAAGACACTACAAAGGAAAAAATATCCAACTACCTACTGTAGATTTATATTTATCTTCCCCTTGGAAAGTTTGCCATCGACACCTAAAGAAATGGAAGAAACAAAAGATATCCGGTTTGACTTGACGTTATCGAATCATATTTTTATTTGCAATTTTAGAATTAATGTGTACTCCGGTTTGTGGAGCTAGGTATCATTTTGTTGCCACTTCGTGTAGTGGGTGCTAGTTTTATGAATATCCTTCACCGTGTAGTACACCGACGCCTCCGCCGGCGGCGCTACTGTCGCGGCCCTCGGACGCGATACTTTGTTAACTCGATTTCCCCGCGGAGATTTAATAGGCTCCTCCTGTGCCGGAGTTACGGGAGGTACATACGCCGATTCAGCTGGTGTCATGGCGCCCGTAATTGCCCGTCACCGATCGCTTCAACTTTTTCCCCTCGACTCGGCGCGAGGAATTTCATTATTGCCTCGCTTTCTTCGCGCTCCCCCTCGAGCCGGACCCCGACGATGGTAACTGGTTTGCGCAAGCAGCCAAACTTTAACTGATAAATTATTAACCGAATTAAAGAGGAATTTCGGCCGTTATTAGATCCGGGAAAATGGAGAGGAGGACGATGGTGATGACGCCGAATAACAATATTCATCTACGAGTGAACAATCACTCGCATATCATTAGCTCATCTATTCGAAAAGCATCTTCAAAAAAAGGCTTAACCAAAAGAATGGTTTAAATATCAACTTTCGGAAGTAGGCTTACAAAATCTTTTCAAACTCTACAACGTGATTATGAAGACCCTAAGGAAGGTCTTGCCGCCCATGAAATTTCATTTTCTGTAGGAGAAATTTCAAAAGATCTATAAAGAAATTTGTAAAAAATTGAAATTTCATGCGTGGCGGACCCTTTATCGCCTCCATACTCAAATTGTTAATTTGGAACGATTCGGTACACCCAGTGCGGGAAAAAGTGCCACGCACTAGACCTCTCTGACGCCACATTAATATCACCTTAATATTTGCAACTTTTGCGTTATGGCTGGTTTTATTCAAGTGGAATAGAAAATTGGGGTTGGAGAGGGTTAAGGAATTAACCCGGGCCGCAGTTATTAAGGGTTGGTTGATGATAGTTCCTTGATAAAGGGAAGACAGTTGTTGGCCGCAACCGCAGAGACGATTGTTTCGAGAATCGCCGCGAATATGGCGCCGAGCATAAATGGGACTCTCGCGTCCTCTGACGTGGAAGATTTCCCTCAGGTTTTCAGGGATACGAGGGCCGTTTGACTGGCACGTCCCGCCCAGTGCACCGGGAATGCAACTGCACATTCTACTTGCTGGATGTGCGAGTTCCGCTCCGCCGCATGGGGCTGCACCAAGCGGAAGCCACATCGCGGAGGTCTGCGACATAGTCCTGCGAAACTGCCCTCCTGGGACGCGAACTCGCCGTCCATCTTGGTCCTCTCAAGGAAAATGTCGCGTCGATGTTGTGTACATTCGCTTAATTAATTTCCGGAGTCAGCAAGCAAAGTCTTGGTCCAGCTAGATGTTTCTTTTGATGACCGAACGAGTGCTTGAAGAGGAGTTCATGATTGAAGGAGCTTAATTAATTCCCGGAGTCAGCAAGCAAAGTCTTGGTCCAGCTAGATGTTCCTTTTGATGACCGAACGAGTGCTTGAAGAGGAGTTGATGATTGAACGAGCTTAATTAATTTCCGGAATCAGCAAGCAAAGTCTTGGTCCAGCTAGATGTTCCTTTTGATGACCGAACGAGTGCTTGAAGAGGAGTTGATGATTGAAGGAGCTTAATTAATTCCCGGAGTCAGCCAGCAAAGTCTTGGTCCAGCTAGATGTTCCTTTTGATGACCGAACGAGTGCTTGAAGAGGAGTTGATGATTGAACGAGCACTCGAATAGACACGCGAAGACAACTTGATGATTGGGCCAGCAGTTAAAGACAACACCGGCAGACCTGGGACCCGATTCTTGAGTTCATGCAATCAACTTTCGCATGTGAAGTTAATTTGGTATACAACCCAAATGTTGACCGATAACCCGTCTCTGCGATAGGGTCCAAATTTGTCATGCGGATTAATTCATACGGGAAAAGAAGCGCACCAGCTCGAGGATCAGGACCCTGACGCGTGTGTTACGGAAAAACTCGATTTGACTTCCTGGATCCGGAATCGCAAGAATCTCTCGTTCCGCTCGTAGCCACCTTCGGAGTCCTCCTTTTCGGGATCGGAGTCGAAGTGGGGTCCCGATGATCGTCCATAGGGCGGGTCCCTCGAACGAGCCCATTCCTCGACGGGCCAATACCGCGTAAAGGTCGAACGGTGTCTGGATCTCTCGTTGCGAGTGCCTAGGCCCTCTTCGATCACGGGGAAGAATCCCGGCAGTGGCGGCAGAACGGTATCGGCCGCTGGGGAGGAGTTTCCATTTTAAAACAATATCTTCGGGACGCACGGCGAATGTATAGGTGGACGAGGAGGAAGGATACGGGATGTTATTTTTCCAATATGCAGGAAACGGCGGAGGGTAGTCGAAGGGAGGGAAGGTTGGCCGACGACTAGATGGCTCCAGAGAGGTTAGGTCCTCCAGCCATGATACCTCGCCTGTCCCCAAGGGCGTGTAAACACTCCAGCCACTCGACGCCCTGTCAATCGACGGGATGGAAGTCCCTGGCTATGGAGGCCCAGATTCTCGATGTTCACCGAGTCCCCTGTTTCCGGTTCACCACTCTGTCCCCTGTGCCACCTTTCGTCATCCCTCACCTCGGGTTCACCCCCTGACGTGGCGTTAAGGAATCCGGGAACTTTCGGGAACTTTAAGGGGATATGAAAGTAGCCTCAGTGGTCTCGTTTATGAAACTTTTCTACCGACTGGATGTACCGAATCGTTTCAAACCCTACTACGTGAATGTGGAGGTCCTTATGAACGTTCAGTCTGCTCGCAGTCCAATTGTTGAACGGTCAATGCACGTTGTACTAATTGTTATAGTCAGAGTGGAGGTGGCAGAAGGTCTGCGTTTCCGAATCGCAAAACCGATGGTCCATTTGGCCATTCGAGTTCAGAACCGGCCACGTTAATTGCCGACTGATTAATTTCTGCCCCGATTTGTCATTCCCCCTGTCGACGCGTCATTAGCAGCCAATACGAGACATTCCTGGCTGATCACCGTTGAGCAATGAACCCTTCATGCACGACTGAAACGCGCGAGTGACGAGGCTACGTTCCACATTTTTGGTCAATCATCCCTGTATCCCGAAATTGGGAGCCATGAATATTTATACCCAGACGACATGACGCGGTGTAATTCCGTGCACCTCTATTTTTTATCCAGGCCAAATATTTTGTCGGTACAGCTAGGAAATTTTGGAAACAATTCGGACATGCGTATTCCTGCGCACTCGTGTTCGACAAATCGTTTAATGACAATCAGGACAGCAACACACGACCGATTTCAACAACGGCCGATCCGGACGAGAAGTCAAAAGAGGTACAACAAAGCATCGATCAGTCCGAGTCCGCAATTAGCATCGACCACGCCGCGGTAAATTAGTGAATTTTATTTGCCTTCGGATAACCGCGTTAAATATTTATATTTGCAGCCGCTACCGATTGTAAATAGTCAGGAGTGCGCGTTGGCCAGTCCTCTATGCCTCCACATTGTCGGCGTGGACGTAGTCACCCACACTTGCCAGATCCACACATACTTCTGAAACCCACACCCGAATTCGCGTTCCCGCGTTTAAACGCACCTATCGATGCAGGGGGGCTAGTGTGTGTGGATTTTCGTCCATCGTCGTGATCGATTGGGGTCCCTGGAGTGTGTGGCACACGCAGAGACACACAATAACACCCACCAACCACATCTATACACACGTAGCGAGGTGGTGGAAAGTATTGGTCGCGCGGGAGGTGCAGCAATGGGGGGGAGTTGCAGGAGGGGTTCATTCTGTATTTTATGGCGAGGGAGGGACAGCTAGCTGGGTATACCCATTGGCGATAAGGTGATAAGCTCAAATGTATTGGCTCCCATCAAATTGTACGCTTTACCGCTACCTATAGGCCACCCCCATAAACGCCACCCCCGCCCGCCCCGTGCCGTTTCGCTCACCTACATCCACTCTTTCTGCAAGCCCCTTCATGCCCACCTTCTCCGAAGATCGAGTAACCTCCGGGAAAAGGCTCCGTAGAAATAACCCTGGTGTACCGCCGGCGACTCTGTTTTTTCAAAATTGGAAGTGTAGGGTCCAATGCGAGGTCTAGGTACCCGTGGTCTATCCTCTGTCCCGGACTAATTTCGGAGGTGCACGTGGGAAAGTTTCTGCAGGAAGCCCGCCACTTAATCCAGTACTTTGGCAAGAACCGCGGAGCCTCCTCGCGCCTCCACCGGCGCCGGTCGCCGACAGATAGCGCTGCCGCGAGTTAAGTGGGTGTAATTAAAGATGGCGGCCGCCGCCGACGGCCGGGAAAAAAGGCGGCCGGGGAGATAAACCCGGGAATGTGGGAAACGGAGGGTGGAATCTTCCGGGATTGCTTATTTCGGCGCGGTTTCACTTTACTTCTTGCCAGCAGCGCGGCCTCGTTAGTATGCAGTTTAAATTGCCCGCCATTAGTAGCTCAATCCGTCACTTAGTCGGCAGGCGGCGCCTCCGATCTTACACGGGGGCTTATGTTAATAAACATCGAGGAGAGCTTTTTTATCGCCCTCTGCTCGTAAACAGGAGGTAATGCGAGCGCAACTGTGGGAATTTCAGCCGAAAAACAAAGGTCGGGGAGTTTGGGGTTAGGCTTCGCATTTGTACTAATCATGGGTGAGACATTTTCAACGTCTTCATTACTTTATCGGTTCACGTCTTTATTTTAGGGGCGATCCATGCCGAAGTCAAGGGTGCCCACTTTCTAGGTTTATCCGAATAAGTCATCGCAATTCCCCGCACGTAGGTCCAGTCAGTAGATCGTCATTTTTGTCCCTTTTCCTCCCCCGGGCAGGGTTTTATTTTACGAGTCGCTGAAAGGGGCCGAAGGGTCGGCGGAGGTCCGACGGAATTCTGGCCGCCATTGATAAGTATTTACTGCCTGGCGAGGACCGTTTCACGGACTTACCACCACCGTGGAAACGCGCCCTTATATTCTCCCCCTGGCGGCTCGGCGGCTTACTAAACGTTACACCCCCCATAACTCCGCCTGAGAACGTTATCGTCCCCGGCCGACATACCGGTGTCCCCGTTTTACCGGTCGGTCGCTTCTCGCGGACATTACTCACGGGGTGGAGTTGGAGGGGTGCGGAATTCGTATTCATTAGCCAGCTTCGAGTCCCCGTCTGTTATCCGCCTTTGGAACTACGAAGGAATCCCCCGAGTCGTCAGACCCCGCGATCTGTTCCTTCGGCTCGATGATCGATCGCGACAGGTCACGAGCTCCACCCCTGTCCTTTTAGGGAACCCCTTCTTCACCCCTTCTTCGTGAGCTGGTGGAGGTTCCTTCCTCTTTCGCAAGTCTGCGACCCAGTGTGTGCTTAGAGCTGGGAGAGATTTCCCTCGCTTCGGAGTGCAACGGCAGAGATTGGGATGATGATCGATCGTGGAAGAGATCCCACCATTAACTCGAATTTCTGCTTTCTGGGAGATCGGTATCGGATTACCGGTCCCCTACTTTTTCCTCTGTTCTATATCGCGGTCCCTTTGTCGCTTTCCAAGCGAACGCTCCCCAGGACGAATAGAATTCCAGGTCCTGGAAACGTTCATCGGCGACGAGCTATCAGTCGTCGACCATCCAGATTCGGAGGGACGATCAGTGCCTGGTGACGACGTCCAAGCTGGACCTGCCAAGCCCTGGACACTGGGGAAATAAGTCCATGACCGATCGGGGTGGTTGAACCTGGGGACCCTGGGTACCATCCTGACAGAAGAGGCAGGAAGAAGCGCAGAATCGAATGATTCTGGCCCACTGGCCAATTCCAAACGGTTGAGCCTCCTTTGCCAGGCAATCCATCACCAAGTATTCCAGTCACCCTCGCCAACCCTCCTCGAGTGTCAGCGGAGATGAATTAACGCCGACATGGGCGATACCCAGATCCAAGACATTTTTTCATCCGCCCATCAAGCTCCCGAGGTCCCGGGTGATGGACCAACTTCGACGTGGACGCCTTGGAGACTGATCGCACACATCAACGATGGGGAGTGTGTTGCTAACACCCCTAATTGCAGGACGATCGAAGCCCTCGCCTACTTTGCCTTCGCCAAAGAGTGGAAGAAACGTTTAATTAAATTCCACCCCAACTGGCTCGGGGCTCGAGAGGTGCTCATCAGTCTTTCGATACCTAGGCCGGGGTTAGGGCCAGGGCTGTATCGATCTGGATAGGTACACCCCCGACTCCGCTATCCATCTCCCAAACTTAAATCGCTGCAATTCAATTACTCCGGGTCATCTTATCATCCCGAATCTCCGTCTGCGTCATCGGCGACCCTGACACACCCCAGACGTGTGTTGGACACGTGAATCTAGGAATTTAGGGATTCACCGGGTTAAGGGTACCAGATATTTATCCGTAACCGCATTTGAGTAACAAAAGCTTCGTCCGTACATTTTACAGATTATTTTGTAACTTCAACGTATCTTCTTCTCCATGTGGATTTCTAGATTCATCGCCTGGAAGCCATCCACCCTTTTTTCGGCTCTTGTCGGGGGTGGATCCGCACCCCTCTCGACCACTTCTACAACTCGATCTGCAATGCAGATGGACGTTAACGGGTGTACACCGATGACCCGAACAAGGCTGATGGGAACCGTCCAAGGGTGGTCAGGCTCCTTGTGGTGCTGGATGCCCTCGACGACTTATCGGACATCCCTTTTCCTCCACCCCTCGATCCTTCGTTCTTCCCTCCTCTTTTTGCACCCCCGTCGCCAGTCGTATGTAATATCCTGGCAGAGTCTGCACGAATCACTTCCGGTGGAGGACAAAAGGCTAGAAATTGGTACAACATGGCGATCCTTGATCCGCTATCTGCGGATGATTTAATTTCCTTTGTGTGTCTCTCGTGTTCCCCTCCTCCTTCCCCGCGTCCTTTATTGCCGGGTGTATGAAATATTTGTATATCGACACGACAATACGCATCCAATTCCTATATTAGTTGCTCATTGCCGTTGAACGTTGCTGATCAGCTTTGATCTGATGACTGTTTGCTAGTCATCCAATTATTTGTTAATTTTGACAATTTTATGGTGTCATGAAAGTGTCATAAGGTTATAGGTGGGTTGGCGTCATTAATTTGTGGTGGGATGTTGGATTTCTTGGACTCGAAGGGTACCAGAGATGGAGGAGCAAGTGGGGAACTGGAATTAAGCGAACCATGGTTAGTTAAAATTCGAAAGGGGTCGTGGGTTCCCCTTCAAAGCGAGGCTTAATCACCGAAAGGCGGCGCCCCGAAGGAGAGACGGAGAATCCAAGGAAGAGGCAGAGTTAAGGAGATGTAAATCAGTCATGATGAAAAGGATGAATCGGTCCAAGGAGTCGCGCGGATAGACGTCCCGAGAGTCCCTTTGGTCCTGGTTTATTAAGTGGGAGTCCTGGCAAGACAGAGAAAGGGATGTACCATTAATTCGACCTAAATTACACTATCGCTTCGGATGAAATTGAACGTTTCCAGTGCATCGATTCCAGGCATCCTGCCACATCGGAGGAGGTCCTCTCGCATTTGGGTCAACCCCGAAAAGGAGTCCAGGTCCCTCTTCGAGTTGGATTAACGACCGGGGAGGCGAGAGATAAAGAGATGCAAATCGGTCCTGATGAAAAGGACGAATTGGCCGAAGGAACCGCAGCCTGGTCCTGGGGGAACCCTCTTCCAACCCGTTCCCCATTCGACGCGATCGCTCCCGTGATCGGGATCAGGATCACTGGGGTCTAGATCTAGAGATCTCAGGAAGACGTCACGGTTAGAGATTTTAATTAGGCATTCACCGAGCTCTCGGGGCCCTCGGTATATTCCCTTAAGCAGAGCCATCAGCCGCCCTTTATGAATGGGCTCGACTTACCGGGATCTCTCTCGCTCCTTTCTATCCCTCTCTCTTCCCCCTTCGTCGCGTCGATGTAACGAGGGTCTGGCTCCCTGGAAGGGCTCCCGGAACCCTGAAATGAAAAATATAAATTCCATTAAAGCTCGCCATCACTGGATTTCTCCTGGAGAGCGCCTCCTGAGGGCGGAGGACCAAGATTCCTGCTTTTAGGTTAGGGTCGCCGAAGGTTTCACTTTTGGGATCTCCATGGGAGAGGTCAGACTCCTGGTTCCAGGAATCCGATGGGTTCTAGGAAATGAGCGTTCCTTGGGAAGGACGTCGTTTAGATTTAGGACCTTCTTGGATGCGTCCCGAGGGACGCGTTCGCGAGGATGCCTCTTGTTGGCCCAGAAAAAAAGGAACCTTCGTCCTTCAACCCTCTTTGTCATTTTAGGACTCGCAACAACCACCAAGAGTTAGGGAAGGGTCACGCTAAGTGCACAGCAAACACGTTCTATAATTGTTCTACGATAAAAGGGAAACGGTATTCTGGAATTTCACTTTTTCACGCATTTATAGGGCACTTTCGTCCCACCTTAAAAGACGCTGGGCTGAAAGATAAATCCCAACTGTTCTTGTTCCTTTTTATGGTACATTATGCTCGTCCATTTTATGGCGCGTTTCATGATACATTTTATTTTTCCACTTTTCGAACACTACCGGAAGTGGGGAGGAGCAGAACATCTCGGAGATGTGCTCAGTGAAATGGTTACGCATTTCTCGGGAAGGACGTCGTTTGGGCTTAGGCCTTCCCGAGATTTGTCCCTAGGGACTTGTACGCTCGGATACGCGGAATGGGGAACTGCAGGGGCTACTTCACGCACAAACGCGTACTGTTACATTAATGCATGCCGACCTCACCGACACACACAATTTCACCCTCCCTGCCCCTAAAGTCATTTCTGCTTCCTGCTTCACCGAGTCATTTCATTGGAACAACTGACGCCTCGCTAAATCGCTTCATCGCTTCTTCGAACCCCCCTAGAGAGACAAAAGAAGACTTTTTCCCCCAGTTTTTCCTCTAAGGGTGTTTGGGGGAAACTAAGCATTGCTCAACCTTGATGAAGAATTACCAGGGTTGAAGAAAAAACAAAAAAATTGGATAAAATGCCTGTAAACAATTGTTTTTTCATTGAAAAGAGTGTCGTTTTTTCGATGCCTTGGAATGAGTTCTGATTTTAAGGTTAGGTACACGCGAGGGAATGAGGTTGCGGAGCTTTCGCCAGGTATCATAAAGGGGTGTTGGCTTGATTGCATTTATCTTCGACGGTTGGGTCGGGAGTACTCGTTCCCCTCTCTGTGTTTCAGCTCCCGAGGGTTCTGGTAATTGTCGTAATTCGACGGAATCCCTCGTCAGAGAGCTGGCAGTCGCTCGCGTCCGAAAAACAAGCTCGCTCGCCATCGGGTGGAGTGGTGCCCCCATTTCCCGATTCGAGGCCCACCTCGCAAGACACGACCGCCGCTTCAAGATCTGCCGAGATCTTGGGCAATTTGTCTCCTCTCTTCCCTCCTACATCATCCGCGTGTTCTCTGGCTTTTCCTCCTGGTGAATCTGCCGAGGGTCGCGTATCGATCCGCGGCTCTTCAGGGTGTGGTGTGGTGTGCGTTGCCGAGCAGCGTGCTGGAGTCCCATGGATGGATCCACGAGGTATACCGACCGACATGAATACCTTCCAATTTTATAATAACGGCATGTTCCAAGGGGAAGGCATTCATGTCCACCAGTGTACCAGCGACTGCTGCAATTCCCCATTGAAGGATGAACAGAGAATAACGAATCGTCGCAACTGCCTGCTGGGATCTCCGGAACGTTGTTCACGTGTACCCTAGCCCTTCTTGAACTCATGAGGAGGTGCTGATCAACGAAAGTTTCTTCTAAAATGTATGTCCCCAGTCTAGGGTGTAACAGGGAACCAGCAATCGTCACAATTGTATGTCGCAGTGATCCTCAGGAATCCACACACTCCCTAGGTCTTGTTAATGAAGCCACGCAGTTACCTAACACCTTCCAAGATCCTCCTAACCTTTATTATGATCCAGGACAGCACACACAAGGATCAAGCATCACCACCCAGTGCATCACACAGATCCTCCAGCATCCGTCTCCTAGTTCCTGCGTACCATCACCCACACACACCCGGCTCTTGCCAATAAAGTGGTGAAGGGTCGTCAATCGCCCAAAATCCCTTCCAGCATCTGACACACTATCATACAGTGCGCGTTATTGTGCAGTCGACACATTATGGATGGATCCGCGAACTCTTCGGAACTATTTCGGATCTGGAGGAATTTGTCAACCGCCTCTTCATTACGTCACCGCGTGTATCCTGGCCCTTCTCGGGGAAGTCGGCGAGGGTCGCGTATCGATCCGCGGTCCTTTCCATGTGTGGTGCGACATGGTGTGGTATGGTGTGTGGTGCGTCGCGACGCCGCACAGTTGGCAGCACGTGGATGGACCCGTGCGCCTCTCCGGGTCTGCGAGTCCGTAAGTCTGCGGGGGGAATGTTCATCTCGTCTGCCCCTCCCTCCCCCCCGCACACACACACACACACACCAAGTATTCAACCGGTACGGGGCCACTGTTTCCCGGAACATGCGTCCGGAACACGTGACTAGACTGCGAGGGTCACGTGTCAACTCGTATGGTGCGTGTGACTCTCGCGGGCCTGGATTTCGAGGTTATGTTCATGGAAACGGAGCGCGATTACCGCTGCTCTGATTCCCGCTCGATAAATTGCGAGCAGAAATGTCGCACCGACAATGCCGCTCTCCGCTGAGCCATTGGGGAGAACTGCCGAGATTGCCTGCCTTGACGATCAAACGCTTTTGACTTTGGAAAGTGTGTTGTGTGGAAACTGAGACAGAAAGCTCTGCAGTGATGATTTGTCTCTATACGTGACATGTGGAGAGGGTGAAGGAACGATGGATATGATCTAGGATACTGTCGCTATTGTGTGGAAGAATTAATTAGGATGTCGTAAGGGGATGTGATAGTTGCGTCATTCAGGTCTTGTTTATAGAAGTCCTAGCTGGGTCTTTGAGTTCATCTCAGATTTCCTAATCAGTTTCCCCCGTGGAATCTACCCAGGAAGGGATATAGGAAACTTTGCGATGTAAGTCTCCCGGTTGACTTTTCTGTTTACACAGAAAGCCTCGAAACGGCTCTGTGTACCCGGATTTGCATGGAACGCCTCGGCGTGTCCACAGAACCGAGTAATTGGCGACCACGCGCAAGGAAGCCATTTTGCAGCATAGAAATTCATGCTTGTCGGTGTTTCCATGCAAATGCCCATGCAGATTCGGGTACATCGACCGTTATGGGGAAATGCATGCCCGCCATTTTTTATCGGGTCCTCGTTCAGGTCGTGGCCCGCCCGAGATCTCCGAAAGGCGTAGATTTTGAGGTTAGGGGCGCGGAAACGGAGGGTCCCGCGATTGCTCCGCTCCGATTCTCGCTCGATAAATCGCCAGGAGAAATATCCCTCCGGCGTTATTGCCATTAAACCACTCGAATTGTGAAGTGGTGTGCATTGGTGGAGTCGCCGGATAAAGTCCGACGGAATCTGGGAAGTCGCTTGTAAGGTTATGGCGCACCTCCTCGTTTCGACCTTCATTGGACAAGAATAGACGCCTTTGTCCGCCATTTTCCCTCGCATTTCCGTTACGTCTCGTTATTATCTTCCCTTATCACGGTACGAAATTACAAATTAAACTTTATGCCATTACGACGATTCCTCACTCAACTGCACATGTCGTCGTAGGGTAAAACCTAACACTTGCTAGTTTTATACATTTTATTAAGCCGATTTCTAGAGCGCTTAGTCGGTTTATGAATTTTTATTTCACTACTCGACAGCTTAAAGTTCGTTTAAAAAATCGAAAGCTGATAATTTGGTTGGCCAAGTTTGGTAATTGATTTTGTTAATCGGTGTGAGGCAGTTTGGGGCTTGGAAATTTCGGAGCTTTAGTTTAGAGTGCGTAGAGCCGAGAGCTTAATGCTCTTGTCCCGTTTTACGAGACCTTCACCGCGTTTCGGTAATTCTCGCTCGTTAAGCCCCGCGCCTGCGCCCTCAATTGCGTTAACGCGGCCTCGCAATTATGACAATTAGTTACACGAATTAGCCCCGTACGGGGCGCGTTTAGGGTCCCGTAAACGGGAAAAGTCGGCATGATTAATGTCGGCGCTAACTGCTCCACGAGACCGCACTGATGTCTCTCTGTTCTCCGTCGACCTTAAGGGGATGTGAAAGTGGAGTCAAAGAGTTCCCCTTCATACAACTTTGCCCCAAACCGGGTGTACTTTGCAATATAAATATGAAGGGTACAAGGAAGGTCCTGACACCCATGAAATTTAATTTTCTCCAATTTTTTGTATAGATATTTTAAAAAATAATGTATAAAAAGTGAAATTTCATACATGTCAAGACCTTTCTTATGGGCTCCACATTCACGTTGTAAAGTTTGAAACGATTCGGAATACCCAGTTCATAGAATAGTTTCATGGACGATTGAACCATCAGGTGCCACTTTCGCATCCCCTTAAGGGAACAGTTTTTAACCGTATCGTGAACAACCATCTCCAATGGATTGGCTTCTTCCTTTAAGGCTCTTATTTTTCTCCGTGCGGATCACGGTCCCGAGGTCAGACAGCAACGAGATTCCCGTCGAATTTAAATCGATTTGTGGTCTTTCCTTTCTTTTTCCCTCGGGATCGGGTTATCCTGCCGATCGGAGGGGCGGCTTAGGAGCCGGGGTGGTTTCCCGGCGATCGACCCGCCACCGGATACCGGGGTGGAAGATTGAGATATTTAAAGGCAATCCCGAGGAGCGAACGAGCGGGGTTAAGTCCGAGAGCGGGGATTAAGGGAAGGTTTAAGGGAAGGTTTAAGGGGTGTTTACGGTCCTGCGGATGCCAAGCCGGCGACGCATAAGCACCCCGCCGCGTGTGGTAGCTCCTCGGTCGACACGGACGCTCTGAGGGTGGGTTAATGTCCTTTGAAGTGCTTATCGGAAAGGGTTGAGAGCCCTGAGAAGTACCCTGAGGGAAAAATCACTTTCTGGGTGAGATGAATCATTTGCAAGCATCGAACTATTTCTCGCTAAGGAAATTTCTTGTAATAGCAAGGAGGTGTTCAGCATCCCCTTAATTGGCTCCATCCCTAAACTCGATAAATGGATGGATCACCGGAATATGGCGTAGGTCTGATTGCGCGAGGCGTGTTGATGCCGCAACTCGGAGTTAGGGTACCTTCCAGGTGAGGACGCCTCGTCAAGGGGTCTTGGAATCTCGGGAGCTGGGGGATCCTGGCCCACCTGGAGAACCAGGGTGGTGCGTCGGATGAGAGATGATTTTTCGACCAACCAAGTCCTGGCTGGTGAAGATTCCAGTCTTCGGTCCCGGGAGATGAGTCAGAGGGTGGAACAGGAGACAAGACCTGGGGTTTGGCCGGGATGGGGTAACACGAGGCAGCCCAGCGCGAGTTTGCGCTCCGGGGACGCAGACTCCGGGGGTGTAACTCTATCCGAACTCTGATTGCTCCATGCCACCGGGTATCCCTCACTGTCTCGGGTTGTCCCACTCTCATCTTTCTCGCACTCTCCTCGGTTCTCCATTACCGGCCGTCCCTGGTGTCCGGGCATCCAGGATGGAGGAAGACGCTCCAGGCCAGGAGGCAGGGATGACGATGATGGCTCCACTGACAGCATCCATTAGAATCGGTTTGCACAAACCTCCCAGAATTGGTCGTTACTTACACCGGGTACATTTTCCCTGCACCCCGTCGAGGACATTTGTTGAAGCGAGGGAAATTTCTTGTTAGAACTATGAATTCTTTTTTGGGTGTGCGTGGAAAAAGGGAAACCAAGCATTGAGGTTTCCACCTACGAGAGAGTTATGGGCTCTTTGGGTTCCTCCACCTTGGCGACCGACGTTGTCGAGGTCAAGAATGCTCTCGACGTTCCGCCTGCACGCACTCCGATTTATTTCTGATTTACGGTCGGCGGGTTTTTCTTCGCGAAAAGGAAGATGGGACGCGGAATGGATGGAGCAAAAAGCGTTTCCGAGGGCGGCATAACCAGCTCCTGGAAAAGACCGCCAAAAGGAGGCTCAACGTGGCTTCCGGGGACGCGGCTATTAAGCCCTGCACATCTCCCACCACCCACCGGATGTGGGGTGGATGCGGTGGTAGAGCCGAAATCCCTTAAGCCAATTTACGCGTCCTTCCGGATGATAACGACGAAGGAACGCCCCCCGTTTTTCATTACGGTGATCTGAAAGTGGCGTCAAAGAGGTCTGCGTGAAATTTATCCAAACTGGGTGTACTGAATCGGTTCAAACTTTACACTATAAATATGGAGGGTATAACAAAGGACTTGACACCTATGGTATTTCGATTTTTGTTTAATTTGTTTATAGATATTTAAAAAAAATAGCCATCACACGGTACGATTGCCTTAAGTTGCTTGAAAATGACAAAAGCTCGCGACCAGCAGAGGTCGCAATTCTCCATAGGGACCCTGAAGACACGAAGGGTCTTGACTAATGATCAGCCTGGAGTCACTCAGTACTATCTCGCCGAGTGGCAATCTTCTCTTCAGCAGCGGAATCTTGACAAATGGTCTTTCCAGGGATCTGGTTGCCTCTCGATTCCTGGACTCTGTCGTTGTTGCGGACCGAGTAGTCAGCGTGCTTTTATCAGTCGATCGGCAGGTTTCAGGTGATAAGTGATCCATCGGAAGTCAGTCCATAAACGCAGCGATAAAGTTATCAGGTGTGCCAGTCTTCTGAGGGGGGAATATTCCGTGTACCAGAATTGACCTTAACGCAAGAACCTAACGATTAACGACGCTGACTCGAAACTAGAGAATTGTGGGTGAATTTTAATTTTGGGACCCCTTGGAGTTCTGCGCCACCCTGTGCAGATTTACTCAACAGCGGGACAGACAAGGATTTTGTTATAGGCGGGGTCGAGGACCGGCGAGAGGTGGATCGAGCTATCGGAATTGTCGCAGTGCGGTAGCGGTGTAAGGGTAGAGTAGTCAGCCGGGTAGCCGGGCGGCCGTGGGAGCGAGGGAGAGGGCACGCGGCGCGGAGCAGAGGGTGGGAGAGAGAGGCAGAGAGACCGGGCACCCCGCTTGCCCGGCTGACTAGGAACGGAACTCGACTACTGTCAGCAATAGGGCGTGAGTGGCTACCGCGAATCGTCCGTTACGATCGGCGCTTCCTCTCTTCCTCCCCGCACTTTCCCTCTCCATTTCTCGTCCAGAGGCCCTTATATCTCTCTCTGCCTCTCTGCCTCTCGATCTGCGTCCCTCCATCGACCTCCCGCTTTCCCCCGCGGTTCCACCATGCTTCCATCGCTCTTCTTGTTCCAGCCTCGCCTCTTCCCTCTCACTCTCATGGACCGACCTCCAACCTCTTCTCTTCTCCCGAATACTGCAATTTCAGCCTCCTAGCCGCCACGGCACTTCCAGGGTCAACGAATGATCAATCCTGGAGGCCCCTGCAGCTTGACCTCTCCTACGGGTCCATCCTTCCCCGTGAGTTCTGCACGAAAGGAATACTTTTCGTCCTGCATTGACCAAACCTTAAGGGGATGTGAAAGTGCCATCTGAGGGGTTAATTGTTCCTGAAACTTTTCTCCGCATCACATCACCCTTTCAACTCCTTTGTCGAGTGTGACTCGACATCAGCAATCATTGGGAGTGCAAAGGGTTAAAGATTGAGATCGGGGGACCGTCCAGTCGGGACTGCCACTCCTCGGTTCTTAGGAACCCAAGTTGCCGAAACGATTATCCCTGCCGGGTACCGCCACCAGGGGATGAAGGGCCGCGAATATGGCGCCTGATTCCGAAAACATGAACCCCAACCCTGGACCAGGCACATCGTCATCAGCATCCTCGATGAATATCAACGCGCTCGATTTCCCCGGGCCACGTCTCCGCGTTTTGGCCCCGGAATTGATCTCCCCCCTCGGGCAATGGAATACGCAAATCCCCAAGGGAATCCCTTTGATGGCGCCGGGAAAATGCACCAGTCACGTATAGGGTGTGCCACGTCTACGTCCAGGTGGGGCCCAAGGTGGAGGCCATGGATCGACCTGCCTATGGGGGTTCCACCCCCCAGCAAGGGTTCGAAGACGGTTCGGGAGTATTAACGTCATCCCTTGCCGAAGATTGATGGAGCCGCCGTGACAGCAGCCACCCCCTCCGTCTAAAAACCACCCCGTTAAAAAACCCGGCATCCGGTGTATAAATGGTTATAGGCCGGCCTCGATATTTATCACTGGACCAGGCACGCTGCTGGGGTTGGGGGGAGAAAAAAAAAAGCCCTGGAGCACGGAAATGCACTACCGGCTAATTTTCGGGGTACGCGCACCCCCGTGTCGGATTACTGTCTTCGACAGTGGCGCCGAAATCGGAGGACTCGGAAGTAATTAATCCAGAGATCGATCCCCGGTCTCCTGGGGTGAAGCTAGTACTTTAGGACCATAACCTAGATTAGAACCATAACCTAGAGACCAACGTTAGGACTATGATGTGTATTATACACAATACCCAATATAATTCGAATTTAGAATAATCTTCTTTATCGACGTCGATCAAGTTCCTCGACGTGTCTCGCTTCGCCTTAATATCCTCGCTAGTACGAGTTCCTACCTACTTTAGGACCATAACCTAGATTAGAACCATAACCTAGAGGCCTACGTTAGGACTATGTGTATTATACACAATACCCAATATAATTCGAATTTAGAAAAATCTTCTTCATCGACGTCGATCAAGTTCCTCGACGTGTTTCGCTTCACCTTAATGTCCTTGATTTCCTAAGCGAAGAACCCTTCGCCGGAAACTCGTGTTCGGGATCCTTTCGATCACCCCTCGAGTTCTCGGCCACCCTCGTTATTTTTGAAAAGGGGTGGAAAGCGATTTTTCAAAACGAGGGACCCTCTTAAGAAGGTGGAGGGGCTGTTTACGGCAGATCGATTCCTGATCCCGAATGCGTATACACGATCGGGGCTTGGGGTAAATCGAGCACGGCGGTCTTCATCGCGGAATCCGCTTATGACGCGGTCTGTCGGACCAGATACGACAGGGTGGACGTCGAAGAGGGATGAAGCACGAAGGAGCCTGATAGGGACGGGAAAAAAAATGACAAAGCGTCCGCGCACCTAGGACAAATGGACTTTCCAACTTATTACCGCGCACGGCAGATTGCCGCTTTGATTGCGAGCGTGAATAAAAAGAAAAAGAAAAAGAAGAAACGCGGCCGAGTACATTCTCGCGATTTGTCAATTTCACGGGGAACGGGAACTTTTTAAATTACACAGGCTGATCGAGACTCCTCTCCCTGGATTTTTCTCCACGTGACCAATCGCATTTTATTACTGGAAAGTGATGCATTTCCTATGTAATTTAATTTTTCTTCTTTGTGGATTTTTACCATTACCGGGAGGGATGAATTATTATTTACAACTCGCTCTTCGCTGCCTTAAGGCGATGTTCATGGAACTTATCCCCGAACTGGGTGCACCGAATCGTTCCAAACTCTACGATGTGATTATGGAGGACATGAGGATGGTGCCGATGCCCAAGAAATTCCCTAATTTTAATTTCATAGCCGCAGGGACCTTCTTTATAGCTTCCGTACTCATGTTGTGTGGCAGGGAACCTTTTGGTACACCAAGAAAAATTCCTAACGCGTTAGGGAACGCTTTATGCATGTCCTTTTTAGTGCAGGGTTCCCGAGGAGAGTCTAGGGGATGAAATCCGTTCATGGGCGAAGCTTAGCGCCAAAGAGGTTGTTCATGGAACTTATCCCCGAACTGGGTGCACCGAATCGTTCCAAACTCTACGATGTGATTATGGAGGACATAAGGATGGTGCTGATGCCCAAGAAATTCCCTAATTTTAATTTCATAGCCGCAGGGACCTTCCTTATAGCTTCCGTACTCATGTTGTGTGGCAGGGAACCTTTTGGTACATCAAGAAAAATTCCTAACGCGTTAGGGAACGCTTTATGCATGTCCTTTTTAGTGCAGGGTTCCCGAGAGGAGTCTAGGGGATGAAATCCGTTCATGGGCGAACCTCGGCGCCGAACAACGACTAATAATTATGCCTCAAAGTGTGCAGTGAACCGCTCCTCTAACTCAGGACGTCAACTAATCCAGTTTACTTGCTTAGCCTTAGAACTCCTTGCCTCTCACCCCTTGCATTTCTGACGAGCATGGCCTTGTGTCACCCTGTATCATATTCGCCAACTTTATGTCTTAAGCACGACATAGACGACTGGTCCCGGAAGAGCGATAAGACGTTGGTCTTCAACTAAAACCACTGTAATTGCTACTTTTCGCTATGGCCTAGTAAATATTGAAAAAAAAAAAAACTGGGAAACTTGATTTCCCGGATTTATTAATGCACGGAGAATATCATTCCTATTTACGCAAAGGCCGAAAGAAATTATACAAAAAATGATAAGACAGCGCCCGTCAGTATTGTAATTGTTCCTTGAATTGCTGAAACAATTCTTTGGTTCAATGCATTTTTTTTTCCTTCGCTTAGCAACGACGCTTCATTCTTATCGAAGGCTCCTTTTTTTTTTTCTGAAGGGTGGTTTCTCTTTTAGAAAATTCCCTCTACCAATTAAAAGCTCTAGAACTATTATTAAATAATTAATGTATTATCTAATCATTCCTTGAATTGCCGAAACAATTCTTTGGTTCGATGCATATTTTTTTTCCTTCGCTTAGCAACGACGCTTCATTCTTATCGGAAGTTCCTTTTTTTTTTTTCTCTGCAGGGTGGTTTCTCTTTTAGAACATTCGCTCTACCAATTAAAAGCTCTGTAATTTGACTTTTGACGAGTTTCTGATTAAAGCTCGCGATTAAGGACGGTTCTCCTGACTGGGAGTGATGGGTATCGATCTCTTCGGCTCGGTGCATTATAACTAGCTTTTTGATGAATCCTAGTTATAACGGAGTTTCAGCATCTGAAGAAGTGCAGTTAAACACGGATTATCCGCACGCGAGGCTCTCTTAAAGAATGGAGGTCAATTTCTGGGTCAGCCGAGTTTCCAACTGTCTGACGAATATTGATCTCTTCTACTTGGGCACCATTACACGAATCGCAGTTTATCCAGCATTACATTTCATCCAACTCATAATAATTTATCCTAACATGATTCTTCTCTCAATTAACCCTTTGAACACGGAGCCATATCAACATATGGGCGAAATTCCGAAGACCGTGCGGGCAATATTGGACCAAACGTCGGGCGCCTTTAGGCGCTCTTAGTAGCCAAAGGGTTAAGAAATAAAATCGAAAGCTTCTCCGTTATCATGCATCTAATGAGTATATTTCGATAAAATGGACCTTTTTCGCGGGATGTCGCCTCGATGGCCGGATGCGTTTCAGGGGTCGTCGAAATTCCGATCTGCGGCATAAGACATGAGCCGACATATGGGCGAAATTCCTCTGACCGTGCAGGCGATATTGGACCAAACGTCGGGCGCCTTTAGGCGCTCTTAGTAGCCAAAGGGTTAAGGTGATGTGAAACACGTTTGAAAAAAGTTGCAAACAGCAAGCAACAGATTCGATGACGATACAACCCAATAAAGATAGTCGGGATGTACTCATATACCACCTACATCCATTCTTTTCAACCTATGTATAAATGTTTATTGGTAAAAAGGAAAAAACACGTATTTCCTCATTTTTCCTTAGCAATCACATGGCGTAAGTGGAACTTAAGTAGGAGTGCTTGTTTAATAGATATTAAAAAAAAAAAATTTCTCCCGAAGGGTAGTTCACCCCCTTGAGGTGCTGTAACATTCCTGGAAAATATTTTGTTTTCACCGTCTTTATACAGAATACGTTTATGTCAAGTTTCGTCGAGATCCCTCCATTTTTTCCACGAAAATAAATATAAAAATCGAATTTTCGACAAACTTTGGCGGGTTGTTTCATCCCTTAAACGTGGACCATTGCAGATAAAAAAAAAGACGTGTCTCTTAGATTTTTGTGCTCTTCAACATATATGAACATTAATAGATGGCGGCGAACACTTGGGAATGTTCCCTTGTTAGTTGGTACATAATTATGTCTTACTTAGTAGTATTCCTTCGAAAGTCGGCTTCTTTTTATTAATAAGATTCTTTACTTGTATTTTTGCTGTGGAGGAGCGAGCCCAACGACTCGGGATATGTCGACGTCGAACGGGATATATCGAAGTAATTCCAGGGCGAAGGAGGAGGGCGGTAAATTCTTGGCAAGGTGCACGGGGCGAGTCGCGCCCTGCCGCAAGCACGTATCTTCCTAATTATCCTTGGTAAATTAAATAAGGTCCCGGGCAGGAACGCGCACAGCGGATCTCGACTCCTCTAATTATGTCTTCCTCGTAACCGGCCTCGCCGCTGCCGCGAGCAGTGTGACCTCTCGCCGCCGTTAAGGCGATATGAAAGTGGCATCTTAGTCGTTCGTATTTTTATTTATTTTTATTTTCCATGGAATTTTAGTTTTAAGAAAATTGCCGCGAACAGGGTGACCTCTCGCCGCCATTNTTTTTAAGAAAATTGCCGCGAGCAGTGTGACCTCTCGCCGCCATTAAGGCGATATGAAAGTGGCATCCGAGTCGTTGGTGATACTTTTCTTCAAACTGGACTTACCGAATCGTTTCTAACTTTACAACGTGAACATAAAGGCCATAAGGGGAAGGTCTTGCCTTCCACAAAATTTCAGTTTTAAAAAAATTTCCGCGAACAAGATGACGTCTTGCCGCCATTAAGGCGATATGAAAGTGGCCTGTGAGTAGTTGGTGAAATTTTTTGTCAACCTGGACTTACCGAATCGTTTCTAACTTTACAACGTGAACATAAAGACCATAAGGAAGGTCTTGCCACCCACAAAATTTTAGTTTTAAGAAAATTTCCGCGAGCAGGATGACGTCTTGCCGCCATAATGGGAGCGATGGATAGTCGCGGACATTTCTGAAGCCGCCACGGTGGCTCCCCTGGCGGCGGCCAGCCGTAATGTTTGTTTTAATATCGCGAGGTGTGACCCGATGTTATTTGCTGTGGCTCGCACCTCCGTGTGCGGTTCTGTGAACCGGGATACGTGACCGGATCCGGGATACCGGGATCAGCGGCGCCGCAAATCCGCACCGCATCCGGCGGAACGTGCGCGGACTAGCTGCGCATTCGCCGGCCCTCGCGGTAATCACGAAACTGTTTCCTGCTAATTAAGGCGACATGGAACTGGCATCTGAAGGATCAATCGTCCATGAGACTTTTTTCCGAACTGGGTTCACCGAATTGTTTCAAAGATTATAATATGAATATGTAGGCTATAATGAAGGTTCCCATACCCATGAGAATTAGCTCTTGTAAAAATTTCTTGAAAAAGTAAGAGGCGGAAAATGGAACTGCAGCGCCGCGGCGGCGGTAACTGGAACTGATCGGCCGTAAACGTGGAGCCGGTATTCCGTGGAGACGAACAACCGCAATTACGTCCACAATTGCAGTCTTTTGCGTTTTTTACTGGAAATTCAGTTACCCTTCCCGTCGGAATCCCCGATGCAAATGCGACCGGGTTAAAAAGAGTCCCCGCGAGTAGTCTGAAATCCGATTGCGAGGACCGCACCGAGCCCGGCGGATTTTTTTCTGTTTTCCGTTCCGGATCAGCGGCGGACTTTTTTTTCTTTCTTTTATATATATATATATATAAAACAGGGAGTCCTGCTTGGAAACGCTGACTGGGCTGGACTAAATTTCGCCGGAGATTAATCTGTTCGCTTCGATGTCTGCGCGCGAACGAGTATAATTTCGCTGACTAAAATCCCGCCCGGTCAATGTTTACGCCGCGCGTAAACCAGCTCGATTTGCGTGTGACAAAAACCGCTCGTTTTTACAGTAGTTTCGATAATTCGACCCCCTGTCTCAAAATTTGCGAGGGATACGCCGCCGACTTCACTCGGCGCCCCTTTTGGCTACTAAGAGCGCCTAAGGCGCCCGACGTTTGGCCCAATATCGCCTGCACGGTCAGAGGAATTTCGCCCATATGTCGGCTCATGTCTTATGCCGCAGATCGGAATTTCGACGACCCCTGAAACGCATCCGGCCATCGAGGCGACATCCCGCGAAAAACGTCCATTTTATCGAAATATACTCATTAGATGCATGATAACGGAGAAGCTTTCGATTTTATTTCTTAACCCCTTCGCTACTAAGAGCGCCTAATGGCGCCCGACGTTTCGTCCAATATCGCCTGCACGGTCAGACGAATTTCGCCTATATGTCGAAATGGCTCCGTGTTCAAATCCGCGAAGAAATGCCACTCGCAATGTTTCGCTTGTTCCTTTTCTCTCGAGTACGTGGCTGCGACATTCGTTATCTGTACCCGTAAATCTTTTCGCCTCGGGTCCGTTTTGTTTCATTTGAGCATATTTAAGGTGATAGGAGAAGGGAAGGTAATTAAATCGCATCCCTTCAAGCTAGGCTCGCTCCTATCAATTCCTGAAATTTTTATCAGGGATATAAGACTTCAATGTATTAGAGCCTCGAAAGAATCAACCCCTCAATTTTTTATCAAATCTCTAAAGATGTTCAACCCTTTAATTTATGTCTGTGAGACATTCCAACGAACGAAGGGGTAGTTAAACCGCATCCCTTCAAGCGAGGCTCGGTCCTATCAATCCCTGGAATTCTTATCAGGGATACAAGGCTGTTCAACCCCTCAATTTTTTTAATCAAGTCTCTAAAGATGTTCAGCTCTTTAATTTATGTCTGTGAGACATTCCAACGAACGAAGGGGTAGTTAAACCGCATCCCTTGAAGCGAGGCTCGGTCCTATCAATCGCTCGAATTCGAGGGATTGATAGTACGACCCGGGAAGCGACACGAGGGGTAGACACGAGGGATCGCAAAGGGGTAGGGACGGTTCGCTCGAGTGGTCTCGGCAAACCCAGACATTGAGGGATGTAAGACCCGGGGGGCCTGTCTTGTGCCCGTGATATCGAGCCGATACGATAAATATGTATGCATTATGAGGGGGTGCGAGAGAGTTATGCTCTGCGGGGGTGGGTCGGGGGTAAAAATTGGCTGCCGGTAAGGGGATTAAGGGAGCTGCCGCACGTTACGGGGATGATCCGCGGGGAAACTTTGCACTTGGCAACTTTTAATGCTTCGTTGGAAAATTCAGCCCCCCTGTCCACCCCCTGGTTTCTTCCTCTCCTTCGTTCATCCCCCTGCGTCCCTCTTTGTTCCTCTCCTCTTCCTCCCGAGGAGATAAATATTTTCTCTTCCTCCTCCTCTCCCGTTTCTTCCTCCGCCTTACTTCATTAGCCCACTGGGGATAGAAGAGTTTCTGTCTCGTTAATTTCCTCCTTGTTGCTCCGCCACTGATGGCTCGCATCCCTTTAATACTTCTAATTACTCCGCTCCTTTTTTCCGGCTTAAATAACTCATCTTCTTCCGTCCTCACGTCCTCTTCCCTTTGTTTCCGTGTTTCGCCGCTCTGCTGGCCTGAAATCGCCCGGATGGGGAACCTACCGGAAGGAGATTTTTAATTCCAAGTACTTTACCAGAAAGGGATGGAAAATCCTCGTCAGCTAATCCGGCGCCTTTTGATAATCTGTTTATCATAATTACTTCATTTTTCCCCGGTTAAACCAGTGGAAACTTTCTCTCTTTTGGGCTCTTCGCGAGTTCCTGTCGATTCAAGATGGCGGCGCTCTATGGGCTGGTGTTTCTTAGGTACACCAAATTTCCGGTGGCGTTTTTTAATATCATTCTTATTTTTTCATACTGTTAACACATACCCAGGCAAGAAATGCTGTGTCGATTGGATCGCAGTGGTAAAACCTATCCCTATCTTCTGCTTGGAATATCCTACGGACTCTGCTGATAAAACGGCAAAAACGATGCTCTCCACGCTCGTCAGCTAATCCAGCGCCTTTTGATAATCTGTTTATCATAAATATATAATTTTTCCCTGGTTAAACCAGTGGAAACTTTCTTTCTTTTGGGCTCTTCGCGAGTTCCTGTCGATTCAAGATGGCGGCGCTCCATGGGCTGGTGTTTCTTAGGTACACCAAATTTCCGGTGGCGTTTTTTAATATCATTCTTATTTTTTCATACTGTTAACACATACCCAGGCAAGAAATGCTGTGTCGATTGGATCGTAGTGGTAAAACCTATCCCTATCTTCTGCTTTTAGACTTAAAAGCTGTAGATAAGAAGCCTCGGGTTATCCGTCCGGTTTTATTGGCTCCCATTTCCTCCACGCCAAGGTCAAGTAATTCTGCCCGACCTCTCCTCCACCAGGATGGTTTTCTCGTTTCTTGGATTCCTGGGATTCCCGGAAACCTGGGGGAAAACGGTGACCTGATAAGAGGATTCCCAGCGGTCCCGGGTACGACGCCTCGTGCTGATCGGACCTGAGGGCGCGTCCTCCCCAGCCACGCTCTACGCCCTGATTGGCCGCTGTAAACACGGCCTTAATCCTCCCTGGTGTATATAATGTGGCTGCGAGATTCGCGTCGGCGATATCTCTCCCTATGGCCCTCGGTAAATATAATTACGGCTTAACCGCTGACGAGGAATGGACGTCTACACGGAGAAAAATGTCAGCCTTAAGGTGAAGTGAAGCCCCCTTCAAATCAATCAATTCTAATACAACACTTTTCTTTTAAGGGCGTTAGACCAAACTGTCCGAAACCTTGACACAACACTCCTGATCATCTAAGAATTGTCCTGACACATTGAAAATTTGGATCTTTGGAAAAGAAATGTTTAACTTAGCCCTGACCAGAACCAAAATGGCGTCGAGGTCCCATATTTCCATCAATATAGAATTATCGAAGGCTCTGATACAGATAATGTCTGTATAATTTACGTATTATGTACGTTTAACAGATGTGCGCGACTCCGTGTAGTAATTTTGGTGATCCTGGAGATTTCAAAGAGCTGCTCTAGATTTATCTCTGGCGCACGTAGAACGGTTGTCGTTCGGAGGAAATCCCAGATAAAGGGCTAACGACATCCCTTAAAAGGTTCGATGTCGGCTCTTTTCGCAGGTTTTCGCGGATTTAGTGCCGGGAAGGGAGAAGAGAGGAGCATCGGCGCTGAATCTGCGAGGAACCGAAGCGTTTCAGGCGAAGAGGGTGTGTCTAGGTGTTCGGCGTGCCCAGATACGCGTAGACACAAAGGCATCATCCATCAAGCTGTCCCTGGGTCTAGGGACGCGTTTCCATGTGTATATGCAAGCACACACACACACACGACACCCGCCATGCGCGAGTGTGCAAGTACACACACGAGGGTGTCCACACAAGTATCCTCCGGCGTATCTATGTGTGTCGCCGTGGGCAACACACACACACAGATGATGACAGAGGGGACTCAGTGGTTGGGGAACGGTATCCGAGTGAGCGGAATTGTTTCAGTGTCCTTAATTTATTTATTTCCCCTGTGTAATAGAGAAAATAAATGAAATAACGATACTATCGTTGGTGCTTTCTTGCGCCGTACGTTTCATTTTAGTTGCAACCTTTTGTTTTCGCCTTTTCGCTCACTGATGTCCTTTGCCAGGGGCCTCTATGGTTTGAGGTTAGGTGTTGGGTGTTAGCGTTCAGCGCCGCGCGCAGGGTATCGGACAGTCGGGGACAATCGATCGATCGGAAGCACTGCTGGAAAAGGGATACGGCCCTCCATCGAGACCCTGGTCCCCCCTGGACAGTCGAATTCCCCGGAACAAGAGCGATCCCGACACTTTGCGGCGTCCACCTCGGTCGGCGACGCGCGCGCGCCCTCGCGTGAGAGTCCCGAACCCTGGCGCAGTTCCCGAGGACCTCCTCGAGGTCGGTTTCCGTGGAACGACCCCGAGGTTTCTTGCTTCGTTTGCTTTTACGCGGCCCGGAATCGTTCCTCTCGTCCCTGTCGCTTTTTCGGACCCTTCCCGCCCACCTCCGAGCTTCAACGACCTACGGGATGCTCCAGCTCCGAAATTTGCCCCCTTCGAGATCGATTCCGGGAGAGTAGACGGGAGATATCCAGAAACTCGGTGGAGTTTCGCGCCAAGTACACTTTTGAGCGAGAGACTCATGACAATATACTGGACACCAGGTCGAGGAGAAGGTTAGGAGACTGGGAACAGCCATGATCAGGGGGCCGACACTGCCATGTATTGGGGTGTAACGCTTTATGCACTACCGCCATCTTCGGTTGGAGTAAACCTTCTTCGCGAACTAAAATACTTGGCGGGCTATTCAAATTCATTTATTAAACGAAGGGATATTTTCGGGATTTAAAAAGTACTTGCAATGATCAAAACAGGCGGNAAATTTAATTTTTGTTATGATTACTTTCATGGTCATCACTCATCTGGTACATCACATCATCTATAGATCGCAATTAATCCATTTAATTATTACAATTATTATAGGAAGAAACTACAAACTGTTCTTGATTTACACTTTTACTCGCAAACTCACGTTCGCGATTTAATACCCGAGGTAATCGAAACTTGTAAAAATATTGCCCCTAATCGAGGTTAGGTTCACTTTGGTTCACTTGTCCCGACTATTTTTATGCGCATCTACGCTGCGCCTCCAGGAGTCTCTTGCTATTGGTTAGAAACTTTTTTCTCTGTTCTTCTCTTTCTATTAGACTGAAAAGTCGCGACACCAGCGCAGTCTTTGCTTGGAGTAGGTGAACTAACTTCAGCGTTACACCTCTCCCATAAGGAGTGTCACCCCCCTGGCCATGATAAAGACAACTCGTGAAAGTGTATTACACTGATTTCAGGGTTAAGGTGATATGAAAGTGGCGTAAAGGCAAGTTTGAACCTCCCTGTATACATGGGTGTCCTCCGGTGGTCCGTGCTCGCACATATGCGAAGCCGGCCTGAGAGTTTTTTCCGCTCGTCCCAGACTCCGGTTCCGCGAATCGATTCCGCGCGGAACGGCCGCGTACCTAGGCCCGTAATTGACACTGGAGTGTCGCCGTGTCGCCGCGAGAGGGGGCGAGCTTAAATTATTCGCGATAACGAGCCGCGAACGAAGCGAGGGCGACGAATCGCAGCGGCCCCGCTGCGGAATTTATGCCCGACCCACAGGCAACAACGCCCCGAACTATGAGTAAAGAGCTCGCATCTAATTACCGTAATTGACCCGCTAGCCCGGTGGATTTGCGAGCCCGAACAGCAGCCGATTAATTCCTGGATCGGCCGCGGGATGATCCGCGGAATTGCCGGATTTAATGGAGATGAGGTGTATCTACTGTACCCTTCTCGAGTTCTCGAAAATTATCCGCATGAATACTCCGTTTCCCCTTCTCCCCCTCTCCTATCGCCAAAATTAAGGCGATATGAAAGTGGCTACACTCTCGTTTATGAAACTTTTCTCCAAACTGGGTGCATCGAATCGTTTCAAAGTTTGGAACGTGAATGTGGAGGCTGTAAGGAAGGACCTCCCGGGTCTAAAAGAATTCCCCTAGGGAAGGTCGTTTTAAAACCACCCCTCGACTTTTTATAAGGCGTTTCCCTAGGGTTACATTCCGATGGAAAAGCGCGACGGGCGAAGTCGCTGCGAAGTGGAGAGGAAAAGGGGGACTGATAAGTCCCGTCCCGGGCGCGGAAATTAAATCACGAAAGTGGAAGACCCCCCGCCACCCCTCACCCCAGCTGGGCCAATAGTACTCGAGCGTTTCCTTTGATCGCGCCGAGAAACCCGATCGCCGGAGTTAACTCGAGCTTCAAATCGGTCTTTTGTATCGTCCTGGAGGTGGAGGCGCCGTCGGACCGATCTTCGCCAGGAAATTTCCCTTGCCGAGATCCTCGGGTCCCAGTGTTACCAGGTTGAGATTATGAAAATCCCCCAGGGGAGAACTAATCCTTACTTTTAACTTCGGCTCAGTTTTTGGAGAAACCCCTCACCGAGATCCGCGGATCTTCCGCTTCCTCGTTTCTCTAGCCTTCGGAGAGAATCGTCAGACTTCCCCAGATCTAGGGGAAACTCTTGGGACCTGATGACGCTGATCGTCTTCGTCTCGGGCCTCGCAATCCCAACATCCCGCTCGGACGTTTCAATGGCGAGGTAGATTAATTCCAGGATCCTCTGGACGAGCCATCGATAAATGGCAAAGCGATCATCGGACGAGACGCTGCGGATAAACGGATAAACGGATAAACAGTACAGGTGCGGAATACAATGTAACGGCGAGGGCGCAACTACCCATATCGGATCCGCAGCTCTCGTTTCCCTCAATGATGGATGAACGGCGCGGACCGAGCTTTATAATCAGGTTTCGTAATGCACCGACCGTCGAACATCATTCACCGAGCTGGGGCTCGCTCCCAATTGGCCGTTACCCGATCCGATCCAATTGGCTGTACATCGTTCCCCAATAACACCGGCGGGCTTATCTGCGAGGGACGGTATCATGCAAAGTCGCAGGGTCTATCTTCCGATGCGCGTCCCGCGTTTGCGGATTACCCGATACCCGCCGGCATTTGTCATCCGGAAAATGGACCCAGTATTCTTTTCAACCCTTTCCTCCTAGGATAGGTCGGAATGGATGGCCTACGTTTTCTGGAAATTGAAACGAACACCGGGAAATAATCTGGGGATGAGTGGACATCACACAAAGTCCTCTACCATTAATGCCGTAGTTCCCTAAGAGTGCAACTACCTTTCCTGAGTATTCGCGGCATCGTCGCTGTAGTTTCGGCAGCTTTCCGCATCTCCGATTTTGTGGTGAGGTCCGATGAGTGGACATCACGCATGATGAGCTTCTCGGCAAATTATAAATGCGCAGGGAGATACTAGGGTTTTGAGTTGCAGGAGATGATGGTTAACGTTTCCATTAGAAAAACCAAGGAACGGAACAAAGCGATAAGGACTAAAGTCCTCTATCATGAACGCCGTAGTTCCCTAAGAGTGCAACTGCCTTTCCTGAGTATTCACGGCATCATCGCTGCAGTTTCGGCAGCTTTCCGCATTTCCGATTTTAGAATCCACCTAGTAGCACGTGTCGGGGAATATTTTGCCTCGGTGGGAAACATGTAAAAAACGGATAATCAGTCGCAGCGCGGTTGTCTCGGAGTGAAAGCAAAATCCACGGCGTGTCCCAACCAGGCTGCGAAAACATCATTTACAATGTGCGAGGTGGTTCGCACTTTGCCTGGGGACGGGCATAAATTCAGGCCGCGCCGTTGTCACCCCGTGAAAAACTCGTTACATCGCGGCGACCTGCGCATGCGCCGCCCGTCACATAACCTCGTCGCCGAACAGGAGTATGTGCGCCCCTTTTTCCCGGCCAGAAGCCCAGATTGCGTCGCCGCAAGAAGCACACGAGAAAGCCTGGAATATCCCTAGAACAGACCTAGGAGAAAACCCCCACCCGTTAAAGATCCTCCGATATTTCGCTCTCTTAGCGAAACTCATCACCGAAACCAGAATGAGCGACGACACACAATTGTACATGTTGTGGTTGGTGTCCAACCACGTCGAATTGTCCAGGGCAAAGTGAGGTATTCCGGTGAATTATCAAAGATTATCCAGTCTTATCAAGCTTGATGGAGGTGCTTGAAATTTCTAGCGCGACGTTTCGCTGCGTTACGACATCAGCAACGACCGATGTCGTCTGCCCGTTGCTGCTAAGCTGAGGCCCAAATTGTGCGACCATAAAAAATATCTCCGAGCACGGTTTGCGTATAGGGCGTCCCTTGGCGTCCCCTTGCCGCCATGAAAAACTCATCTTCGAGGCCCAGGAAGCAATCCCCCTTTCCCCTGCGAACCAACCCCAGTCTACATCACCCTTCCGGTGCGTCTCCGGGTATTTTCCACCCTAAAACGCAAGCCGTTGTTTGATCTTTGACTACACCGTGAAATAGGTATCTGCGACGTCGCACAAAATTCTATTTCGATATACAATAGTAACCGATAAATGAGAATTAGCCGAAGAAGTGTTCTTTGTCTCAGTACGGGGATTACCAAACCGCGTCGCTTCCGACGTCGGAAATTCAAAGTTGCATCCGGACACGTGGGAGCGGAGTTAGGATTGCATTAATGGGCTTCTTGATGCAACGTAAGAAGCCAAAACATAGTTTCGTGTCACATTCTCTTCCCGCAAAGTTCAATTGAACCTGGCCGCAATGCCTGCACCTAGGGAGACTGATTCTCTAGTTTCAGAGTTGGTTCCCCCGGCGCAATGGCCCCATATCCAATCCTAACCTCAAACCGAACGCGTGTTCCATCCCAAGGAGGAATATTTCGTCTGGGTTTAGCGTGTGAGATGTTCGCCAGACATATAGACCAACTTAATTCCATTCTCTTATCATTTTTGTAATGGCACTTTGCCCTTGAGTGTAGTTATGGCGCCCATCGACTTCGCGTTCACTCGGTGCAACATTAAAACTGGTGAGTCTGCTTTGCTGGCCGATTTACGGCTGAGCTTTATGGCTTTACGGCTTCGCGATTCCGCTCACGGTTCCGCTCCAGGTAAACGTAACGCAGGGCAGTGTTGGTGCGAATGTCCATCGAAAATGGCCAGCCGGTTAGTCGGTTGGGCGTCGGACCGTGAAATTACCGTCGGATCCTGGATCCTGTTACCCGATTTTGTCCGTTGGCGGCGCCACCGTCACCGCGATCGCCGCTTTATGCGCGACACGCGAAATCCCCCGCGATTTGCGAAACCCACTCGCGGCGTCAAAGAGGGCTCGGTCTGCGGAAATTTGTTAAAAAAATCCCTCTCTTTTCCGCCGTGGGTTTTTTGCCCGCCGAATTGCTACCACCCCTCGCGTTGGTGAAAATATCGTTTGAATCCCAATTGCCTGCCGCCATCATTGAGCCACATCGACCACAGCTTTACGCCGAGAAGAAAAATGTTCATTGGCACTGTTCAAGGAAACATTTCCAAGGTTCAATGAGATTTTCTTCTCGGGGTACCTCTATGTGGTCCTCTTCAGCATCCTCTTCTGGAACCGGACATCAGGTGCAAGTGGCACCATCTGGTCTCGTCCGAAAATCCTGAAGCCTGCAGTCATTCGATTTCGGGTTCGTGCCCGAAATCGAATCAACTCCCTTCCGAAGCACCCTCGTGGCCACCCTCGTCCTTCGCCACGTGCCAATTCGCAGGGGCACATCGGGGGACCAGCGACCCAGCATCAGCAGAGATTGGTCCAGCTCCGCGTGCGTCCCGCAGCACCTTCCGCATAAAGTCTATGATATTTAAATGCAAATTGAATATGGGTGTGGCTAGGTCCGAAGAATAAAGGGCTCCTCGTGGATAGAGCCCCTTCGAAACTTGGACACCCTAACCGAGTTGGACATCCCAGACCCTGGTGGATGCTGGGCGTGGAAAGCGCGGACCCTGGACCGGGTAAAGCGGGTCTTTTTGTGCCCCACACTTTATACGATTACCGTCAATGGTTTTATACCATTTCCCAACGTGAACTCCACCACCTTTTGTTCATTGGGGTGGATCACTTGGACGTGCAGACGCGTGCACATAATTTGAACATACATTTAACCCATGCTGAGGACCGTCTCTCGCTAATGCCAGTTCGGATACAATCCCGAAGAGCTACTTCTATATAGCGATTACAGGTAGAATCGACTTCCACCCGCCTGGCTAAACTCTGGCAGGATGAAAATTCTATAATTGGATCGCTGGCTCGTTACCCGGCAGGTCACTTCCGTTAACGCTGCAGTGCGCCCTCGGTGCATGTGCAAGTGCATACCGGAGCACCAGCGGCGCGAATGTGCATCAGCGATGGAAATGAAGGGGAAAAAACGTCAGACGAGTACACGGTCCCCAGGTCGTCGAGATGAGCAAGGACCTAACAATGTTATCCCGTGGAGGTGGAGGACCTCTTCCAGAAACGGGAACGGAGGAGACCCTATCCGATGCCGCGGAATAAATCTGACTTCCCAGAAAAGGCACGAGAAGTGCGGAATTGCGCCAACAACAAAATGGCGGACTCGCGGTCCCGGAAGACTTCGGGACGAAGAGGGTTCCATCGGTGGGATTTCTCCGAGATGGGTAAAAGAGCTCCCAGGGCGTCTAGAAATAAGGAAAGGGAGGAACAAACGAGTTTCAATATCTCACGATAAATCGGCGATTTCTCTCGATTATGATCCGCGCGTAAATCACGCAACGTGGTCGCTGCAAACGGCGCGGCCGTAAATTGCAAAATGAAAGAGAAAGAGAGGGAGCCAACGAGGGTTTGTGGGGATGGGGTCGGTGAAGGCAAAATAATAACGAATAAAAAGAGAGGAGGGAAAAAGCGAACCATCGCTTGCACCCGCGAACGCTGGTTACACGTGTAGGTGGCGGCCATATTTGTTAGGGGGCACCATAAAGCTTATAGAAATGCAGAAATGGAATTTCCATAGTATGTGCATACGTTAGGTGTTAGGAGGAGGTTAGACAGGGAAAGAAATCTTCTCTCTAGGTGATGTCGGAAGTATGCTGCGCGCGCATAGGAGACTCGCTGGTATAGGCGGAAACGAAGCCGAGCAAAAATGGAGGTCGAAGCGGAGAACTCGGAACAGACGGCGCGCGTAATGGAGGCAATAGCTTATCCTGATTACTTTTAACCCGAGCCCTGTCTTCCACGGACCCTCCCGAGTTTCGATCCACCCTTATCAACCACTCTTTGGCGATCCTTCATTTACAGGCACGCGGCCATTCAGCGCCGTCAGTCTCGTTGGTCCACGATTCTTCTCCTTTGAATCCCCTCGCCATCTCCTTCCGCCGAATCCGGAAAGAAAAGCTTTGTTGGTCCCCGGAGCAGATCCGGACCGTTGATGAGACAAGATCGTGCGTGGGTCCCCTCCGGAAACCGAAATCAAGAACCGAACGGTTTGCCCAGTATTGTGAGCGCGCTTACAGAAAAGTTTAGGTAAATCAACTATTTTTTACCCAGCTTCGGAAAGAGGGACAAACAGCTCGACTATGGCTGGCCGCCCGACGCCCGATCAATCATGGATGCCGTTCTTCGGAGCACTCGGCGTGTTTTTCCTTTTTTTTTTCGCGCAATTTATCGAGCCAATCGATCGGCCTGCTTGCGCGGACCAATTGGGCCGTGATGAAGCGTCCAGATCCATAACGGCGTGGCGATGTTTGACGTGCGCCGCCACACCGAGCCCCAGCCAGCCGATGGGATTATTGTCCATCGGCGCTCTTTCATTTCCCGCATATGAAACATTCTTCCGCCACTTTGTTTCCACAAAGGCCGAAGGCACCGGCCATTCGGCATGCCGGATATGCCCAGCAACCCCAAAAAGCCCTACCAAACGCTAGAGTCCCTTGGAGCCTCGTCCACCGGCCTGAGGTTAGGCTGGATGGAAACATTCCCATCTCGATAAGACCGAGTTGTCCGTTCCATAGGCTCCCAGAGTCCAAGTCCAACCCATGGATCTTTCCATCACCCGAAGGGGACCCAACACCTGACGTTCCCAGCCATTCGGCATGCCGGATATGCCCAACAACCCCAAAAAGCCCTACCAAACGCTAGAGTCCCTTGGAGCCTCGTCCACCGGCCTGAGGTTAGGCTGAATGGAAACATTCCCATCTCGATAAGACCGAGTTGTCCGTTCCATAGGCTCCCAGAGTCCAAGTCCAACCCATGGATCTTTCCATCACCCGAAGGGGGCCCAACACCTGACGTTCCCATGTCCATATTTCGTGAAAAAGCGCCCGGTCTCGCTGAACCACGCTCGTCCTGAGGTTCTCCCGGGCTACATAACCCCAACCCTAGAAAGACCAAGTCGTTGGTTCCGTGGACTCCCTCGGGTCCAGGTTTTACGTGTCGCGGGTCGTTCTCCAGGCGCCCGCCGCCGGATGCTTTTTCCGCGGCCATATTGCGTCGACGAAGGCTTTCCTCGATGCAATAACTTGGCGGCATGCGGCAAAGTTTATCGCCCTGGCCAGGGTGCTCGCAGTCAAAGCTGATCCCGATCCCGTGGTAGTATTGTTATGCTAAAGCACGGAGTAAAGGGCGGCGCGCAAAGCGGACAACCAAGCCGCAAAACACAAAACCCGGGCCGGCATGTGGCGGCTTTGTTTCCAGGAATTTAACGCCTGCCGTAATCCGCCACGGAGTCTCCGGTCTCCCCGGTGACCCGTCGGCCTGTCGCTTTCGCACCTCCTGGGTCCAGGGTGGGGGCACCACCTAATTTACCCCCCGTGGCGCCCCCACGGGCCGCCAATTACCCAGCTAGATGACCTCCGATCGAATCAACCTGCGGGGGGCGGCAGGGAAGAATGAGCCCACAAATTTGGGCACCCTCGATTCGGGAACAATTTTCGCCCTGGGGTTCGAATACCCTCTAATAACGACGGCTTCAAGCTGTGACGTCTTAATTACCCCATCCGATGTTCCTCGCGTGTTTTGAGCCCAATTTTTGGGTAGCCTAACCTCCAAATCGACGCTTTACCTCTGTTTAAACCACCAGCTCCTGTCTGGTCACCGAAGTTAGGCGATGGTGGGAGCAGGCAGGACTGGGATGGGTGATCGTTGACGACAAAAGTAAACCACACAAAGAGAATTTAAACCACGAATGCAATAGATTTAAGATTCTGGAAATCGGGAAGCGATGCATCCTGCTTAAGGGGAGATTAAATCCAACCTTATTAGAACCTCGCAGACGAGCGTGTTTAGGAAAAACACAAAACACCCTGTCCAATTACGGGTCCGGGAGCGCGGGCTTTTTGAAATCCCTGGTACCCGTTGGACGCAAAGGGACAAAAGGAATTCGAAACTGCGGCCGCAGGCTCGCGCAAAATCCCCATGAGGCTTGAAAAAGCCGGATCGCGGAACCGCGGCTTATTAAATCCGATCCTGGGGAACGTTGACCCGCCGGTAACGAGCCAAGCGGAATCGCATAACTCGCGCGCGCGCGAGCGCGATTATCCGGCGTCCCGCGTATATAAGGGAGATTCCGCTCGCGGTGGAGACGCGAGGACGCGTTAATCACGGCACACTTTAATTTCGGCTGGTACGCCGATTAGGATAAGCCCTCGCTCGTCGTTATTACTTCGGGTCGCGAACCACACGGGGAAGCGAGGGGATGTGTGCGCTCCTCCATAGGCACAAAAGCCGACCTAACCTCAATTCGCGCGTCTCACGACCTCCGGCTAACCGCCTCGCTAGATCGGCTTCTGTTTCGCCGGGCATGCGTTTTAACGGCCTCTCCTACTGAATTCCTCGACAGTGGGATGAAAGTGGCACCTTAAGGGGATGTGAAAGTGCCCCCCCAAAGCTCGATCGGATATGAAACTTCTACGAACCGCGTGTGCCGATTCGTTTCAAACGTGACAATATGAACATGGAAGCTATAAGGAAGGTCCCGACACTCATGAAATTTAATTTTTAATAAAAAATGTTGAAAACCTCTTGAAAAATTTGAAATTTCGTGGGGGTCAGGCCTTTATTATAGCCTCCATATTCACGTTGTGAAGTTAGAAATGTTTCGCAACACCCAGTTAGGAGAAAAATTTCATAAACGAGACGTCTTGGACGCCGCTTTCGCATCGCCTTAACCCTTCGGCTACTAAGAGCGCCTAAAGGCGCCGGACTTTTGGTCCAATATCGCCTGCACGGTCAGACGAATTTCGCCCATATGTCGGCTCATGTCTTATGCCGCAGATCGGAATTTCGACGACCCCTGAAACGCATCCGGCCATCGAGGCGGCATCTCGTGAAAAACGTCCATTTTATCGAAATATACTCATTAGATGCATGATAACGGAGAAGCTTTCGATTTTATTTCTTACCCCTTTGGCTACTAAGAGCGCCTAAGGCGCCCGACGTTTGGTCCAATATCGCCTGCACGGTCAGAGGAATTTCGCCCGTATGTCGGCTCATGTCTTATGCCGCAGATCGGAATTTCGACGACCCCTGAAACGCATCCGGCCATCGAGGCGACATCCCGCGAAAAACGTCCATTTTATCGAAATATACTCATTAGATGCATGATAACGGAGAAGCTTTCGATTTTATTTCTTAACCCTTTGGCTACTAAGAGCGCCTAAAGGCGCCGGACTTTTGGTCCAATATCGCCTGCACGGTCAGACGAATTTCGCTCATATGTCGAAATGGCTCCGGGTTCAAGGGAGTAAGCCATGGAGGTAAAGTCCCCAATATGGTAATGCTGGTTACACTTTATTAGCCCATCTTTAATTGACGACGTGTGGTAACTTGATTAGCAATTGTCTAATTCCCTTGATTGTTAGTCGGCGCCAAACGCACGGAGTTCTCTCGCTGCGCCATTAGGTGGAACTTTATGTGGACAAAAGAGGCCATTTTCGGTGTTAATTACGGAACAGTAGGCCAATTTGTCCGTAGATCACGCCCCTGCGAAACCGCCTAGGTGGTTTACGCCAGCTCCACGTCGTGCATAAATTAATCGTCATTCGCAGCGAATCAACGCGACGCCTTGGCGGTCATTAGGCTGCCCGTTAATTGGCAGAGTAACTCCTGCACTGAGCAAGGTTCAACCACTCGCCAAATACTCAATGAGCATCTACGCCGACATCTTGGGAGTGAGGAGATACAATTAAGGCGATGCGAAACCTCCCGCAAATCGGTCCATTCGAATAAGACCCTTTTTTAAGGGTGTCGGACCGAACTGCCCGAAATTAACACGTGACTCGTGAAAATAAACAATTTTTCTTAGCAATGAAACTTCATGAGCATCGCGCTCTTCCTTAGGACCTCCATAATCACTCGTAAAAGTTTCTAATGATTCGGTGCACCCAGTTTGAAGAAAAGCATTACATATATTTTCACGTATTTATGTATGACACTTTCATAACACCTTAAGGTTTCATAACTTGATTATGAAGGCCCTAGTAAAGGTCTGGAAACGCGGGAAATTACATTTTTCAATGAAAGTTAGGTATTTATTCCGGAAAATGAAATTGCCCTGGATAAAGGACCACAAAGGAGCTGGACTCCTATTCTCGAGTTCATCCGATTTTTTTTCTGCATACAATTAGACTCGCACAATAAACGTCGCATTGTTGCAAAGTCGCGTCATTGTTCAACATTGGAGTATCGTACACAAAACTGTGAATTTCTTGTATGAAAGTTGATTGGATGAGCTGGAGAGTTGCGATCATCTTTAGCACGTGGTCGGTATATGAAATACCGCGAAATGCCGCTTCCCATCGTTCTCGGTTTATTATTTAGAGTCCCCTTTGCTTGCTAATTTGTGTCCCTCCGCTCTCGAGCGGCCATCTTGGGCCACGTGACCTCGGGGACCGCGCCACGCCGTCTGGGAGTTCATCCGCGTGCATAATTCGTTCGTTCATAGGCTTGTCCTTTATTTTGGGTCCTTCGGAACACCATAGCGACCTCGAGGGCCCTAATGAGGCCCTCCAGGTCGAGGCAAGGACGCCATCGAGGTCGAGGCCGCGCGGCAGGACCGAATACGGAGAGTGGAGGGGCAAGAGTCGTCGATAGGTCGCATCACCCGGGGCGTTCCCTCGACTTATCGCAATTTCCGGCGTTTCTTCTCCAGTAGGGGATACCCGGCGGTATAAAGATGCGGACCATATCCCGCCTTATATTTCCAGCTCCTCGTTTCGACCCGCGCGAGAGGGACGAGGAGGAGAGGAGGCGAGAGGGCCGAATGAGCTATTTTATTTCGCAATTTATTTTTCCCCTGCTTCCTCTTCTCTTCCCCGGAGGAGATCCCCGGGTCCTCCGGCTCGCGCCCATACCGAGAGTGCTCCGTGATACATATTACATTTCGAGGCGAAGACGCCGACGACGGGGTCGAGGCCGAAGGGAATAAATGCGCCGAAAGAGAAATGCCGACTTCGAAGCGAATTACGGAATCACGGCTGGTGAGCTTGTTCGTCACGTTTCTTGCGTTGCTTTGCTTCGCTTCCACTTCTGGCGGGGTCCTGGTTTTTTACGTACCTTCCGCAATTACTCGTTCGTTCCCTATCTACCCTGGACATTCAAGTCGGCCCTGAATGTTCAGTATTTTCTTTTCCTGGGTGAAAATACCTGGAATGTCGGGGATACTTTTGTGAATTACACTCATCTTCTTTATGGAGTGTCGTTTTGCAGTTATGAACATTATTTGTGGTAGTGCTGATGCATTTTAGAGGCGATGGATATTGGGAATTGAAGATCCAAGATGGCGGCGCGCTGTCGAGCGGGTTTGGGGTGTTGGATGTACGAGTCGGTGAAGACGTACACAGAGGCTGGTGGGATAGAATTTCACCAATTGATGGCGGATACTTTTGTGAATTACACTGGTATTCTTTATGGGGTGTCGTTTTGCAGTGATGAACATCATTTGTGGTAGTGCTGATGCATTTTAGAGGCGATGGATATTGGGAATTGAAGATCCAAGATGGCGGCGCGCTGTCGAGCGGGTTTGGGGTGTTGGATGTACGAGTCGGTGAAGACGTACACAGAGGCTGGTGGGATAGAATTTCACCAATTGATGGCGGATACTTTTGTGAATTACACTGGTATTCTTTATGGGGTGTCGTTTTGCAGTGATGAACATCATTTGTGGTAGTGCTGATGCATTTTCGAGGTGATGGATATTGGGAATTGAAGATCCAAGATGTACGAGTCGGTGAAGACGTACACAGAGGCTGGTGGGATAGAATTTCACCAATTGATGGCGGATACTTTTGTGAATTACACTGATCTTCTTTATGGGATGTCGTTTTGCAGTGAAGAACACTATTTGTGACAGTGCTGATGCATTTTCGAGGTGATGGATATTGGGAATTGAGGATCCAAGATGGCGGCGCGCTGTCGAGCGGGTTTGGGGTGTTGGATGTACGAGTCGGTGAAGACGTATACAGAGGCTGGTGGGATAGAATTTCACCAATTGGCGAAAAGTTTGGAAACGGAGTTTGGCATTCAATTCCGTTGAACTTTGAGTTGATTCGGAAGTTTCTTCGCCAGCTGACGTGAACGAGAACTTGCAAGAAACGTGCCGCATTTTCCTTTCATCGTAAGATAGTTCGAAAGACAAATAAAGGATACGAATAGACGTCTCATTAAACCTAACCCCGCAATATTAATTGCCATAATATTAGTAGACTAGTTCATATAGGGACTAGATCTTGCGAATATTGCTCCAATATTAAAATGTTCACATTTTGCACTGTTCGCATAATGTTCCATTGTAATATACAAAAACTATCCACTATTAAGGACGCGAAATATTATTATTAGCTCAATATTGCGCAATGATTGATAATATTGGACCAATATTACACCGATATATTATTAATATTCGTTGCTACGGGGAAGTTCAAAAAGCGATGGATCCCTCCAATATCCCTCCAGTATCCGTTACCCCAATCTTCAGGTCTTCTCGAAAGGCTCATCGTGTCTTTATCCAGTTCTTGAGAACTATCGAGTTCTCTAGGCAACTATCGGGTTTCTCAATGTTATCGGGTTCTTGGACCCGACCGAGCCAAAGTTTCGGCAAACCCGCACGCCCCTAATGGGTAAGTGAATTCCCCTTTAAATTTATGTGGGGTCCGGAAATCTCTGGGCTGCATCTTCAGCATCCCTTAATTTATGAGAAAAACTCTCCCTCTGCAAAAAAGCACGGTCCCAAAACATTGCGTGGAATCATTTTTGATTAAACCTTGTCGGAAAGAGACTCAGTAGCCCTGCGCATCCGCAGTTATGTGTTTGGTGCAAAACTCAGGCGATGCGAGAGACCCACCCCAGCGTTCTGTAAAGAAGCACGGTCCCAAAACATCGCGTGGAATCATTTTTGATTAAACCTTGTCGGAAAGAGACTCAGTAGCCCTGCGCATTTGCAGTTATGTGTTTGATGCAAAACTCAGGCGAGTCTGGCGATGCAGGAGAGTCGCTCCAGCTTTCCTTAGGTCCCAAAACATCTACCGCAGTACGTGTAGAATGTTTATGGAACTTGGTAGCCTCGCACATCCGTGGTTATGTATTTGGCGCGAAACTCAGGCGATGCGAGAGAGTCACTCCAGCGTTCCCAAGGCAAACCATCAGCACTCAGCCCTTCAGGGTGCACCTTAACGTGGTACCAACGCGTACCCTGGTGACAGTTCCTGGCGCTATCGGCGCATCTCGGGGTACACATACCGCGAAACACATTTCTGGGGGTGGAGACGTAAAGGCAAACGGCACCCGGCGAAACGTAAACCAACGACCGGCGTCGAGATGCGTCGGGACGTGGTGCCGACGCAACGGGGAAGCCGGATGGGGTTGGAAGGGCTGGTGGAGAATCAACCAGTGGGATGTGTCGATTCCGAAATTCATCGGGGAGTTTCTCCAGGAGTACGCCGAGGCACTCCAACTTCTGGGGGGGAGATCATTTATTATGCCCTGGCACAGGGTCGCGTAAGAACGGCGCTGGAATATGTAACAAGCGTAACTCCGACGTAAGACGGTTTGTGGCCTGGATGAGAACAAGGGCCACGACAGGGTGGAGTGTTCCTCGTTATGAACACGTTGGAGGGGAACTTCGGGAAGCTGCGACTCTAGGGTGGAAAACTGACTAGGAGACCCTAGATAGTACATCCCGCCTAGGGAAGAAGTTGGTCGACTCAAAGGAATATGCGTTGCGACAACGAGATCAAATCCGATCTAATTGCAACTAAGAAATCAGTCTTTTCCACACGGAGAAATGTGTCTCCTGGAATTGTAGGACTCAGTTGACTCATTTTTGTTCTCGGCGTGCACCGGAAGTGGTACAGGCTGCAGGAAACGCGTTAGAACGATCCAGCTTTTTCTCCTGGGTGTAAATTATCCCTGGGACGGAAATAAAGAGAAGCTGGGTTGGAAGTTCTATTTATTATGACGTTCCCGGCTAATTGCGAGGGTCCGGGGTCCTGACTGCACCTTCTGCATAATTGATCCCTCCGTAATAATGCACCCGAAAGGCCGGCATCATGCCCCTTAATTTCCTGAAATTTTAACGGCCTATTGTTAATTGACTCGTTTGTTTGGCCCAACTACCTCAGAAGTTGCTCCGGAGTTACGAGCCGAGAGAAGGAGCGAGGTGGAGGGAAAAAGGATGCATAATTCCGTGGTGAGGCGCGGATCGCTTCGGCAAAGTCGTTGAATGAAGAAGCAGATGAAGAAGGTGAAGAAATACGCCCTTTCGACCCTCTGTTAATCCGAGGGATAATTATTTGACTGAAATAATTATTCTTCGAATTAACGAAATATTTCTTTAGTAAAATGGAATTTCTTTCTCAGGGTGTGGATAGAATTTCCATGACATCCAACGTTCATGGCGTAGGTCAGGGCCAAACGAACGAGAGGCCTCACTTTTTTATTATCTCTCTTTTTACCCAAAGAATAAATTTCCTCCGTTAAAAATTATATATTTATTATTCTTCCTGTCCAATCAAACGCGAGATATTCCCTCTGCGGTTAAAATCGCGCAATTCCCGAAATTCCCGCAAAATGGCGAGTTCGGGCTGTCCCATTAAGCCGCGGCCGCGAAGACACAAATATATTAATTAGCGGCAGATCGATAGCTCGTATACTTGTTCGATTATACCGCCACGGGGGGATCGAGTGACGAAAACCGAACGGCCCGCGAAATGAATAGCCGACTACTGCTAACGAGCGTTTTGTCGCGACAATGGAATATTCACTTCGCCAAGTGCGCCGCAGTCCCACTGAACGCTTGTTAGTAGTTGTCAAATACTGATACTACCGTCCACGAAATTAATTCGGTACACCAAGCTCGGGCCTCGTAGGATTGCGTAATTAACTCGGTCGAATCGGACAAGGAACACGCGACATCAATCGAAGCTACAAGAAGTACTCTTGTCGGAAGGGAATAGGTACATGGACGGAACACCTAACGCCTCGTCCGCCACCCAAAGGTGATAAGAAAGGCGCCGAGAAATTTAATCGACGTCGAAATCCCGGGATTTATGATTCTTGATACTCTAATGGACCAACCGGACCCAAGGATTAAATTTCTCAGCGCCTCCATGTCACCTCAGCACGTGATTATGGAGGTCGGAACACCTAACGCCTCGTCCGCCACCCAAAGGCGATAAGAAAGGCGCCGAGAAATTTAATCGACGTCGAAATCCCGGGATTTATGATTCTTGATACTCTAATGGACCAACCGGACCCAAGGATTAAATTTCTCAGCGCCTTCCGTGTCACCTTAGCACGTGATTATGGAGGTCCTATGTGTTGATACCCTCTAAATGTCAATTTTCGAAAAAGAAATTGATTAAAAAAATCTGATTTCCGGAAATAAACAAGCTCTTCCGCCCGCTGGAGTTCCCCAGGGCAGGAAACGAGGAATCGCGGCATCGAGCGCAAACTTTTTCCTCAAACTTCAGTCCTCGACCAACAGAGGCGTCTTTGTTCTCCGGCGTTCTCGAGCGTTCCCCACAGTTTGCGAAAGGACTCTCGCGACACTCGTTCCTGGAGGTCGGTATTTCTGGAAATGGTCCCCGGTCAAAAGGGGGCTCGTTCCCCAGATAAGGACTCGTGCCCCCGTCTCCCGAATTACGTTTTAAACGAAACGTATCTTTGCGGGCCACTTTTGTGTGGTGAGGCCGAACAAAGAACACTTCCGCGTTGGGACACGCTGGGCGCGATATAAATCGAGTCTGCTGGGCTTTCAATGGGGTTGCGGGAGGGAGGGGTTTGTTACGGACGCGTATCTGGCTAGGTATCCCATGGTGGAGGCTCCTGAAAAGGCGAGACCTTTTCCTTTTGTTTCCGTCCCTCTGACGATACTCAACCCTCCTCGGATGCCACTTCGTTGCGACGCAACGTCTTCTTCGGGGGTCTTATCCCCCGGAAAAGGGGTCCTCGAATATGCCGGTTGGCCCCATTCGTCCTGGAATTTTCTCCAGAAGTGCCTCCACTTCACTGTGGGTCACCCGGGACACCAGGGTCTCTTGGTGATCTCGTAAGGACAACACCGAACTCAATCAATGAACACTGTTCCCCAACAGTGCGCTCCCCGTTCGCGATGTCATTGTCAGGAAAAGGGCATATACATTAAAAAAAAAATTGCGTAGCAGAACGCAAACCTAGTTTTAGCTTGAAGCTTGATATGGGAGGATTTTTTAATGCTGGAACAATGACAGTGCTCCAAGAAGACAACCCATGACGCATTTAAAAAATGGAGTAATGACGCAGGTCCTGCCAAGAACTTGATCCACCCTTTTAGCTTCAATCTTCACATGGGAGAGGGTTGGTCCCGTTTTTTTAATTTCGAACAAGTGGCAGTGCTCCAAGAAGACAACCCATGACTCCCATCACCAGGATCCCACTTTCCGCGCACCTTGGACCAGAACCCCAGTTTAGAGCGTATGGGGTTGTCTTAAATTTAATGCTGGAACAATGACAGTGCTCCAAGAAGACAACCCATGACTCCCATCACCAGGATCCCACTTTCCGCGCACCTTGGACCAGAACCCCAGTTTAGAGCATATGGGGTTGTCTTAAATTGTCCTCGCGTGCCGAAAGGGAGCTGGCGGAAGACTTGGGAATAATTGCACCTATCGACCGCGCTTCCCCTCTTCCATCCCCGTTTCGGGGATGTACGAGAGGGATTTCCGGGGCGCTCGTCTCGCCGGCGTGGAATCGGTTCGCCAGGATTCATTGGCACGGCACGGCTAGACAGATCGATTACTCTCGGGCTCGATACATTCCCTCTGTACCCGATCGGATGCTGCAGCCGCGTCTGCCACGCCTGAACACGGACGCCTCGTTCTGGGAAAGGGATGAAGACGAAGACGGGATTAGCGAGTGTCGTTGGTGCGAGGGGTGCGACTAGAGGAAGTCTGCTCCCTTTTCCGCCATGAAGACGAACGAATGAAACGTTGGGAATAACCACCAAAGAGGAGAAAAATTACGCACTGTCCGTGATTGTGTTGTCATTGCCGATGCAATACAGCACGGAGGAAAATAAGAGCCTCGAGGTGTTGTGGATTCTCGTTCATGACAGTTTTCTCTTAACTGAATGTATCGAATCGTTGCAAAGTTGACAACGTGAATATGGAGGTCTTGACATCCATGAAATTTCTTTTCTTGTAATTTATACAAAATTTGTGACGAAGTTTAGGGAAAAATGGGAATTTCTTGGGGGGGTCGGTGGCTTCTCTGGAGCCTCCATACTCAGACTGTTAATTTTAGCCCCTGTGGCGGTTTGATGTCATTAATTCCTTCAAATGGTGGGGGAAATTATTTTTTGGGGGCATGGAGACGTGCGTCATGTCCTAAATTTGCAGACCGCAAAGGGTTAAAACGATTCAGTGCACCCAGCTTGGAGGAAACTTGCACGAAGCACGCGTCACGTCACCTTAAGGGCTTGTAAACTCGAAACAGCGGAATTTGCTCGATCCGGCGCATAGGATCACCAGGAACGGCGTTTCCCGCAGAGCACACATCCCGAAGCGACGAAAGGGAGGATTCCTTGACAAAAAGCCTCCGCCCTCCCCAGGGGGTAAAATCTAAACTAGTCCGTGCCAGTGTACACTGGAGGCACACAAAAGCGGAATACCCGAAGATAAAGATACGGCCCGCAAGAACCGTGAGACCGAACGAAGCAGCGAGGGGAGGTCTGCTTCGTTTTCCGCTGCCACGGCACGGTTGAACCAGACGGAACAGAACGGGACTGCGGGGGAACTGCGGAACGACCGCGGAGGGAGGAATAAAATAAACATTCCCGTCGTCGACGACTTCGTCATTGTGGATAAGGCCCCTTTCAGGGGGGAACGGTGGATAGATGGCTCCATATGCTCCCCTTTGCTCCAATAACTGAGTAAGGTCGTCCTCATCGGCCAAGCGACTGCGGTCTCCTCGAGACGATCACATAAATCCCACTCTTCCTCAGCCCTAAGAAAAAAAGAAAACTTCACGAGTATCGTGACCTTCTCTAGGATCCTCGTAATCACGCGTTGAAGTCTCAAGTGATATGGTGCTCCCAGTTCAAAGAGAAGTTGTATAAACAATTCAGCGTTTTACGTGTATAGAATGACCCTTTCATATCACCTTAACTCCGTTGAAATAATTCCCGAAGAAGAGGAGGAGTTTCTTTTCTCAACGTACGAATCGTTCCGTTGGAGGAATACGGAAAAGGACAGAACGAATCCCGCGAAGTGGCCAGCCGGCGGCCAAAGTTACGCTCCGTTTTCCGCAGTGGAACGGCGAAACAGGGGAAACCCGGCGAAGCGAAGCGGAGTAGGAAGGGAGGGTAGAAATAACATCCTCGCCGACGAGGTCTCTCGGCACGGAGGCGCCCTCTCGAGAAAAGGGCAGTACTACTCGGCGCCGCGACCTCCTCGCGTTGAGCTCTCTCTCTCTGTCTCTCTCGCTCCCACGCGCTGCAGACGCGCCTCGTCTCTCTCTCTCGGCGCAACCCGAGGAGGCCCCTGCCACTCTCCTCGCTTCTCGGTCCACGGTCCTCCACACCGCAAAACGAGGTGAAGAAGCTCTGCCGGGAGAGGGAGAGAGAGGGCACTATTCGAACGGGACGCGCGAGAGGGAGAAGGAGGGAGGGGCAAGGGAAATTAAGCAATTAGTAACTTTGCACCACAGCCGCTCTCAGCGAGATTTGATTATGTTTTCGGTTTAAGCCCTCCTCCTGGCTCCTGGAGTGCACTTTCAGCGCCCCCCTTAAGCCCTGCTCCCCCCTGAGATCTCATTTTACGAGAATGCATCCGCACGTGCCCCGGCGATTCGGACCCCCCTCCGCGTGATTCGATGCCACGGAGAAGCCCCCGGGAAAGAAGGTTAGGTTAGGTCGGGCCAGCTCATAGGAATGGAAGAGGCGTTGCTACTTGAGGTTTTAGTACGTAGCTCGACGGTATTTTGGGTCTAGTCTAGGATAAGTCGGACAATCCAAATTTTGAAAGTGTCAGGATCATTCTTAGTTCTTCGCCAGTCAAATTTCGGGCAGTTCGGTCGGATATATTTGAAAAAAGGGTAATTCAGAGCAGCTGATTTGAGAGGGGTTTCACTTCCCCTTAAATACACCACCCACTACCCAGGATCCGTCGACGGACATGGACGGGCGACCTGGAAGCGATCTGTTTGCAGGTCGCAAACTGAAATCCGGATTGCGGAATCGGTCCAAGTTTGCGGATGCGGGTCCTCCGTCGGTTTCTGCCGCTGGACCTCTGGTGGACGCGTCTTCGCCTCCGATGAGGGGATCCGCACCCAGGAAGCGACAGCATCCGGTCTTGAGTCGATCGAGGAGTCGGTTAATTAACGGAACCCACACGGGTCGCAGCTTGGGGGGTTCTAACGTTGTGTGTCGTCGCCATCTAACGTTGTGTATCGTCCTCTGGACAAACAGGGACCAGAAGGGCGACGCCAATGGTCACTCGGACAGGGCTGTGCGCAAATAATTGCGTACCTCGAAAGGGCTCCGATGGGGGAACCCCTTCGTAGGGTCGCCAAGGGGCGGACAAAGTCTCGAGCAGTCCGGCTGCTTAATTAAAGAAATTCCTGTTTGCTCCCCGGGAACCCCTCGCGTTTCTGGCGTCTAACAGGTGCCGTGAATAAATTATCTACGAGCTCTCCCTGGAGATGACTTTCCTCGCCGAGCTGGGCACGTTTTGCCGAGTGCAAAGGACTTTCGTTCCGAAAATTGACGTTGACTTTGTGTCGCGACAAAGTCGGGTTTCGGCTCTCCTGAGGTGTTACGAAAGTGTCATACATTTCTCTGATTCTTCCCCGGGATAAATACAAAGCTTGTATTTTGAAATATTAATTTCCCCTTCATTCGGACCTCCGCGATCACTTAAAGTTACAAATAATTCTCTGCACCCGGTTCGGAGGAAAGTTTTATAAATGTTATGACGTTTCGGACCATGTATGGCACTTTCATACCGCCTTAAGGTGATGAGCCTTGCCTAAGTCTGATCTTCAAAGCGGAAAGAAGCGCATTGCATGATGCGGTAGCCCGAATTTTAATCCAACCTATCTCGATCCATCGCCTCGACGTCGGAAAGCTTTTCCATATCTAGGGCAACTAGGTTCTCCTATTGTAAGGATCGTTTACAACGGTTGTTGAACCAACTGGTACGACCCGCGCCACTAACTGTTCGCTCGGCGAGCGACTGGAAGCCCCTTAATGGCTACGTCCATGCGAACAGAGAACACGTGACCATAATGCGAGAGGCGAGTTTTCTCCGGGGGATTCCCTGTTTAGCCTGGATAACCGGCGCGCGCTTCCAGGACCCTCCGGGAAACTCGGAGACACGTGACCAGCCTGCGTGACAAGGTTACGTCACAAGGTATGACTCGGATGGGCTGGAAAAAGTCATCGACGCGTCCTTGCCGATGTTCTCATTGTCGTTTGTGGCTGATCGGATTCTCTGATAGACGAGGTTGATATTGGGCATTGAGCGGTTAGGTGATGGTCTCCATATCTGGCCACCAGACTTTTCTACAAAATCTCAGCGACGCAGAAACATCTGTCCATTCGTTGTTCATCATTCAGGGGAAGGCTACAAGTTTGGAAGGTCTATCAGGTCGTTATATCCGCGGAAAGAGCACGTGTTCCCCTCATTGTTATATCGTGATTGCAAACTCACCCCTGGACGCGGGTCACGGTGCGTTCTATCCGCGTCGATTGTCCACGCGGACGTTTTCGGAGCAACTTCCTCCCTCCATCGGAACCCAACATCCGATCGCTTTGAAAGCGGCAAAATCCAGGGACCACTGTCCAGCTCCGAAATCCCGGCAGGCCCGGGTCAAATGTCTGTCCACAATTCCCGAAACTGCTGGGAAATACCTAACCTCGATTGTCAATGCTCAACCCGCGGTTAAAACGCCGGTTTTAGCTGATCCGCGCGATATGTGCAGTGCAGTTCTTCTCTAGAGACCTTTATGCATTCGGAGAGAAACTCCTAGCGACGTCGTGCTTACTCATAATGCAGGGATGGGTTTGAAATTGTTTATATTGTTTTTGGGCACCTAGGACTACGTTTAGAATCACTTGGAAGTCATAAATGATGGCTATGGCGCGTTTGATCGAGTTTGTCGCGATGGAAGTGTCGCCAAAGTGTGTTCCCGTCTCAGTGAAAAGGGATTTTGGGAGCTGATGGGCGTCTCCGTGCATCAGGACCTCGGCAAGGCCTTTAATCCCGTGCATTATGAAGTCACTTCCAACGTGACAGTCTCCTGATAAGCGACACCGCGCAAAGAGTTGACGGAACTAATACCGGTGGGAAAAACGAAGGGAAAGGTATAGGGAAAATGTCCAATCTCAGGGGAGAATCGGGATGATCCAATTATGTTAATTCCATCGACATGCTCTTTGTTGTGTCCCTCCCCGGAGTGAGTAATGGCGTCGCCGGGCCTCGGGAAAATTTCGAAGTGGTGCACGCCCCATCTGCAGCTTAATGAGAACGGAGAAGAGGCAGCCGGGATAATCTGCTGGGAAGTGAGACAAACAACGGGGAACCTGGAAGTCGCGGCCAGGGTGGCACGATCTCAGGAAGGGAGGGAAAGAGGGGCGGACTTCTCAAACTAACGAAGAGGAGCAGCCCCGAAGAAGAGACAACGCCACCAGCGCCGAATTACGCGTTAACCTAACCTACATTCGCGATTCCATTCCTTGGATAGGAACCTCTCGAGTCGATTCCACTCAACGGGGGAGAATAAAGTCGTTAATTAATCAGCCACTCGTTTAGGCCGCTTTTTTAGAGAATTCGTAGGGTCTTTGTGAGGTCTTTAAGGCCTACAGTCACTTGTTACCGAGTCGCATTTCTATTTATTATACCAGATCAAAGCAATCGGATCTTAAAGGATGAAATCCATTTCATTGAGCCTCTCTCGATTCGAGGAAATATTCCGTTGGTTCGATGAATTCTTTTTCTCAGCCTAGTCAAGATGGCGGCACGTGGGGGTGCTCGTATGCATACGTGCCTAGGGATGAGCATTACCGTAGAAGCTACATTGAACGCGCCATGTAGAGGCGGAGAGGCGGTATATAGGACGTAGACGCGTAAGACAATGGAGGCGGGAGGAAATGAAATTTATATTAATTCCCGCAGCCGTCGCCTACTCGTAACAAGAGGGGCGCCGGTCGTGGAAACGCGCCCGAGGGACTCCACTCGGAAGGGCTGCCTCCACCTACGGGCCGCAATTCCCGGCCGAATTACCAGAGATAACCGCCATTAATCCTTTCCGTCCTATCGACGGGACGATTCGTCCAGACGCCGAGCACTTTGCAGCTCTTAACGCGTCTTTAAGGTGATACCAAAGTGCCAAATGTACGTGTCAAAGTTTCAGGCAGTCCGGTCCAACACCCTTTTAAAAAGTGGCTTATTCGAATCTATGGATCTGAGGGAGGGTTTCACTTCACCTTAATATCCTGGCCATCTCCGGGATTAATTCCCGAAGATGTAGTATCAGTCTGAAACGTATCGGAAGTGAGAGCGGAATATAAATTTCCTTTCCGATGCTCTTACTTCGTACAGCCGTCGCCACGCTCATGGCGTCCTCCATCGTTTCGCGTTGTTCATCCCCCTACACGTATGCATACGCGCGTTTCCCCTCGAACATTCCCATATCGAAATCTCGTTCGACCTCCCTGGTAGGCGCTGAAAGCGGATTTCCTCCCGAAGAGACACGCGGTGCGTTTCTTCTCCGAGGATTACGGAGGGATAACTTCGATCTGCAAGTGACGGAGAAGTAAAGGGAGACCATGCACCAAATCGTATTTGAAACTTCAGTATGTGATCATGAAGGCCCTAGGAAAGAGCGTGGTGCTCGTGAAATTGCATTTTTTAATACAAAATCCCTTCCCCCAAAACGCGGAGGGACAAAACTCCGGCATCCGCGCCCACCAACGTTCCTTCGGCATCCGTTTCTTTTCACCGAGGGTTCCGCCCATCCCGAGGCATTCAATGGGTGCCTTTAGGGTTGCCGAAGGACCATCCAGCCGCAGAACACGAAGGCGGCCATTCTTGGGGCAAATCCATGGCCGACATTACGGTCACGCGCGAGCGCCATCAGTACCATGAACGGCACCAGGTTTACAGCTTAAGCAGGACGTTCCAGGACTCCGTCACGCCTGGAACCGGACATAAACCCTTCTCCGTCGCAGATTCCGGCCACGGGATGCGGAATGCGGCAGCCGCAAGGTCTAGGAAGTCCGCAGACGGAAACGCGACCTGGGGTCAAAGAGAAGGATGATGGTGGTGGCGCGTTGGGAGCTGATCTATCGCCCTTAATAAAGGATGAGCCGCATAATCGGCAGGATTTCGACGATCCGGGGCGTCTTATCTAGCAAAGGGAGGAGGCTGGGGCGAATCATCCCTTAAGGCGATGCGAAAGTGGCGTTACAGAAGCCCCGATGGTACTTTCCTCCTAACAGGGTGTTACCGAATCGTTCCAAGCTTCACAACGTGAATACGGAGGCTGCAAGGAATGATTCCCATGAAACTTTATATTTTAAAAATGTCTTAATAAATTTAAACCAAGTATCAGGACCTTCCTTACACCCTCCATATACACGTTGCAAAGCTTGAAACGAGAAAATTGTCATGAACGATTGACCCCTCAACTCTCACACCCCCTTGATCCATAGATTGGGGCGTGGACGGTGTTGGGGTACCGGTTGGAATAATTAAAACTTGGCGATTGTACATTCGTCGAGTGGGGGCTCTAATTAAAACGCACTGTTTATATTCTTATCACGAAAGCGCTTTCCTTGTCCATCCCCCCCGGGGGGGCTTTCTTGCGCAAACTTTGTATTACTCGTTAGACGCTGGCCAGCCCCGGCGGAAACACGTGCGTAAACAAACGTTCGTTTCGCCGTTACGTCACTTCCGCTCCGGCTTCTTAATTTCCTCCGGCTCGTTGCCGCCCCCCCTCCGTCAGTTTCCTTCTAGAAACTGCGGAGGAGGGAAAATGGAACGCCAGAAGGAACACGCCAGCAATCGGATTTGCTGGAGATTTTCATTTCGCGCCGTAAGTCGCCGGGACGTGCCCGTAAGGGCTGCAGCCCCGAGCTAAGAAATTACGACGCCAATACAAATTGTAATTGTATGTAAAGTGAGCCGGAAAAGAATGAGCTCGCATATTTTACGCTTAGCGCCGCAGTTAGTTGCCTAGGCGCATTCGGGTCTGCGCAGGAACACGTCCAGAGTAGTTGGTGTTGGGGCGGAAACTTTACGTTTCTGGGCTCCGACGTGTATCGGCGACCTACCACCTTGGGACGGGACTTGGGCTTGAAGGTGGCGCCCTAATAAAAGCCGTAGACAAGGTCGTTACATAGCCAGACCCACCTGTCTTCGGGCAACCTTCCTCACCAACACTACAAACTAAGATATCCGCCTCCGCCGTATTAACAAGCACATTTTACATTTCATTGCGCCACTTAAGGCGAAGTGAACCACGTCGAGAGATTTCATCGAGGTAGATTCGCATGTCCCTTTTTCCATTTCCAAGCGCTCTCAAAAAAGGATATCCAATATATCAGGGCAATCCCTCCCAATCGACTATTAGTATCGAGGAGAGCGGACATAAAAAGCTCCTTCCGTTCTCCAGTCCCAGCCCTCGGAACTCGCGAGGTGGACGCGCCTGATCGGCGCCATCTTGCGCGTCCTCGCCCCCCACCCATTGTCTCCGCCCCTCCCTTGGACGTGTGCGCCTGGCGAACTTTATATTCCGCATCTCTCCCGCACTCGGGCCGAGTAGCGAACTAATTAAAGAATACGTCGAAGCCGGCGCCACGGTCTGCATGTTTCATGGAGGCCGCGGCCAAAGCCGTGCGGTTTTGCGGCGAGTTGGGGGCGGGTTCGCGTGGTTCAGGGTGGGTCCGCTAGGGCGCGGCCTCTCCGATTTTTCCCGCTCGAACCTCGTGGAGCCACCGGGGCGGAATATCAAACGCTACGTCGGATGTCCCTGGAAATCAGAGGCACGTCGACGGGGCCGCGCAAGGCGCGCGAAGGGAGGCTTGAAATATCGCGATGGTTTGATTTCCGAGCCGGAAAACCAAAGCTCTTCACGTATTTGTCGAGCCACTCGCCGCATACGAATGGGCTCGCAGGTGCGTGCCCGCTTATGGCCGCGGACCCGGACACGACCCGAGTACGTATCCCCAGTCGCGAGCCCTGGTTTATCCACAGTCAATAAGGGCGACTTGTCAGCATGAATACCAAAGCGGAATCTCCGCGTACTCCGGCCACATCGACATAAATATGGACGGGGCCGTTCGCTCCCATTGATGGGCCCTAGAGGAACAGGTTAGGTTAGATTAGGTTAGGATGGGCTCTGCACTGACTGATCCGTAGACTGACTGGATTGCCAACTCCTACTCCCTCTGTATAAACTGGGACCGGATCTGGTGAAAATGACGAAAGGGAGCACCTCCTAAGATTTTGTGACCTTCAATGTGGTGAAAATGTGAGGAATCTCACTTCTCGTGAGACTACTCCACCAGCCCCAGTCCAGGTGGAATACAGATCAGAGGAGGAAGGCACCAGGAAGGCATAGGTGTCAGGAATCCTGCCTCGGTATGCGTGAGTGGACCTCGGGCGGACTCTCCACCTGGACAACGACCCACCCGAAGCAGTTCCATTCGATTTGATCGGGTCTTCAAGAGGGGGGGAGTTTTGATCGATTTATCGGCAACCTGGGAAGCTTCTCTGACTTGCCGCGAGGAACGAAGAGGCCACAGCTTCGGGAACCGAGAAATCCTTCCCGGGCGGCGATAACTTCGGCGAAGTGTCGCTTAAAGCGTCGCGCTTTTGGAAAAAGTGGGCAAACTTCCTCCCGAAGGAGCTTATCCTCGCGGGTCGTTAGCCCCCGCCCCTCGGGCTGGGTTTGCATGTGAGAAATTCGATGCGACATTCGGGCGGACACTTCTGCAGGAACTTTCTGAAGCTGCCTGGAGTGGGACTTGGGACCTGACCCGACGTCGACTGTAATCCCTGGGGAGCCGGCTTTATTTATTTTGATCTCTCCTCCCGGGTCTTGTTCCTATCTACCTTCCACCTTTTGGCCACCCCCACACCCTGAACGCACGCAAATCGGACCGTGAATCGGCGCCAGGGTTCGCTGATCTCTGATGGACCTCCTTCTGGGTCCAGCCAAGGTTTCGTTGGACACCAGCGAAAGTAGAATCGTACGTTTGATCATCGCCTGGGAAAAAGTGTTGCCGTGTCCATTACAGATGATCTAGTGAATGGAAATCATCGTCGAGAGCACCATTCGTCAGGGTCGCCCGGCCAGACTTCGGCAGATCCATCAGGGGTCCAAAGCCGACGGACACACCTAAGACTCGACAACCCAGACAGACCCGATGTCTCCAGTCTGCTCGTCTCCTTCCGGTCCAGACCTCCATCCCTCGTCTCCTCTTCGTGGTCCCTTCCGCCCCCGAGACGTATCCACCCTTCGCTTAGGACGGATAAAGAAAACCGTTTCAATTTCCCTAATGCTGCCCACCGTCTCGCTCTTACATTACTCCCCGTCACTTTCCTTTATTTGTCTCTCTCCTTCGGGGGTGGCATCCCTTTTTCAGTCCAGCCCGAGCCGTCCTTACCAGCGTCCGCTGGCTCCATCCCTCCTCGTTCCCAGGCCCGGTTCCTTCTTTTTTCTCAGGACCAGCCAGGGGGAGTCTGGTCCTCCATCTCCCGGCATCGATTTCAATTCCGCGAAAATCTGCGGTTGACCCGTATACCCTGGAGCGGATTTGACTCCCAGGTCCCGGTTCGGAGTAATCCTCGTCGGGTTCCCTCGACACTCCAGTTCGATTGCGTAAAGTACCCTCCTTTTACTACTCGGAAGAGTTACCGGGCTAGTTAAAGGAGAGAGTACTGGGCAATGACGCGTTGGATGCCACTTGGCCCTCTTTGGTCCCCAGTAATTTCGGTGCTGGTCGTCCGGGAACCCCAGAGGGTCGCCGGCTGAGTTTTGACCTAAGCCCCAGCTAATGAAAGGAATATATCATCGGAATCGCGGTGAAATCCGTTTCTCCTATTACGACAAACGCCATTACCGTCCTGACGGCCTCCATTAAAGGCCAGTCGCACTTCCGTGGTGATATAGGCGATACCTCGACTCCTAGTGGGCGTTATACATGGATTCTGGCCTCGGGGACGCCGTCGAAGCCACTGGGGGCATCCTGGCTTTGATAATTCCTTGCTTTAGTGCTTGGCCTCTCCTAATTCCCGCCGAACTTGCTCGCTTTTGACTCCCTGCCGATACCCTTCCGTCCTAATCCTAAGACGCGGTATTAAGGCGATATGAAAGCACCATCCGAGGGGATAAGGCTTTTCGCCGAACTGGGTGTAACCGAACCGTTTCATACTTGACAACCTTAATGTGGAGGCTAGAAGGAAGGTCCCGACACCGGAGAAATTTCATTTTTCCGATTTTCCAAACCAATTAGCGGGGCCGTTGGTCTCGTTGTTGGTCCCCAGGAGGCGGCACACGTGTCGCCGTCCATCGGGGGGCTATAAAGTTAAATCAGCACTAACTGGGGGGATTAATATCGGCACTCGAGTCACTATCAGGGTGATTAAGTCACCGGAGGGGTGCGCTTGTCCCGCAGCCGAGGACCACGGTGGAAACGATACGTCGGATGCCGAGAAATAAGGGAGGTTGCCGGAGAACAGAGGATATCGAGGGCTTCCGAGGAGGTCGAGGGGTGGGCCGCGGTTTTAATTAAACCCCCATTGAGCTCGATATCGGGTGGGGTTAATAAAACCGCCGAAACGTCTTGGGTAAGGAACTCGCGAACGCAACTGTATCGGGGATGGCACTCGAGGGGACTCTCGATCGCTGCTTTCCAGGACTTTTAATTAATTCCCCGAGCGGATGAATCCGCCCATTTTTCTTTTTCTGGACGACATTTTACATTGACATGGTTGCTCTATTTTTTTTTTTTTTTTTTATTATGAACTTCCACGCATAACTTCAATACGCCGATCCAAAATTGGACGTCGATATTGCGGATCGTTGATGGTCACAAAGAAACTCGACAGAGGTTCGCCCCAATTGTCTTTTTTCCTAAATCGCATTTTGCATGTGCTTTTTTTGTGGAAGCCTCTGTGAACGATGGAACGGGCGATTTGAAATCGAACGATGAGTTCGCTTTTTAGGGGTCGATTGTAGTAAAGAAACTCGGTAGAGTCTCGCGCCAATTGTCTTTTTCCTAAATCGCATTTTGCATCTGCTTTTATGTGGAAGCCTCTGTGAACGATGGAAACGGGGATTTTAAATCAAACGAAGAGTTCGCTTTTTAGGGGTCGATTGTAGTAAAGAAACTCGGTAGAGTCTCGCCCCAATTGTCTTTTTCCTAAATCGCATTTTGCATCTACTTATATGTGGAAGTCTCTGCGAACGATGGAACGATTTGAAATCCAACAATGAGTTGACTTTTTAGGGGTCGATTGTAGTAAACAAACTCGGTAGTGTCTTACGCCAAATACATTTTCAGCCTCTCTTCCTTAGAACCTTGCACTCGAATATTAAAACGTCGAGGAGCGCATTAAATTCTCGTATTTCTCTTTTTCCCTCTCCGAGCCGTTTCTTATCCGATATTTCTGAATAAACGGCGATTAGAGCGCCGAGTGACTGCCGGAAGCCCCGGAAACGCGAAGGAGGTTGCGGGGGGCGTAAAAGCTGCGAGATAATCCTCGGATTAGACCTTCCAAAGTGAAAAATCCCTTTCGAGTTCGCCGCCTTCGCTGCTCGAGCTTCTCCTCGGTGTATTAAAAATATTTCACGTACAGGATTAAGCCGCTGCCAAGCTAATGCGACCGGCTTGAAGCCGCCATTAGCGTGCACTCCCTAAAATGGACGCGAACCCACAAAACTCCAGTTTACGCGAAAAGTCCCTCAAGATATATTAAAGCACCACTTAAGGTCTTATCAAAAATTGTATATATATATGAAAACGTCAAAATGTTGATATAATACTTTTCTCCTGGGTGCACCGAATCATTTGAAACTTTATCAGGAGATTATAGAGGCCCTAAAGAAGGTCTGGAAACTCCTGAAATTTTATATATCGAAGAAAAAGAGAAACTGTCCCGGACCAGAGCCAAAAAAAGAATGTTTCTGCAGAGAATTAAATTTTCCAAAGTTTCAGGACCTTTATTAGGGCCTCCATAATAGATATTCTGACGTTTTAGGTTCATAAAATGACCCTTTCATATCACCTTAACGCTTTGGTTACTAAGAGCCCCTAAAGGCGCCCGTCGTTTGGTCCAATATCGCCTGCACGGTCAGATGAATTTCGCCCATATGTCGAAATGGCTCCGTGTACAAAGGGTTAAGGTGACATGAAATGGTTATTCCATATAAATAAAACGTAAAAGTGTTGATGAAACTCTTCTCACTGTGCTTCACTTCACCTTAACCCTTTGGCTACTAAGAGCCCCTAAAGGCGCCCGTCGTTTGGTCCAATATCGCCTGCACGGTCAGACGAATTTCGCCCTTACGTCGAAATGGCCCCGTGTACAAAGGGTTAAATATGTAAAGTTAATTAGAGTAGAGATTAATAGAAGCTATCGGTCTAGATGGGGGAAAAGAGAAGGAAAGAGGGGCGGCTGATAATCCCAGTTTGATGCCTCGTTAGTCTCACGAGAGGAGGTTGAAAGTGAGGTTAGAAAAAGTCGGAAGGCGGAAAGGGCGCATTTGCATGTTACGCGAGTCGGCCGATAGGGCGCTCCCGTGGGAGTCTCTACGTAAGAGACGAGTCCCTGGTCTCTTTAAGTTCGCCCGACGCTCGGTTTAGCACACTTCGAAGAGAAAAGCCGACTCGGCCCTTGGGATGGCTAATTCTAATTAGAAGAGCCAATATCGATGCCAGTGCGCAAGCGCTCCCACGGCAATCGTTGGATTATAATACTCGACCTCTCTAGAAGACCGTTTCCACTTTTTATTGCCCCTGGATTAGCGACTTCCACTTTACCGAGGGAAATCCTTAAGGTGATGTGAAAGGGTCAGCCTAAATATATAATATTGGGTGTACCACGTTAAGGTGAAGTGAAACCCCCTCAAATCAACGAATTAGAATAAAATACATTTTTTTTTAAGGGCATTGGACCAAACTCCGCAACTTTGACACGTTTAGAATTTGGATTTTTCCTAACAATTTTTTTTATTAGCCCTGGCTGGATCCAATATGGCGTCGAGCTCTCATATTTCGATCAATATACAATTATTCAAGGCTCTGATATGAGAAACGAAAGGGTCAGGACAATTTTACGAGAATTTAGAACACTCTGATAATTGATAAACTCGCATTTAAACGAGATAAAGGCAAAAAAAGTGTTGTATGCGCTTCTGTGGTAAGACGATGGGAATACCAGGTCTCGGAGTGAACATTTAATTGACCAGGAAAATCACAGATGGCGCAGGGGGTCCCTCTGCAGTCACTTAGGACCTCAGAAACCATGAATCCAGGGGATTTCTCAAGTTTTCCTTCGATTTCTTTATAATTATCGAACGAAAACGACATATGGAGCATGCCATTTAGTACAATACCCAATATAATTCGACACAGCGGTAAATATAAAAACCAACGTCGGCGACGTAGGTATTTAGAAGAACCTTCCTCACCAACGTCGATCAAGTTCCTCGTCCTAAGCTGATTTCCTTAGTTTCAATTCCCAAAACCTCTCGAAATCCCTGGATAGGGGTATATCGGAAAGGGTGGCTCGGAAGTTTTTCATCTCTCTCGCAGGTTTTCCACCTCTTTTGTAACATGAACCGAGATTTAGCTTCCGAGTTGCTCGCCGAAGGGCGCTCTGGTTGGAAAAATCTCGCGAATCAACCCTCCTGGGGGTAGATCGGCGATAAATCACACCCCGCGGATTTCGCCGAAGGAAAATCTGCGGGCGACCTTAATCCCTCTTGGCGTGCGATCGCTCTTCCGGGGAAAGCGTTGCGCCGCGTTTGTTGATTTAGATTGGTGGAGGATTTCAGGTCGGCACAGAAGTCGCATTAACTCCCCAGCAGTTAAAAATCCCTTGTTAAGGGAATATGAAAGCGCTAAGAAATTTATTAATATCCTATAAAACTGCGCAGGAAGTGTACCAAACGTATCGCTCATAACCTTGAGCTGGTTTCAGTTTTAGGTTTCAATATAACCCTCTCGCAAGCAGAGAACATACCGAGTCCTGTTGTACCGATCTAGTCCAATCCAATTGCAATAGTTTCTTGCGATTTGGATTACTAAATGGTAATTACAGTAACGATTCCGCGGGAAATCGGACAGCCGGATTCGAGCGGGAGGACAAGAAGTCGGTAATTATTCCGGGGCCGCGAGGAACGGCAGTCCGGAGGACTCGACTCCGTCGATAAAACAGGACTCGCACATCACCCTCTGCGGAAAAAGCATACAGCGTGCGGAACAAATAGGGTCCATGATGTGCGGACATAGATCTCCGGTCCAGAGTCGTCTCCGGGGCTGTCGCTTTATCGCCGACAAAACGGGCACTCGTTAACCCCATAAAACACGGGAATCCATAACGAAGGGAGACTCTTGCCATTTTTATACGCCGCGAGGAGAGTTATGGGGCTTTAAACGAGTGTTATAATGACCGGCAGGGCGGCGTTGATTAAAAAAAGCTTTAGCGCCACGGCCAGGGATAATAGCAACTGCGCATGCGCCCTCGCAGGGGCGACCTAACCTCGCTTTGGCTCCGTTCCGGAATCGCCGCCATCGGGACTTCCATTCGAGCCGGTTTTTTAATAACATTACCCGAGCTCCGGTGTAATATGTCCGCTTGTCCGTCATGGGGTGGATTCACCCCGTTTATATAATCCAGGGTTTAACGGCGACCTGGGGGTGAGAAATATTTTTCGGACTTATGAAGACCGCTTCATGGGTTGCCGGGGTTGTGATCAGCCAAATCGATTTGGGTCTTACAGTCCAAAAGCCGTAGGGGAATCTTTTTTACCGACGTCGATCAAATTCTGTCCACTTGTTTCGCTTCGCTTTTATTCCCGGGGCCGTTTACACCGCCGGATTTACGGGGCGGTGGGCGGAATGAGCCCGGCCGATGGATGAGTCGCTGCGCGGATGTATCACTCATCAATTATCCTAATTAGCGCCAGTAAAATTCGGTCTTACAGTCCAAAAACCGTATAGGAATCTTTTTTTACCGACGTCGATCAAATTCTGTCCACTTGTTTCGCTTCGCTTTTATTCCCGGGGCCGTTTACACCGCCGGATTTACGGGGCGGCGGGCGGAATGAGCCCGGCCGATGGATGAGTCGCTGCGCGGATTTATCACTCATCAATTATCCTAATTAGCGTCAGTCAGCCGACGGGAGACCCGTGATGGATGGCAATGGACTCGAAAAATCTTGTCGGGTGGCGCTCCGTGCACCTCCCGGTAATCCTTCGCAGATTTGTTGCTCCAACTGGCAGCCATTATTACTCGACGCGACAGTAAGCCGTGACGGATGGTCGGGCTTCATGGCAGAACGCCGAGAAATATTCTTCGAGAATTGCCGGCCAAAAGCTGTTACACCTTCACCCAGACCTTCGTAATTGCCCTTTGCCAGTCATACAATAACACAGTTACATGGTACGCGTTACGTTTCCGGATGATGCAATCGGCGTCGTTTGTTACAGGATTTTAGATTAGGTGATGATGATCAATTCCTATCCTCCATTTCGGTCTGGAAGGCTATTAATCGGTTTTGCGATACCCCTGATCGCCATTTACTACCAAATCCGTCGGTAGATAAAATGTTAAGGTGATGTGAAAGTGGCATCGAAGAGGTTTTTGTTTATAAAACTTTTCTCCCAACTCGATTTACCGAATGGTTTGAAACTTTACAACGTGAATAGGGAGCCTATAAGGAAGGTCCTGAAACTCATGAAATTTGATTCAGTGAAGTCAACTTTAATAAGGCCATCTATACATATCTGAGAAGTGAAATCGTTGGAAAAAGGATTCCCCGAGTTGGGGGTACCGATTAGTTTGAAATTCCACCACCTGGCTATGGAGGCCCTAAAGTGGGCCCCGAAGCCCATGAAATTTCATTTTTCATCAAAAATTTCCGCATCGTCGTCGAAGACTGCCAAGACTCTTAAAAAAATTATTAGTTTGAAATTCCACCACCTGGCTATGGAGGCCCTAAAGTAGGTCCCAAAGCCCATGAAATTTCATTTTTCATCAAAAATTTCCGCATCGTCAGAATTCCTCATTTCATTTGAAGTCGAAGACTGCCAAGACTCTTAAAAAAATGAGGGGAAAAAATCCCAACCCCTAGCGCTATCGCTAAAGCGGTGCCGGACAGCTCGGGCCCCGGGAATGGCATCAATTAGAGAGGGCGCTAGGGGTTAAAAAATAAAAAGCAAATATGTCGATTGCGGTCCCGTCCCTCTCTCTCTGGAAAGCACTTATCGGATCCGCAGGCCCGGCGTCCATATTCGATTGATCTCGTTTGCTTGCTCGCGTACGTGCACCCGGTTTTGTCGCCCACACGAGGAGCACCAGGAGTGACAAGACCACGGATGGTTCCCATCCGGGTAGGACGAGGGTGTGGGCGAGAGGTCTGCGGTATTCCGCCTGGACGAGAAAGGGGTGGAAGAGAGAAGGAGGGTGCCAAAGGGCCAGGGGCGAGAGAGGGATGGGAGAGATTCGGCGGATCAGCCGCTAGAGGGAGAGGGAGTCGATCAGGGGGTGGGAAAGAAAGGGGTGGCAGACAGCCCTCCACCAGGCATCAGCAAGCGCCATAACAATGTAAAGTTGTTAAGCCTCGTCCCGTTCATTGGATAGCGGGGTCAATCGATTCCCCGTCTTCGGCTCTCTTGCGTAAAGAGAGAAAGAAATTACTTCCTACCCTGGGAAAAAGGAAGTGCCATTGAATCATAGGAATTGTTCTTACGAACGCGGGGAAAGGACATTTGCATATTCAACTACATGTTTTACCACCTTAAGGGGGTGAGCAACTGGCAGTCGAGGGCTCAACTGTTTATGAAACTCTTCCCTGAGGTAGGGTGCGTGTGATTCTTCGAAACCCCATTTTTTTTTCCCCGGAAATTTGGAAAGTCCTGACACCCGTGAAATTTCATGAGTATCGGGACCTTCCTCACAGTCTCCGTGTTCATGTTGTTAAGTTTAAGAGAATTTGGTACACCCACTTTGGAGAAAAGTTTCATAAAAGAGACCTCTTTGACGCTTTCAGATCGCCTTAAGCATGGGGCTGTATTGCAGGTTGTTCGCAATAGCACGTCGGTCGCACGGACGTTTATGTCGGCATAAGATAGAAGGTGCCGAGGGGCCGCTGGGGGGAGGACAAAGGGGGAGAGCCCATTACTCCTGGCAATTATGACGCCCTTTGAACTCCTTCCGCGGCCAGAAACTGCTCGCCCCGCACATGACGCGTACCGACCCGGGTGCATCCTGCACTCCCCGATGAACCCACCGCCGGAAGCGGAACGTATTCGTTACGATCACGTGCCCGCTCGTTAATGTTCGACCAATTGCCCGATCGCTTTCTTTCGAACTGGATGAAAAAAATTGAAATTCCAAGGGCGTCAGGACCTTCCTTATAGCCTCCATGTTCATGTTGTAAAGTTTCAAACGATTCGGCACATCCAGTTTGGAGAAGTTTCAAAAACGAGACCTCTTTGACGCCACTTTCACATCGCCTTAATCCTATCTCGTATGGTGTTCAATGAGTGATCATACAACCGAGGAGCTATTCGCTCGGCTCGAGACTTCGCCTCTCGAACCGATATCGCGTGGAACAATTTCTAGATTAAGGCTAACGATCTCTAGGAGGAGGTCCTTAATAAGGACCTTGAAATGTGTGGTGGCCACGAGAAGCTACGCCTTCGACATTGCTCGGCCTGCATGCCGTGTAATCGCGTCCTAACCCCCCGATAACCACGTGTTCTCGGTGCATTAAGGCACATACTCGAGTAATTCCGGCCTGGTAATTGCACTTATCCCAGCAGCGATAGCACGGAGAAAATTTTGCTACGCGGCAATTTCCCTGCTAGTGGGTTAATATAGGCAGAATTAATACGCTAGAGTTGGGTCGGCCGCCATTTTGGTTGGGAACGCGATCCCAGACCAACGTCGTAAGACCCTGAGGAAAATTTCGCCATCGCAGATCCCAGTCCCTGCAGATTTTCCGCGATTTCCCCACGGCCGGTGTCAAGTTAATGCGGTGCGGCGAGCAGGACCGCACACGGATTCCGCGTTGGCCATGTTGGCCAGGAGTACATGTTGAACAGATACCAATGGGTACGAACGGATATCAACGGATATCAACGGATATCAATGGGTACCAACGGGTGCCAACAGATATCAACGGATATCAATGGATATCAACGGATTTCAATGGATACCATCGGGAACCAGCGGGAACCAACGGGTACCACCAATGGGTACCAACGGATACTAACAGATACCAATTGGTACCAACGGATATCAACGGATACCAAGGGATATCAATGGGTACCAACGGGTGCCAACGGATATCAACGGATATCAATGGATATCAACGGATTTCAATGGATACCATCGGGAACCAGCGGGAACCACTGGGTACCAATGGGTACCAACGGATACTAACAGATACCAATTGGTACCAACGGATATCAACGGATACCAAGGGATATCAATGGGTACCAACTGATACCAGTGGGTACTAATGGGTACCAATGGATACCAACAGATACCAATCGGTACCAATCAATGGATACCAATGCATACCAATGCATACCAATGTATACCAACGTATACCATCGTATACTAACGGGTACCAACGGATACCAACACCGAATGCTCTGCCGAGCGTTAATCCGCACTGGGTGGACAGTCGTCGACGTTGTAAACGCGTCCTGGTCCGTGATAGGGCATTCCTGCGGCTCTTTGTCACTCGGCGTGCCCATCCAGGAACGTCCAGGAGCTTTATTCCGCGCTTCTGCTCGGCTTTGCCCCTCGACTCGCATTAAATCTGGCTTTAGTTCTTTCGCCTCCGGCGGCAGAAACGTCGATTCTCGATTTAACCTCGCCTCCATACTTCTGTCCAACCGCAGGCGTACCTTTTAGCTTGAAAAAAAGGAGGTGTTCAATTCAACCGGTATATATTCATTTATGTGCGTTCATGGCAGACTTTTGACCCTAACATAACCTAGAATTTGGTCAGAAGAAATTCCGTGGAGAGGTTCTTTTGGAGTATGATCGCTGCGACTGTTGACATTTTTCCGTTCTGTTTTCCGAAGCTCAGGGCACGGATTAAGAAGTTTATCCCTCGAGTAATTCCCCGGCGGTAATTCCACTTATTCCGGGAGAAAATTTCGCGATCGCTGCCTCTCCAGCTTTTCCGCAATTTCCCTGCGGATGGCGCCAAGTTAATACGGTGAAGTGGGTAGGGCCGCACGCGTTTTAACCGTCGCGAATGCGGCCGCGGACGAGCATGCGCCACTTTGTCCAACGCGAAACCGCACACCACCGGCGGCCGCGGTGCAAGTGTGTCATCCTGGTAAAACAGCGCCCTTTAAAGTTCAGAACGCTCCAATTTGGTAAACCGTTCCCTCCTCTGAACTCGTTCCACCGCCGCGGTGGAATTACCCTTCGCGGTTTCCTCCTAAATCCATTTTTACTTCCCACCGACCCCGCGGCCATTTTGGATGGCGCGTCGACTACGAAATGTCCCTAATAATGTGAAGTGCTTTTCTAGCGTACCATCCCAAGCCTCTACATGGCCGTTTACACTGGTGGATTACTAAATCCAGGCCTTTAAGACGGGTAACCAAGTGATCGGCGTAAGCTAAGACGCGTTCTCCATAGTTCAAGGCGCCTGCGACCGACGCGACACCTCGCGGACGAATAAAGCATTCCTCTAAAGTCCCGTACACAATGCGCGACCGGCAGGGCCAATGGATTCGGGCTCGATGAAATTAAAACGTAATTCCGCCTCTGGTAATCTCGTCCGTGGGTGCGTTAAGAGCACCTCCACACAGCGCGGGAGGTTATTTGCATATTTTAATCTACTGGCAAAAAGTCGCTCGGCTCTAGTTTTCCCATTAGTCTCTCGGCTCGCGTCGCGCCATGGAAACTCGCCGACCCCCGCCTCTCTCTTCCTCTCTTACCTCAATGGCGGGACACGGCGTCGGCAGATTCGTATCATTAGTGGATGTCGGAAAAGTTTTACTCTTGCCTCGAGAGGATATCGCGTGGAAACAGGCAGCCGGAGTTTATCGCGAGTCCCCTGGGAGGGACAGTACGTAAATATACGGGTTTACAGGGGGACCACTCGACCTCTGTATCAGGGGACCACCATTTCTTACAAGAGGGGTGGTTAGTGCCAAAAATCCCGATATTCGGAAACGGTGCTAATATCGGGATTTTTGGCACTAATCAACTAAAGAGACGTAACTTTTTTCGCGCAGATAGGGCTAGTTTACCCTGAGCACTCGGTGCGCGTACCGAAGGCGTGGATTTCTTAAACCATCAGTGTAAACAGCCATTTATCGTCGTGGGACGGTACCCTGGAAACGTGCGCATCGTACCGTCTTGGTATTCTATTGTTTACACTGGTAGTTTGATAAATCCTCGCCTATATCAATTGCACGTGGTCAGTTACGCGAGCGGAGATTGCAAATGGCTGCCGAGAAAGATGGCGGTGGCATTAGTTGTCTCATCTCACGCTCGGCTGGGCTCGCCTATCGATTCGGCTCAAGATAATGCGAGCGCCGCTTAGTCCAATTGCGATTCGCGGTTATTACGCCGAGTTTATCACGGAGCCGATAAGGGCCGCGGTCTGAGACGGGGTCAAGAAATTTCTCCTCGGATACCGACATCGAGCTCCGTTAATTGGCCGCGTATATCACGAGGCACGGTGAGATTCCGCCGGGATATAATTCACCGAAAATGGCGGCTTCCCCGCGTCGTTTCTTCCCCTTCGGCCTAAACCGACGGTGGAAACGGCTCCTCCATCCTGCTCCATCACCGGCACCTTAAGTCCCGCCCAACGCGCGACGTTTGTCCGCCTTCCGCTGGAGCGCGCCGACCGCTCGACCGGAAAGTCCCTCCGTGCGCCTAGTGGGAAAAACCCCCCAGAGAAATCCCTAGCTTGATTCTAGTAGAATCGGGACCATTTTGATATCACTGGAAATGGAGTTTCCATGTGTGCGCCGTTCCTCGATCAGTTGGAAATACACCCGCACGAAAGGGCTAGGGACTTTTCGCTAATGTTGCGCTTCCACCGTCCTCCATTTGGAAGTCCCTAGATTCTCTTTCCAGTGCTCCTGTAGCTTCACGGAGCAGTATTTCGGAACGCAGCTCACAGTTTGAATAGTTAGTCATTTAGTGCCGAACCCACGGTTAACGAAAGCTCGGATACTAATTGAAAAGATGCGGAGCGAAGTTTGCGAAAGGAAAGCGATCTCCCGTCCGCTCGCTCATTTGCTGGTTGGCTGCCAGCGGCGCTAGGGGAAACGGCCGGCGCTCATTAAATCGTTTGTTCCCCACCGGCGGCGCCACTGCACCCGCTGACCAGTCGACGCGCCGCAAAATATTCCGCGAATTTCCCAACCGCGCCGCGTGAGATTGTTTCGCGGTCGGGATGGAATCGGGATCCAGGTTGCACCGGATTTACGGCAAGTGCCCGTCCCACGGGAACTATAACTCGATTCTGGAACTCCCCAGGGATGACTTTTCCCCCAGCACGCAGTTTGGAGAAAAGTTCGATGAATATCTCGACGTTTACACATTGAATGACCCTTTCTAATCACCTTAAGGTTAAGTGAAACCTCCTTCAAATCAGTCGATTCAAACACAACACTTTTTTTAAAGGGTATCAGACCAAACTGTCCTAAACATTGACACATTACTCCTGATCATCTAAGAATTGTCCCGACACATTCAAAATTTGGATTTTTGGACAAAATTCTTTAACTTCGCCCAGACCAGAACCGAAATGGCGTCGACCTCTTATATTTCGATCGATATACAATTACCGAAGGCTCTGATATGAGAAACGAAAGGGTCGGGACAATTTTACGACAATTTAGAACACTCTGGTAATCGATAAACTCGCATTTCAACGGGATAAAGGCATAAAAAGTGTTGTATGCGCTTCTATGCCAAAACGATGGGAATACGAGGTCTCGGAGTGAAAATTTACTTGACCTGGAAATCACAGATGGCGCAGGGGGTCCCTTTGCAGTCAATTAGGGCCTCAGAAACCATGAATCCAGAGGATTTCTGGAGTTTCACTTCGATTTCCTGATATTTTTTGTACAAAAACGACATATGGAGTATGCTATTTAGTACAATAAAAGTGTCAAGACAATTGTACGACAATATAGAACACTTTGATAATCGATAAACTCGCATTTCAACGGGATAAAGGCAAAAAAAGTGTTGTATGCGCTTCTATGCCAAAACGATGGGAATACGAGGTCTCGGAGTGAAAATTTAATTGACCTGGAAATCACAGATGGCGCAGGGGGTCCCTCTGCAGTCAATTAGGGCCTCAGAAACCATGAATCCAGAGGATTTCTGGAGTTTTACTTCGATTTCTTCATATTTATTCGAATCGACTAATTTGAAGGGGGTTTCACTTCACCTTAATCAGCTCTTCTCTCGGAATCTATGTTGGAAACGGAAAACGAAACGCCTGGGGTTTATTTAGAAAATAAGTAGGCGCGAGTCAAAGCGAAATGCCAGAGTAAAGAGTTCAAAGAACATTATCTGACATGGCGGAAAACATGGCGTGCTTATTAACACCTCCTACGTGACTTGTAATCGCGTGTTTACCGCGCAGGCGTAATTTTACGCCATCCGCACGCGTTATTAATGCGTCCGTCTCCGACGCGAGCGACTACATTAATCTGCATAATTAATTAAACTAAGCGCTCGACCTTAATTAGAAAATCCCGGAAAAGAGTGGGGACGTGTTTTGCTCGTTGGGTCAAGTTTTCTCATCGATGAGAAATACTGGGCTGATAAGAGTTATCGCCGAGATATTTGGCAGAGTGGTGAATTAGATAAGGGGGTCATGGGGTGGAAATTAAAACGTAATTACGCCGGTTGAGGTCCCTTCAACATTTTTTATCTGGCTCTGAACTGCTCGTGATTATCGTTATTACTATTATTTCCCGGTGAAATCCTCCTGATTGCAGGTTAGGGCGGATTTAGTGATAAGAAATCTGCGGAGGGGGGTTCCAATTACAATGGCGATTTTACACGCCGACTTGACAATCGCCCTAAGTAATTAGCCTGCAATTATCCGAGCGGTAAATGTATCGAGGGTTTTCGGAAAAGTGCGTTCGCCATAAGAGGGGGGGCATTGTCTTGCAATTACGGCACAATTGCCTCGGTGCGGTAATGGCATCCAAGCCGAGTGCCTCTCGATTTTCATCCCGAATCCTGTTAATCGGTCCCGGCACAATGCGAATCCCGCGGGAAGAGGGACGCTCGATAGGATGGAATCTCAAGGGGAGGGGATGAAAGGAGCGAGCCGAGTGAAATAAATCTTAACGAGCGGGTTCCGCGCCCACCCTTCGGTTTTACGGGCCTCGAAACTCCCCGCCGAGGAAATCCTCTAAATATACCGCACCGAGCGTGCGATCGGCCTCGGCCTTACGGCACTCGACTCTACTTTATCTAGGCTCTCAAAGTACGAAAGCAATTGCACGTACTGGCATTACTTCCCAGTCTAATTAAACGATCTCTCGTCGCGCGCGCTCGCGGCTCTCCCGGAAGAATCGAAGGAATGGAGGTCTTCTTCGTGACGAACCTCCTTTAAGCTCATCTTTCTAATCCCTAGAGGTTCTGGAATTAACGCGATGCCAATTTGCCTTAACCACACTTTCCTCCACGCTTTTTAATTTCTTTTCTCTTATTGCGCCGACATTTTTATGAGATTAAAAATTCCCTGATGACTCCGTGGTTTATGGTGTTGGTCGTGGAACCCGATGTGGACGCTCTTCGATGATTTCGAGGGATTGATAAAATCTCTTAAGATTAAGATCGTATACATCCGGAAGTTAGCTTGTAGTAATTGGCTCGCCGTCGGTGTAATCGACTTACCGGCTCCCTTTGTCCGTCGACGGGAACTCCTTCCTGGCCGTCGTCCTCGGGAACATCACTCACGCAATCGAAAAGAGGGGCCACTTCCCGAAACTCCCGGCCGAGGGAACTAAACAACTAAATCAAGTCCGAAACGAGACTAACTTCGAACTTGCCGGGGAACTTGGTCGGTCCTCTTCGCAGGGGGCCAACTTTTTACTGCGGGATTTCGAATCCATCTCCCCCCTCGGTACTCGGCCGTATATACATTTAAACAATGCAAAAGCAAACCCTCCAGCGGGTGTCGAAAGGCGCTTCGAGACTTTTACTGGAACTCTATTCCGCTTCTGAAAGAAAAAGGCAAAAGCGATTCCGGCAAAACCAAGAGGAAGTAAATGAAAGATATTACTTTCCTTCGGGTGTTAATATTTATCATTAATTATATTAAATGTAATGACTGACTTTGAACTATTCGTCCGATCGCACTATTTAAGCGATTGTTAACTATTTGAGCACGAAGCCGTTTCGACATATGGGGCGAAATTCGTCTGGCCGTGCAGGCAATATTGGACCAGACGTTTTTCGCCCAAGTGCACTTGGCTCGAAGCTCTACCGAGTTTCGTGAGGACGAATCTACCAGTGCATTAGATGCGAAAATTATTTCCGAGTCTCCTGGAACTTGCGGAATGGTGACGTGGAAATTGTTCAGTGAAACCATGAAGAACGACGACACGAGTCGAGGGGAAAACGTTATTCCCGTACCGTGGGAAACTTACAACCCTTAAAGAACGTCGACACGATGAGGTGGCGTGCAAGAATTCGCAAATCGTGCGAAACTCGCGACTAGAAAACGATATAGCAGAAGTGCTGGTGAAATTTGCGGGCGGTGCGGTTCCGGAGTTGCAAAGGATGGTTCAACGAAATCTCGCGAAAGCTCGTTAAATCCCGAATCCCGAAGAGTGGCGACACTCGCGAGGTTGTTAAAAAATTCGCAAATCGTGAGAGAGTCGAACTTGAAGAGCGGGATGGACGAGGGTGAAGAATTATCAGCGAGCCCTGAAGAGCCGATAAGAATGGAAAATTCGTCCTGAAGAGCACACACGCAACTCGGAAATAATCCTAAACCTGCCTGAAGAAACCCAACGCAGCTTGTTATAACCAAATTTCTAAATAATTGGAAAACGAGCAGCGACACGATGGAACTCGCGATCAGTAGTTGCAAAAGATTCACAGATCATACTAAATACGTGGTCCACGAACAACCGCCACAAATCGAATTATTACAAAATTTCTCTCAACCGAATGACGCATCATCGCCGGGTAACCGAACAGCCCCCGAGGAGCCGGCAACACGCCACGCAGAGATGCAATCAAATGAGCGGGTCTCCCGGGGCTCGGCGCCCCTGAAGAACGGCAACACGGCGACCCGGCGTGCAAAGCGGAGAGTCGCGAGCCCGCGCCCGCACCCGTGGGCTCCGTCGTGCGGGGGTTGAAATCCCGCGTCGGACTGCAGGGTGTCACCCTCGCTGGAGCCCTCGCTAGAGTCCCACCTTGAGAGTCTTCCGCGCAGGCGCGACTTGCAGCAGAGAGAGAGAGAGAGAGAGAGAGAGAGATTCGCGTGAGCGAGACGGAGCGCTGGGGTTGATAGGGAGGTGGGGTGGAACTGGGGGTGGACCACCCCCCGGACTCGCGAATCCACACACTCTCGATTCTACGAGCCCACCACATGCGCGCGCAAGTTCATGTCCACCGTCAAGTCGGACGAATTGCGGACAGGGAACAAAAATGTCGGCATTACAACACTGAGACAAAAAGAAATGAACCAGAGACATTGCATTCATTCAATTTAAATGACTCGCTCCGATGACGGGATAAGGCCGACGTTTACGACGCAACCCCTAAGCGACGAGATTGGGTACTCGGGGGAGGAATCGGGGATCTTGGGGATGAATAAATCCCAATTGTTCCGCCAGAGGACACCGACTGCCTTCGAAGCCTCGAGTGGGACAATTTGTTTCGGCTGATTTGATTATATAGGGGTTGGACGGGTCGGACGGGTTGCCGGGTGCAGGGGCACGTGTGGGCACGACTAGGTCCCTCGGGTGTCACGTGGTGCACACACCATGCGGGGGTGGAGGGTGCACGTTCCTCAGGAGGGAGGCCACCCTTATTAGTAGTTGATGCGCTCGATGAATAACCAATGATCATCCGCGCGATTTGCGACCCCGGAAAGGGTGAAACCGGGATTTGGGGGGTTCTCCGTTTCCCGGGGAACCTCGACTCCTGGCACAAGGGACCCTGATTGAATCCCATCCCAGGAACCTGCGGAAGCGGACTTGTTAGAATTCGATCTTACACTTTGTACCCTACATGTGGGATTGACATTTTTTGGGACTGATCGCCTTCCGTGAACCTAACCTGTACTTCATATTCACGTAGTAGTCACTTAGTTTAATAGTATTATAATACCTTACTGTACTTTAATTACGATAAAAAGGTTTTAATTCTCATACAAAATTGAAAAGCCCTAATTTTTGGGTGGGTTAAAGTGGTGTAACCTCTTAAGGCGATGTGAAAGTGGACTTGGAGCGGTCCCGATTTTCTCTTTTATAAGCTAATTATAAAAAGGGATCTATCCAAACTTCAAAACGTGAACACAGAGGCTTTGAGAAAGGTCCCGACATCACTGATTGCAAATCATCTGCTCGTGATATGAGACGTGGATAATTAATTCGGTATGCGTGGTTGCGGTCGTCAGGGGCCGAGAGTGGCTCCGCCTGTCGGTCGAGCGTCGCAACTCGCGGCACGTGGACTTAGTTCACGTGCACAACCGCGGGGCGGCGTCTCGTGCACGGTCACGTGACCCTGCACGTCCGCGTCTGCGCGCACGGGCTGACAAATAGTGAAAAAACGAAAAGTCTCACGAGAAATGCGCTAACCTAAAATCCACCCAATTCTACGTATTCGTTTTTTACAGTAAAATAATATGGCTAAACGCAAATAGAGGAAGAGAATGAACAAGAATGAAAGGATGAACCATCCCCCGTGTGTATGGACGCGAACGAGTGCACGAATGGAAATGCGATTACGTTAACGACATTAACGATTGCACTCGGAACCCCGCGCTCGCGTTTAATTTATCCGTTTAACGGACAAGTATCGCGGAAGGGGAGCCTGACAGCGGGGATTGTTCGTTTTAAATATTTTCATGCAAATGGCGGCTTAATCGGCGCCGGGTGCCGAGCCGGCGCGGTCGAAGCGATCGATTTACATGTGTCGATATTTTTTATACGTAGAATAGCCCTTTCATATCACCTTAAGGTTGTTTATTAAGAAACTCGGTAGAGTTTCGCGCCAATATCACGAGCTGAGATGCCCTGTCATGGCTTCGCTCGCGATATGTGACGTTTTATATACGTAAAATAGCCTTTCATATCACCTTAAGGTGATTTATTAAGAAACTCGGTAGAGTTACGCGACAATATCACGCGCTGAGATGCCCTGTCGTGGCTTTGCTTGCGATATGACGTTTTATATACGTAAAATAGCCCTTTCATATCACCTTAAGGTTGTTTATTAAGAAACTCGGTAGAGTTTCGCGCCAATATCACGAGCTGAGATGCCCTGTCATGGCTTCGCTCGCGATATGTGACGTTTTATATACGTAAAATAGCCTTTCATATCACCTTAAGGTGATTTATTAAGAAACTCGGTAGAGTTACGCGACAATATCACGCGCTGAGATGCCCTGTCGTGGCTTTGCTTGCGATATGACGTTTTATATACGTAAAATAGCCCTTTCATATCACCTTAAGGTTGTTTATTAAGAAACTCGGTAGAGTTTCGCGCCAATATCACGGGCTGAGATGTCCTGTCGTGGCTTCCCTCGCGATACGTGACGGTTTATATACGTTAAATAGCCCTTTCATATCACCTTAAGGTGATTTATTAAGAAACTCGGTAGAGTTACGCGACAATATCACGAGCTGAGATGCCCTGTCGTGGCTTTGCTCGCGATATATGTGCAAGAAATTTGTAAAAACGCCGTTGGAGAGAGAAAATTGAAAGGACAAAGACGGAGGAGACGAAATAAGAGCGAAAAGTAGTTTAAGGGGCGTCCTTTATCTTGCCGGTGAATTTCCACGCAAACTTCGACGCGCGTTCCTTCCGGACCGGCAATTCCGTTCCGCGCTATCCGTCCCCGGTGCCGGGCACTAAATCCGGCCTGGATAATAAAACAAAAGTAAAAGCTACGTGTGTACACACGGAAGACGAACGGCGACCCAGCGAGTCGGTCAAGTCCCGTGGAAACAGAATTTTTCTCCCATGGCCGGAAAATCAGCCGAAGAAACGCCATGAAAACATTCGAAACTCCTGCACTTCCGGTCGCGACTAACCTAAAATTGCCCTCGCTAAAAAAAAGCATCCTCCCTTTAAGACTCATTTCTTCTCTTTGCTTTTATCTCGTTCAGAGTTCAGAGTTCATAGACATCTACATACGTTCGATAAACATTTATATACGATTAATTTACGGATATTTAACGCTCCATCATCAATTGTAGATATCTACGATATACGTACCATGTCCAGACATCTACATACATCTTATATACGTTCAATAAACATTTATATACGATTAATTTACGGATATTTAACGCTACATCATCTATTGTAGATATCTACGGTGTATATACCATGTCCGGACATCTACATATATCTTATATACGTTCAATAAACATTTATATACGATTAATTAACGGATTAATTCCCGGCGTATTAATTAGCGGTGCCTGGGTTAGGTATAATCGAAACCGGCATTTTTATTTTATAACCTAACCTAGCGCGAGGATTTCCCATAACCCTTTTCCAAGACTTGGAGCTGTTGATGGTAATTACACGCCATAGGAGTTCCCACTTGCCGATGAAGACGAACTACAGCCCCCGGGAATAATTCCTGGCGGAGGCGTTAATTCAATATGGCCGCCGACGAAACTCCGAATCTGTGGCTAACGGTCTCGCTCGTGCAATTTCGTTCTAGGAGGTTAGGTTACCTCATCGCGTATACCGCTGGCCAGCGATTGATCGCCGGAAGAGAAACTCGAGCGAAGTTCCCGGCGAGTATCAGGAAGGAGCCAATATCCTTGGTCCTCCTTCTTCCCACCGCCATCGCCCCTCAGGTCCGCCGAGGTCCAGATTATTAGGAGAAAACTAGATCGAGTTTTCCGCCATCTTGGCTCCCCCTCAGCGAACTCCATGCGCGGATGTAATTCGGCGAATAATCCATCTATCACGATTATTAAGGGCCGAGACCTTAGAGAATGTAAACTGATGGATTACTCCATCGGCATACTCGAAAGTCCTAATTAAGGCGATGTGAAACGTTCATCAACGTTCATTCTACGTATATGAGACGTTAAAAATATCGGCATACTCGAAAGTCCTAATTAAGGCGATGTGAAACGTTCATCAACGTTCATTCTACGTATATGAGACGTTAAAAATATCTGTCAGACTTTTCCCTGAACCTGGTGCGTGGAATCGTTTGAAACTTGAGGACGTGACATCAAGGAGGACCTAATGAAAGTGTCAAAACTCGGGAAATTCCATTATTTCCAGAAATGAATACGATTCTTTCCCAAAAGGGGACTCTAATTTTGGGTAACTGACCTGCCGGCATTTATAATTCCCCACCCGCGCGGTGCACCGCTAAACTAAACAGCTCTTACTTTTTTCTGCCCTGGCCATTAAACCGGCCATGAATAATCGTTAAGGTACCCCATGAATACGATATGCAAAAATGGGAAACAAAGTTACTCCTCTTTGAGCGGCCAACTAGAGGCCATTCGGGTTCTTGCCCGTTTGCACTTTCCGAAATTGCGCTATTTAGAGCCACGCCGGGCATTAAGTTACCGTCTGCGTATCATCGCAGGGTCGGTAAGCCTTGTGCTCGTAACTCGATTCGTCTCTAATGCCGTTTGCGATCCCGTCCAGGCCGCGTTTGGTCGTTTCTGGGGTTTATGAAGCCGTGTATAGGCCATACGTGGCTGCCAAGGCCTTAGGATTTCGCCCGGCCGAGGCGAGCAATATGGCCGCCATTACGAGTCGTCACCGATATCGATACACGTGCCCGACATGAACTTTCGAACCATTCTAAACCCCCCAAATTCTGTTCGAACCTATTACACGATTAGTATTTCCCCTCGCACCTGCATTTTGCAGATCAAAAGACCCCTCCCACCAACCACATTCGTCATTACAACGTCTATTCTACGTCTATTGAACGTATCGTTTTAATCGTGGAACAAGAGCGTCGTTTAGACGTCGTCTATACGTAAAATAATCGTTCACGATACGTTCAAATGACGTTAAAACGTCTATTCTGCGTCTATTGAACCTATCGTTTTAGTCGAGGGACATCAACGTCGTTTAAACGTCGTCTATACGTAAAATAATCGTTCACGGTACGTTCAAATGACGTTACAACGTCTATTCTACGTCTATTGAACTTACCGTCTTAGTCGTAGGACATGAACGTCGTTTAAACGTCGTCTATACGTAAAATAATCGTTCACGGTACGTTCAAATGACGTTACAACGTCTATTCTACGTCTATTGAACTTACCGTCTTAGTCGTAGGACATGAACGTCGTTTAAACGTCGTCTATACGTAAAATAATCGTTCACGGTACGTTCAAATGACGTTACAACGTCTATTCTACGTCTATTGAACGTATCGTTTTAATCGTGGAACAAGAGCGTCGTTTAGACGTCGTCTATACGTAAAATAATCGTTCACGGTACGTTCAAATGACGTTAAAACGTCTATTCTACGTCTATTGAACTTACCGTCTTAGTCGTAGGACATGAACGTCGTTTAAACGTCGTCTATACGTAAAATAATCGTTTACGATACGTTCAAATGACGTTAAGACGTACCGCGTAAAATCAACATTACTTAAAAATGCATATTTAACGTAGGGAAAAAATCGTGGGGCTCTATTTCCTTGATTTTGTGCCATAGTTTGTTAAGTTCCATTCAAAGGGATGAATTCCTAGAAAGAAAGAAGATTTCTGAGTGCGTGGGGCCGCGTCGGGCCAATATCGCCATGAAATACTCACAAGGGGCACTTCTAACCTCAAAGCTCTAAGTACCATCGGTCATGGTGGAGGTTGAGGTTAGGAATGCCCTCCGGCTGCGCTCATATGATGAGGGCTCGCCCTAGGAAAAGTTATTTCACCGTCGCGCGGAAAATGGAAGAATTCCCAGGAGGAATTCCCCTCTATATCGAAAGAAACCCTGACCGATCGAAGCACATCGATCGGGCGTCTTCCGAAGGCACACCTAACCTCCAACCACGCGACGCGGCTCGAAAAGAAGCCGACTTTACCGTCACGTGGGAGCAGGAAGTACTCCCGGGAGGAATTCCCCCCTTTCCCGAAGGATCTCGAGATGAAACGAAAACAAACGATCCCCCGCTCGCTTTTAACGCCGTTCGACACCAAAGTGGGGACGATGACTCCAACCGCTAGATGGCGCTACCGTCGAACTCGATGGGAGGTAACCAAAACCTCTACAAACGACTAACGTGAACTGCCCCAGTAATTCAAATCGAATCTTACCGTTCCTTCCTCGAGTAGTCGAGCAGCGATCGGCGGGATTCTAACCTAAACCTGACCTACCGTAAATCCTGCCCTACGGCAACCCTGGGAGCCCCGCTTCCGGCTCGGGAACGATCCGCTCGCCGCGGGTGCTCGTCGCGGAGTGAGGCGCGCGCGAGGTCCGCTCACACACGAGACCCCGCCCCCTCCCTCCCCCCGTACGCACACGCCGGCCCACGTGACCGGCTCACGTGATCGGCACACGAGCGGCTTCGTCGACGAAGCTTTATTACCGGAGCTTATCGCGATAAAGTCCACTTAAGTGCGAAAGCTCCCCGCGTGAACGTCGCCCGATCGAACGGTCGCGTCACGTGACGAGACGGCCAAAGCTTACTTGGCAAAGTCGAGTTTTAAACTTCCCGCGAAACCTGTCGACGCTATCCCCTTAAGGGGATGTGGAAGCGGCATCCGAAAGCTCAATTGTTCATAAAACTTTTCATAGAACTGGGGGCCTCAAATCGCTTCTTACTTTAACACGTGAATATGGAGACCCTAAGGTAGGTCCTGAAACTCGGGAAATTGCATTTTTTATTGACTTTTTAAAATACCTATATGCAAATTTGAGAAGAATTGAAATTTCATGAGTTTCAGGACCTTCCTTATAGTCTCCCTATTAACGTTGTAAAGTTTCAAGCTAGTTGGTAAATCGAATTGAGAGGAAAGTTATAAACAAATCCTCTTCGACGGCACTTTTACATCCCCTTAAGCCCTATTGCATTGGTTCATACTAGGAAAGGAATTGTTTAAGCGATCGGTCGATTGAATGACTCGATTAAGGTGTTATCGGTTAAATTGTGAGGCCTACTGCTACGAAAAAGCGAGAAAAGAGATAACCGTAAAGTGGGATCAAATTGATAACCCGAAGGATAACGCGCCAAAACTAGGGCAACTCCAGGAGAAACCCCGCGGGCTCTTGCTTTAAATGTAAGTCAAGCTTGCGTCGTGAAATCCGGCCTCGGGTAAATCCCGAAATTAAGCTCGACTTAAGTTCTTGGGGAACTTAACCCGGGATTAAGTCATTCCGCCGATCGAATGAAATTCCGTCGACTCAACGGCCCATGGGTGGATTAGATGAACTGTTGCGATCATGGAAACCGACCCTAATTGTCAGTATGCTGCTTTCAAACGGCCTTAAACCTCGCAAGGAGCTCGGCTTGGAAAGGAAAGAGACCTAGAAGGGAGAGCTCTGCCTCGTTTCCGCGAGGCCGCGGGAAGCGCGAGAGAGCGGTATCGATTTAAATGTAAAACCGGAAACTGGAAGGGATGGATCAAGCCCGAGGGGTGGCGAGGGGAGACCCGGCGTAAAATTAATCACCCGGTAATACGCACTTAACGGCGCCCCTGCCGGCGCTCGATCGCCGATGAAAAATGGGACGGAGACGTCCGAGCGATGTCCGGCCCTCTGGCGGGCGAAATCGAATTATCGGGCACAAAGAGGGTGAGGGCTCTCGAGAGCCGCGCACTCGTCGGATCGGCCGCGAAATCGACCCTCCGACGAGGCCAATTTGTCCGCACTTTGTCGAGGGACTCGCGGAGCGACGGCGAAGGGGTTCGTCCTGGAGGAACCGACGGGATTGGGAATTTGTTCGAATTACTTCGTCCGAGGGTCGGAAGGTGCTCCGGATATTCCCGTGGGAATCACTATAGGTCATGGTAGCCACCGACATCCCGCAAGCCGTTTGGATGTTTCTTCTCCTTGGGTTAGGTTAGGTTAGGTTAGGTTCTTAAGAGAACGCGAAACTGGCGTGAAGGAGTTCTGGCCAAGGGCACTTTTTCCCGCACTGGGGGTGCCGAGTCGGATCAAACCTGAGAACTTGAACGTAGAGGCTATGAGGAAGGTCCTGACCCTCGTGGAGTTTCATTTTTCTAACTAATTATAAAAATATGAACGAATAACATAATTTCATGAGGGGCAGGACCTTCCTTATACGCTTCGTATTCACTTTGTAAAGATTGAAACGATTCGGTGTATCCAGGTCGAAGGGAAGTTTCATAAGCGGGAGCTCTTCGACGCCGCTTTCGCACCCCCTTAACAGTGCTGGGCTCCTCAGGGTGGTAAACACCTCCGTTTTTTGGCGGCGACACGCGACCCAGGACACGTAGGTATGTCCTAGGCGAGTTTACGAGGGCATAACTTAGGAGAAGTATGCGAGGGAGGCACGAAATTCCGCGTTGGAGGTGGTGGTTGCGTCGAGGGTGGGTTCCCGGCCGTACATCGGGCAGGACACCGGGCCAGGTGAGTTCTCATCAGGCCATTTGGACCCGTTGGGACGAACTCGTATACCTCGTCCCCTAGTGCACCCTTCCACGTACCGAGGGCTGCACGTACACCCCAGCCCGTGTACCCGTTAGGGGCGAAATGGAAGCAAAGGACCTCGGGGAGGGGACACCTCGTCACCCTGGATGCAGTTCCGGTCCGTCCTGGGGGCAAACAAAAGCTAATGCACTTCTGCCAGATAACCGCCGACGCGTTCCACCCCCTGGCCCATTTTCGCCCTTCCTTTGTTACTCTTTTCCATCCCTTGCCTCAGCGTCGCAGACTGGACGACGGCGCCATCTTGCGTCGAGGACGCTGAAGAGGACTTGAGGTTATGAATAATGATGAAGGTGTTAGGATGTTTTAAATTTTTTATTTGGTACATGTAGTAATGATTTCCGGGTACTCCGGATCAGATTTCATTTCTTAAGGGGATGTGAAAGTGGCGTCAGAGTTCTTTAGTACGCCTCCGATGGCGCTTCGATCGCGAAGGAACTGTTCCCTCCAAGTCACCTCTGGAGTCGTTTCTTCTAGAAGTGCGCAGTCAAATAGAAAGGGTGAAAAGGCACAGGGCTCCTAAGTCATGCGTTTAAATGACCTTATTAAGGCGGCGCCTCCAAGCTGTCATAATTACGGCGGCGGGCGCAAGATGGCGCGGCGAGCGGTGAGCCGCTGGAACCGCGAGCAGGAAAGGGAGCGTCCTCTCGGGAGGGAACAGGACGTCGGGGGTGATAGAGTAATTAACATCCAGTCAATTCCAGAGGCGTGCCAATAATTTCCAGCCTCCTCCCAGGAGAGACGACCGATTTCCTGCTAGATGCTCTTCGGGAGAACTCCCTCAAGGAACTGGAATTGTCCCTTAAGGTGTTAGGAAAGTCAGATATATGCGAAAACGTCGAAATATTTACAAAACGTATCTTCAAACGAATTCTATGCCGATGGCGGTCGAAGTGATGGTCCCCGCTTTGGCGGTGGAGACCGTTAATTCCCGAATTTTCGATTTTAACCCCGCGCGAAGAAGTCCCAAAGCTCTTTTAGCACGAGAATCTTGATAGTTCACGGCTCCCGAGTGTTCCTGAACTCCGGGAAGTTAATTCCGAGCGGAAGCTCCGATATTATCGCGTCAAGAAGAGCCGAGGTGGGAGCGAATTCATCAGATTCGAAGCCAACGCCCCCTCGACTGGTCTTATGAGTTCCTATTCGTGCAGTTGGCGCGCGTAAGCGCGTTATAAGTATTCACCTCGTGTACCCCTCTGTTTCTCACCCTCGTGTCTTTCGCCCCTCCTCATAACCTCTCCCTCCATCTCGGAAAGTCTTTTTCGCCGCGGGCGAAAGTCGCGCGAGACAAAAGGGCGTGCCACTGTCGGAGCAGAGTAAGCTGCATTTTATTAGTTTGGCCAACAGGAGAGAAAGGCCACCAAAGTAGCGGACACAAATCCCCAGATTGCTAGGGAAATTCCTGCTTTATCTGCCGCTTGGCGGCGAGCCCACGCCCTTAAGCCCCGAATCGATATCCGCGTGCCCGTTATTTACCATCGCTCGCGTATACAATATCGTACGTCGTTTAAATAGAGCCAACTGGTTATCAATGTTAACTACCCTTTCACCCGGATCCTCCGAAAAGAAGCTTCGGCGCTAGCGTCGAAACATGGAGCCCCTCTAACGGCCCCGGGCCCACCTCGAGATTTTCGGACGCGATATCAGCGGATCTACGACTCGGAATTACATTCTAAATGTTCCGGGACGTTTCTACGATGGGAACATAAAAGTCTGTTACGTTGCCGAGTCCGTTATGCCGCGTTAATGGCGATAAAACGGCCGCGAAACTTGGACTACTTAATGGCTGCCGGACGGCGGTCGTGGCGGCTCTAATAAAAGTTGGTCAGCGTGAAGCAGGGTGGCCTCTAACGAGGGACACGATCTACAACAAGGGGCGGCAAGGCGTCCGGGTTCCAGCTTATTAAAACCGGAACTGCCTTAATAAACAAGCTTGCAAAAGGCGGATCCGGGCCGCGAAAAGAGGAACGTGGTGCCCGTTTAAGAGGGCGCTCGATAATGGCGGCGATAATGCACGGAAGCGACATCTGCGCGACTTCCATGGGCGGAAAAATAGCAGCAAGAGACTGCCGACTCGGGTTTAACGATGCGCCATCTTTCTTTTATATACAGGACGGAATATCGTCATTTTCCAGCAATGAAAAAAAGATTTCCCGCAATGGAACTATCACGCGGAGAATGTGGAAAGTAATAGGAGGTTTCCTCGTTTTGCCTACACTTTCTACCCTCGATCCCGAGCGAGTGCAAGATGTTATAACAATGTATAGAACGATTTAGCGTTTTAATTTTCCACGTAACCTTTGAACAATTGTACAATCATTATTTATAAGAAATTATGTATTGATTTGCAACTTATTTACTACAATTATTATGTATCCCTGCATCACTATCGTCACCATATGCTAGATGATGTAATGCAGAAGAAGTATTACATCATCCGATTAGAATAGCTCCAAAATCGCGTACTGTCCCGCTAAATCGGCCATCTTGTACTTCCTTGAGCTTTCTGGCTTCCGGGACGTCGACGAAAGTGTATCTACCCTTCTGGACCTTCCAAGAAAAGTGTTGGACCCTTCTTACCCTCGAGTGTAGAAAGTGCAGACAACGGGAAAAGACCCAGAGCTTGAGGTCCCTGCGACGCCATGGAGAACGCGTTCCCTTTCCAAGATGGCGTCGCGACGGTTTCCGCTATCCCTGCATCATATACTATCACTATCACCACCATTTGCTAGAAGATGTGATGGAGGAAGCACTACATCTTCGTTTTCATCGTCATCCTATTCGTATAGCTCCAAAATCGCATACCGTCCCGCTGAATCGGCCATCTTGTATTTTCTTGAGCTCTCTGGCTTTCGGGACGTCGCCGAAAGTGTATCAACCCTTCTGGACCTTCCAAGAAAAGTGTTGGACCCTTCTTACCCTCGAGTGTAGAAAGTGCAGACAACGGGAAAAGACCCAGAGCTTGAGGTCCCTGCGACGCCATGGAGAACGCGTTCCCTTTCCAAGATGGCGTCGCGACGGCTTCCGCTATCGCCGGAAGTAATTCACAGTCCTATCGCCGTGATTGGCCAGAACGAATGGCGGTCAATTTCGGGGACGTCGCTTTAACTCGATAGGCTTTTTGATATATACTCGGTTTCCCAGCTATGTACTCAGATACGCAACCCTTTGCCCCCCCCCCCCTGGGGGGTGGGTGTCTTTTCCCCGGATGTGTTAAAACGCGATTCGCACTCGGCCCTCCTGGACGCGTGCAGATATTGTTTTCTGCCCGCGGCTAAGAGAGATAGTGCCTCGCCAGAGCGAACGAAAGCATAACTCTGGCTGATAAAAACCCTTTATTACCGGCAATTAGGATAAGCTCATTTTCCCCCCTCCGGCCGGCCACCCTGGACCTCGTTTTCAGCCCCGAGAAAAAAAAGAATTTCATCCAGCGGAAGAAATATATGAATGGTATCATAGAAACGTTTCCTTAAACAGTACCAAAGATGTTGTTAACCCTTTGGCTGCTAAGAGCGCCCGACGATTGGTCCAATATTGCCCGCACGGTCAGGGGAATTTCGCCCATATGTGGCAATGGCTCCGTGGGGTTAATTCAAAGAATAATCATTTGACTGAAATGATTCTTCTTTAAATTGATGAAATGTTTCTTTTCACGGTGTTGCATCTCTCGCCATTAAGTTCCTAGGGGCTGTTTAGGCGAGAAACGGATCGCGCTTGTTTCCTCTTTTTAGGTCGTTTAATAAAACAAGTGAGCAGTCGCTCCCTGGTAATGATCTTCCGTTATAGGCGACCCGTGGTATCTCATTTCCTCCCGCTTTTATGATGACCGCCTCTGCGTGTTCTTGGGACGGCGTTGGCATTACGCGAGAAGCTGCGGAGGTCTTAGAGGCCGCATAAATGAGGAAAAGATCGGATCCCATCTCTTTTTCCTTTAATAAGTCGAGGGAAGTAGAGGACGTTTCAAGCGAGAATCAAATCGTGCTGGTTAATTTATTGGAGCCAAGTAAAGAAACCCAGGCCGTTTCGGCAGCCTCACCGGGTGTTCTTGGCGCGGGCCTCGTTCAACTTTCCCGATTACCGATTTTTTTTAGGGAAACTGGCCCTTTTCCCAGACTCTATCGGACACAAGCCTGGTATCACGTGCCATGATTCATTAAACAACCGAACAGACCTAATAAACGCCCCGAAACGAGGTGTCCAATGTTCTTGGCGCGCGACTCGAGAATTCAGGACGCAATCTGTAACACCAGCCAGGTTTTCCTATGAACTCCCTGACTATTATAGCACCCAGTTCCTCATGATGGACACACAAATCGTTTCCCCCGTATAGAAACCCGGTATATCGGACCACGTTCCAATGTTCTTGGCGCGCGACTCGAGAATGCAGGACGCAATCTGTAACCCCAGCCAGGTTTTCCTATGAACTCCCTGACTATTATAGCACCCGGTTCCTCATGATGGACACACAAATCGTTTCCCCCGTATAGAAACCCGGTATATCGGACCACGTTCCAATGTTCTTGGCGCGCGACTCGAGAATGCAGGACGCAATCTGTAACACCAGCCAGGTTTTCCTATGAACTCCCTAACTATTATAGCACCCAGTTCCTCATGATGGACACACAAATCGTTTCCCCGTATAGAAACCCGGTGTACCGGACCACGTTACCGTATAACCGCTTGTACTTGGCGCGAGACGCAACCGCCGCAACCCTTGCCACGCCGAAGTCTGGCATCACGTACCATGATTCATTAAGCAACCGAACAGACCTAATAAACGTCCCGAAACGAGGTGTCCAATGTTCTTGGCGCGGGACTCAAGAATGCAGGACGCAATCTGTAACCCCAGCCAGGTTTTCCTATGAACTCCCTGACTATTATAGCACCCGGTTCCTCATGATGGACACACAAATCGTTTCCCCGTATAGAAACCCGGTGTACCGGACCACGTTACCGTGTAACCGCTTGTACTTGGCGCGAGACGCAACCGCCGCAACTCTTGCCACGCCGAGGCCACCGAACAGCCCTAACTTAGGTTGTATCTTTCAATCGAGTATCGATAAACGCGTTTCCAACGACGCAACCAACGCTTTCGGCTCACAGCTGCGAAAGTACAAGGCAAACCCATAATCCCAACCTCACCGACCTAACCTAGACGCGGTTATGGCCGGACTACATTGTCGCCAGGGTCGTTCTGGAATAATATTTCTGGCGGCGTTCCATCCGCGAAAGACTCGCCGCTTCAGAGGTTAGGTAGGCCGGCGGTTAGGCGAAAATTTCCAGGGTGTCTCCGCTAAGTAGGCCTTACGAGGCCCATTATACCGGCCTACGTGTAATGGGCCGCGTTAGGTTATGTCGCGTTACTCTGCTCCGTGCTAATGCGTCCGGACTACGGTTAGGCCCGCCTGCGCGCCCTGGCGGCCGTGCCGGGAAGCGCAGTTATCGTTTGGCAGGGCTGCCAACCACATCGCGCTACTTTGATACGACGGGGGCGCTGCCAACGTAATAGCGTGTCCCACAGGACGCGCGACCCTAGAGCTAGTGTTTTTAAATTCTAGGGAATTTAAGGGGACATCAAAGCGTCAGCCTATACATTGCTATGCATCTCCTCGCACCACACTCACAGTAAAATATGGTTTATTATAAAAGTAACTTACAAATTCGGGTTCTTTGTTGGGTTCTAACAGATTAGTGCCTAAAAAGGAGTTCTGGAGGCAAGAGACTTATTCCCCTTGACGGTTGCTTAACGAATGGCGGATTTTGTCCTTCGCGATTCCTTCTTTGGGGTTAGGGGACCTTACATGGTCACTTCTTAAATTTCTCTTTCGATTTCTATGACGATCTAGACGTTTATTTCATTAGTGTGGGGGTGGTTTTAGAATTTTCGCCGATGAAGGGAGTCCCAGTTTCCGGAAATGCCCTCCGCCCTCTGGCGGCCATGGTGGTGTACTAACTCCGAGGAAATCGCAAGTCGTCTCGCGGTGAATCCCCCGTAAAACTTTGAGTGCATTCCTTAATGCGGTATTCGCATAAGGAGGAAACTCCCGGGAGTGGCCCCTGCATTCGGGATCCACTTCTCTCTCTTTAGGGAGAAAGAAGTCGTAATGGCGTCGGTTGACGACGAGTCGTTCCACGGCGCTAATTTCCATGCCACCGTACAACAACCGGGGCCATTCCGCAGTACTTTCTGCCCTCTATCTTCCTTTTAGCCTCCACTCTTCTTCACGGAGTCCACACTTGGAACAAAAATCTTCTTCGTTTAAGGGGAAGTGAAACACGTCGAGGAACTTGATCGACGTCGGTAAAGAAGATTTTTCTAAATCCCTACGTTCCGGACGTTGGTTTTTATATTGACAGCTGGGTCGAATTATATTGGATATTGTACCAAATGGCATACTCCACCTGTCGTTTTCGTACAATAATTATAAAGAAATCCTCTGGATTCATGCCATCGTTTTGGCATAGAAGCGCATACAACACTTTTTTTGCCTTTATCCCGTTCAAATGCGAGTTTATCGATTACCAGAGTATTCTAAGAGGGTTTCACTTCACCTTAAGGTCCGCGTCAAATCCGTCGATTTTAATATCGATTTTAATACCTTTTTTAAAGCCAATTTGACCAAACTGTCCGAAATTTTGACGCATGACTCGTGAGGATGCGGTCGATGTTTCACTTCACCTTAAGGTGATGTGAAAGTGGCGTCGAAGAGGATTTGTTTATAACTTTTCTCTCAATTAGATTTACCAAATAGTTTGAAACTTTACAACGTGAATAGGGAGACTATAAGGAAGGTCCTGAAACGCATGAAATTTCACTTCTCTTCAAATTTGCATATAGGTATTTTAAAATAGTTAATAAAAAATGAAATTTACCGAGTTTCAGGACCTACCTTAGGGTCTCGATATTCACGTTTTAAAGTATGAAACGATTTGAGACACCCAGTTCTATGAAAACTGTTATGAACGATTGAGCTTCCGGATGCCACTTTCACATCCCCTTAATGCCATTAATCAAAGTAGGTTCTTAAATACGGCTCAGAAAGTGCTACAAACAACCCAGGAAAGTAGAATCAGAGAAGCTGTAAGGATCAGAAGATGCAAAAGCAAGATGGACCGATAGCTTATCCCTAATTCTCGTTCGGAATTCTCTGCGAATGTTTTAGTCCTTCCACATTGGGCGTTTCCTACTTTGTAGAGGGTGTTTCCTCCTTTCGATAAGATTAATCTCACCGCCATCTGGCGAGGAAGAAGCAAACGAATGCAGACTGTACTCCTAGTTTAAATATCGCCTTAATCTCCGCTCGAAGCATCCTGCCAGGAAAATGGAGGAGAAAGGGAAGAAGAAGAGGCCGAGATCTCGTAGAAACCGTAAACTTCGGCTCAGTCTTTCGCAGCCGGATTATCTCCGTGGCTGAAGAAGTAATTAGTCGCCGAATGCCTCACACGGCCTCGTAAGAAGCCGAAATCGCGACTATTCGCCTATCTAAATAGTTCGCGGGGGGCATAAATTCCGAGGATTAAACCCACGGAGGCTAGCTCCGCCTCTAATCCCGGAATCGCCCAGATTTAACCTCACTTTTGTGGATCAGAAGGTTTAAGGTGAAGTGAAACCTCCCTCGAATCAGTCGATTCGTATATAACACTTCTTTTTAAGGGTTTTGGATAAAACTACTAGTTTGCCTTCTGTCCGTATGCACGAGTGGCGCCCCTATCGTTTCTTTTGTTCAATGAATTTTTTTTCTCATAGCGATACCTACTAGTTTTTCTTCCGTCCATATGAACAAGTGGCGTCCCTATCGTTTCTTTGGTTCCGTGAATTTTTTTTCTCATAGCGATACCTACTAGTTTGCCTTCCGTCCGTATGAACAAGTGGCGCCCGAATCGTTTCTTTTGTTCAGTGAATTTTTTTTCTCATAGCGATACCTACTAGTTTGCCTTCCGTCCGTATGAACAAGTGGCGCCCGTATCGTTTCTTTAGTTCAATGAATTTTTTTTCTCATAGCGATACCTACTAGTTTTTCTTCCGTCCATATGAACAAGTGGCGTCCCTATCGTTTCTTTTGTTCAGTGAATTTTTTTTCTCATAGCGATACCTACTAGTTTACCTTCCGTCCGTATGCGCGAGTGGCGCCCCTATCGCAGCCATTCCGCGGCGTCTTTGTCGCAAAACCTGGCCGCCAATTCCCGACCGCGGTTACGGGTAAGGGCGACTTAAGACGGACTTACTTCCTCGGAGATTAAGCTAAGTCCTCGCAACAAACTACCGCATTGTCTCGGCCTTATCTCAGCAATTGACTCGCGGATGTGTGCACCGCGAGGCGTAGAAGCGCGGGAGCTAAACCGCCGCTTAACCGCCACCGCGCGATGTACATTCGCCTAACCTAACCTCTAGGTTAGGTATTTCAACGGGGAGGAGGTATTTACGCGGCACTCGCCGCTTTAACCGCGTCACTGGATCGTCGCCATTAAGGCGATACGATAGGCGCTAAGAAATTTAATCGACGTCGATGTCGATGAAGTAAAATAAAATCCACCTGCACTCTTTTCACGGTAACGCCATTTTGGATACTCAAGCGGTAACCTTAAACTAGCTCCCGTTGAACTGCGCCGACGAGTTCCCTCCGCTCAGCCAACATGGCGGCCGGGAACTTTCCGAAACACGAAAGTATCGGAAATTTCGAGTACCCGTCGCGTTGCGCGCGAATGCAGCCATCATTAGTTTCGTTCAAGTCCCTAGAACCGTTTTACAACAATCTCCGAGCAAATAGTCCGCATTCCCGGCCGTAATCGCACCGAGAAAATTCGAGTCGAGAGGATTCTCGCTTCGGAAATAAATCCAGAAGTTCCATTTCCCTCATCAGTCTTAGTTCACCGGGGCAAGAGTTGTTCATTACTAACAATCCTTCGGTTCTTCCCACAGACTTTGCATAATATCGCCAATTTTTAAGACACTGGAAATGCAAAGTTAATTTCCGGTAACACTGTATCCCTCCGCAGCCAACATGGCGGCGCCCTCGCCGCCCTCGACCGTTTCGAAACCCAAAAGTACCGAAAACTCCGAGGTACTCACTTAATTACTCGCGAATGCGTCCGTCGTTAATTTTGTTCAACTCCCTAGAACCGTTTTACAACAACCTCTGAACAAATAGTCCACAATCCTGGCTATAATCGCATCGAGAAAATTCCAGTCGACAGGACTCTTGCTTGGAAAATAAATCCAGAAGTTCCACTTCCCTTGTCAATCTTAATTCACCGATGGTTGTTCATCATTGAAAATCCTTCGGTTTTTTGTGCTAATCCTCTCACAATACCGTCCTTTTCTTGAAGCCTCGGTGAAACGGATTGCTCACCGAGGGTCGGAGGTAATTATCCCGAAATAAGTTGCGGACCATCCCGGGGACCAAGGGCACGCCTTCTGGGGCCGTTTGCCGCCATCTTCCATCTCGCGCCTCTTATTCCCACCTAAGTTATGCCTGACGTTAGGGGAAAAAAAATCTCCCCGTTCTTCCAGTACTAATAGGGTTGTCAAGCGCAGACGTCAGCCATAATGCGTTCTCGCTAATCCCGTCGAACTCCTCGAAAGCGATGCTTATTGTCGACGCCATTTACGGCCGAAGACACGAAATCAAATCATGCGCTAATATGCCGATCGATCCGACAACAATACCTGAAAATCTGCGACACCATTGGTCCTAATCGTTTTCCAGCTTTCTCCTGACAATTCGCTTGTCAAATCTAATCAACAGGTTAAGGTGATATGATAGGGTCATTACATATATATATAACGTCGAAAAATGAAATTTCATTTTTAATAAGGTGATATGAAAGGGTCATTCTATATGTATAACGTCGAAAAATGAAATTTCATTTTTAATAAAGCGATATGAAAGGGTCATTCTATATGTATAACGTCGAAAAATGTAATTTCATTTTTAATAAGGTGATATGAAAGGGTTATTCTATATATATAACGTCGAAATATGAAATTTCATTTATAATAAGGGGATATGAAAGGGTCAATCTATATATATATAACGTCGAAACATGAAATTTCATTTTTAATAAAGCGATATGAAAGGGTCGTTCTATATATATAACGTCGAAAAATGAAATTTCATTTTTAATAAGGCGATATGAAAGGGTCATTCTATAAATATAACATCGAAACGGAAAATTTCATTTGTAATAAAGAAATTCTTTTTTGCCCCAGACTGGAACGAAGAATACATATTATATTTAATAAATGATATTTCACGAGCACCGCGTTCTTTTTTAAGGCCTTCATTATTACGTATCGAAGTTTCAGAAGATTCATTGCACTCGGCCGGAGAAAAGTTTAATAAATATTTTGATTTTATGTTTCATATGTATAGAACGGCCCTTTCATATCGCTTTAATCCTACGAGATAATCGGGGATATCGAGAAACTTGAATAAAACACCTAAAAGTAGAGCCCATCTAGCGAATCCAAGATGGCCGCCGAAGCTTGGGCGGGAGCTTTAAAGAGATTAAGACCGTTAAGCGCATAACGTCAGACGATTCCCTCCCAAGCGAGAGGAAATAATTAAAAAAGTAATGGGTAACCCGAAACCGCGTCGGTTTCCCGTCTGAAAATAAAAAATACGCCAGGGCCCAAAGAAACAGAAGAAGGAAAAGGGAGCATCCATCTTCGATTGGATTCCAACTCTTTTCGCTATTTATTCCGCCATTAGGCGTCTCTACGTGTGATGTACATACATATACACATACATATAATTAAACATCCGCGAAGGTGCACAATTAGAGCATCGCTCGCCGCCATTAAGGCGGTCACTATGCGGTTTACGGCAACCCGGTTTATCGCATAATAACGAGATTAATTAGTGCCTCCTTCCTCTTCCTTTCCTTTCCAGAGGACTTCTCTTTCGTCCAGTCTGTACTCTGCGTGGATGCATTTCTTTTCCCTACACTAGCACATAACATAACGCACCTATATTGCCATTATCCGTCTTTTGTCCTGGCGGAGATGACGCACTTCGTTCCGTCATATCACATGATTATTAGTCACGTGGTCGCGTTTGAAATTTTAATGTGCATCGAACCCGCCACATTAGATGAGTCTGTCGTTACGATGAGGATCTGGTTCACCAGGATTTGAGGTTATGGACTTGGAGGCGTCTTCCTTGGACACCCTCGAGCCACTGCGGTGCCTTCTCCTGGGAGGTGTAGGAACTGGCTGGTTATAATCACTGAATTCATCAAAAGTGACTCTATGCAAGCGACTGGGCTTCTCCGGCGGAATGTCCGCGTGCCCAAAATCTAATTTCCTATAACTCGACAACACCACACAGTCTGGTGTCCTAGGGCAATCCAGATCCAAAGGTGGAGAGTCCCCAATCGAGGCCGGATTCGACTCCCGATGCTCCTGGTGATCCTTCATCTCAGGATGCACCGAGGCGTTGTGCACGTCTCCGTTCCTCAAGTCCACCTCCACCAAGTCAGACTCTTCATGGTCTTCGATCATCATTTGACTTCTCTGGGAGCAACTCGAGTCGTTGATGATCAGCTCCAAAGAGACCGTCTTGAACTCCCTTCGATCAGGATCTGGACCTGGAAGTTTGGATTGGTCCGCATCTTCCGTCGTCCCTTCTCCAGGTTTCTCCACTCCCATCGGCAGGATTTTCGGCTCTATCAGTTTCTCCAGGAACTTGCTGGAGTCCGCCTTGGGGTCCAGCTCTTCGGGGTCCCTGTCCACCTCCACCTGCTTCTCCTCCTCTTTCTCCAGCATGTCTGATAACGCAGCTTCCAACTCGGTGAGACTTGGCGTCATGGAGCTCAGATTACTCTCCTCTCCCCCAGCTTCCTTCAGCACCTTCAGCAACGTCGAGTGATCGTTGTCCAGGATCTCTGCCTTGATCTTCGGCTCTGGACTCGGTGGTGGGGTCTTCAGACTCTTCTCCTTCGGTGAGACGAAGTCCTTCGTCATCTTGTTCTGCACGTCCTTCGCGAGTTTCACCTCGAAGAAGTCCTCTTCCTCGTCGATGTCGACCTCTTCCAGCATCTCGCGGGGAAGGGACTCTTCTGAAATCGTCCTGGAGATTTTGCTGACGGAGGACTGCGACCTGATGTCCATGACCAGCTCCTTTTCCTCGTAGCTGTCGTATGGCTCGCTCTCGTTGGAGAGAGTCCTCTTCAGCGTCTTCGAAGGACCTCTCGGCTCCACTTCCCCATTGTCCACGTTGTTTGCTAGAGGGAACAACATTGTTCATCGTCAGCACAGATCAAACCAAATGCCAGGGCAGATCATACACCATGCTTCAAGGATCATACTCACCCTCCGCGTTCCTAGGATCCTCTCGGGCTTCGAAAAACGACTCGCTGGTGTCCTTGGACCGCTCCAGGAAGCTTTTGAACCCTTCCTTCTCTTCGGGAACTTTGTCATCCCTAGCTGACAGGAAATCCTGCGCAGGGGTGCTGTCTTCATCTTTGGAGTCGAAAAACCCAACAGACCTGGACGTACCCATCAATGATGTTACTCTTCGTCCTGACCTAGCGGGTCCTTTTAGATCCTTTGCACAAAGAGTCTCATTACCTACCGAGTACTCACCTCTCCTGGCCAAGGAACCAGTCTTCTAAGGTGGTCTTCTGCGATTTCCCGGTGTCCATGTCAGCTTTCAATGGGGTTGAAGTTTTCCCTCCAGTCTCCAGCTTCAAGCCGGACTTGAATGCCGTCCCAGACTTTGGCACCTCAATGGTGCCATTTCCCGGAGGGTCGATGCTGTCCTTTCCATTTTCCCCAACTCTTTTCTGCCTCTCTTCGATACTTCCTCCGGAGTCCACCACGTCTTCTCCTTTGTCCTTCGGAGTCCTTTTTGAAAGCAGATTCTCGCCGCCGATGTTGAATTTCGGGCTCTGCAAGGCAATCCTTGATAGAACATCTTTTTATCAATTATTTCTAATGCGCGGCTCGTTATCAACATCGTAAAATGGTAAGGTGTTATGAAAGGGTCATTCTATACATCTTTAATTAATTTTAAATTCCGTTCATCGCCATTCTATCTGATAATTAATTGGATCAAGACCTTCCATAAAGCTCAAATGTTCGCGTAGTAAATATTGAAACGATTCGGTACCCCCAATTTAAAGAAAAGATGATACCCCAAAGGGTACCGCCACTTTCACATCCCCTTAAATGCTGTTTATCGCCCTCCTCTTATCCTGGCATCTGATAATTAATTTTAAATTGCGTTCATCGCCATTCTATCTGATAATTAATTGGATCAAGACCTTCCATAAAGCTCAAATGTTCGCGTAGTAAATATTGAAACGATTCGGTACCCCCAATTTAAAGAAAAGATGATACCCCAAAGGGTACCGCCACTTTCACATCCCCTTAAATGCTGTTTATCGCCCTCCTCTTATCCTGGTATCTGATAATTAATTTTCTAGCGTCGTTAGTGGGATGGTAGCGAGAATCATTTTACATCCACCTTCTTCTCTCGGTGTCTGGAATTCGAAACTGAGGTTGCTCGGCCATCGTCCGGTTCGTAATGTTCTACGACCCCCAGGTCCCAATCGTCCAAACCACTCCACTCGTCCTCCGAGCTTTCGGCTGTTTGCTCCTCCTCGTTCCTCAATCTGTCCAGGATCTGATGGGGAAGGAGACTTCCGAAACTCCTGCACCTCGTCACGTAATTTTCCAGTCTTTCCGCGGTCTTCTGAAACGAAAAGGCACCCCAACGTTACAACAGGACCAGGCCAAATTCGTCACGAATTTGGAATGGCCAGGATGGTATCATTTCACATTAGGAATTAATACCTAATTTATTTCTCCACGTAAAGAATACGAGAATTAAACTGTTTCTTCACATGGGAATTAATTGCTAATTAATGCTCTTTCAAGAACCTAATGCCGAATTTTTCGCACAACCCTTAAAGGGGTAGGCCAACCCTTACGACATCGCCACCGTATGGCCACATAAAAAAATGCAAGAAATTAATTATTTCTTCCCCTGGGAATTTATTGCTAATTTATTGCTCTTAAAAGAACCTAATTTAAAATTATTTGCACAACCCTTAAAGTGGTAGGCCAACCCTTACGACATCGCCACCGTATGGCCACATAAAAAAATGCAAGAAATTAATTATTTCTTCCCCTGGGAATTTATTGCTAATTTATTGCTCTTAAAAGAACCTAATTTAAAATTATTTGCACAACCCTTAAAGTGGTAGGCCAACCCTTATATCATCGCCACCGTAAGACCTCATGAAAAATGCGAAAAGCAAACAATTTCCTCACGTGGGAATTAATTGCTAATTAATGCTCTTAAAAGAACCTAGTGTCGAATTTTTGCACAACCCCTAAGGTGGTATCATAAAATCGCAAAATGATGGCCAGGTATATCCTGCTGAAAAAAAAAAATAAAATAAAATAAGAATGAATTTATAATGTCGCGAGGTGCTTTTAGAAAAATCTGAACGTGACGGAATCATGAAATTACGCAATTAGTAAAATGTAAACCTGGGAGAAGGACGTGAAAATCGACTCGACAGGCAGGGAACCAGTGCTGGCGTTTCTTTGGGGGGTTTTTCCATTTTCGATTTGCAGCTTTTCAGCCAGGCTGGTTTTCCTCAGATTTTCGGCTTCTTTCGCCTTTTCCACGGCGTGCTTCACCACTTCCAGCTCGTCGTAGCTCGGAAGACTGACGGTGCTGTGGTTTTTCGACCTCGTCGGACTTTTTTGCCTTTTTTGCCCGCTGATCGCTTCCTGGTGGTATGTCGAATTTCCTCGGGGATTTTCCTCCGAAGGGTCCTTTGTGATTTTCACATAATCCTCGTAGGGACTTTTGTTGTAATTCTCCACGCCCTGGGAATGTGGTTTACAGTCTTCAAGTTTCCCCCCGGAGACGACGATGCTGGGAATCACCCTTCCGGTTCCGTTCACCTGAGAAATCGAAATTAAAAAATATTTATATATGTATTACATTGAGAAGAAAAAATTCCATTGGCCCGGAGAAATTTCTATACACTGATAATTAATTTTAAATTCCGTTCATCGCCATTCTATCTGATAATTAATTGGATCAAGACCTTCCATAAAGCTCAAATGTTCGCGTAGTAAATATTGAAACGATTCGATACCCCCAATTTAAANTATATAAAATGCATTAACCCGGAGAAATGCTCCTTTGAATGATATCGAAGAAATAAAACAGGAAGTGGTAAATTAATTCCACAGGATTATAATTACAAATCGTACCTTGTGCTCGAAGATTTCCTTTTTCTTCGACTCCCCGTTCGGCCATTTTCCCGTTTCGGTCGAACAAATTGTTCGGCCAAGATCAGTATAAGACTCTTCCTTGTCGCCAACACTTCCCTCGCGATTAATTCTTGATTTCGGCGACTTAACCGAAGAATATAAAGGCTCTCCATGTAAGCTTTGCACGGACCTTGACAAAGCCAAATGAGTTTCAGGGAGCTCATCAGGTTTCGGCGGTAATGGTCTTCCTCGATTTTTCTTCCTGTGCCTTGGTGGAGGAATTGGGGTAATACCTTTCGAGACGAATACCTCCCGGTTTCCGGGATCTGAAAAATGAACGATACATAATAACAAGCAAGTCGAAGAAACTCTCAGACTCGTGTTTAACCCTTTGGCTACTACGAGCGGTCCAATATCGCCTGCACGGTCAGGGGAATTTCGCCCATATATCGAAATGGCTCCGTGTACAAAGGGTTAAGGTGATATGAAATGGTCGTTCTATATAAATAAAACGTAATAACTCACAGCTGGACGCCTGAGTAATTGTTGTTGGGTACAGGTTAGAGTCCAGCGACAAATTCGCGAACGTCGAATCGGTCCTTGGCGTGCTGGGCACTTCTAGGTTGACGTCCACCCATTCGCTGGGATGAAATGGACGGTCCACAGAATCGATACTGCGACCTCTGGTGAGCACCTCCCGAGATGGAGATCCTGCATATCCGATTTCGGAGCTGAAATTGAAATTAGAAGGGAAAAGGGAAGATTAGATTGCAGGGAAGGTACAATGGCGGACATGAATGCCTCCCCTGCGGATACGACATCGCCTGTGCAGGTTGGGAGGGCATTGATGTCTCTCTGTGTACATTAGGACATTTTCTGCTAGTTCTTTTGTACACTTTATGTACCAATTATGTCCGAATGTACAATGGCGGACATGAATGCCTCCCTTGAAGATGCGACATCGCCTGTGCAGGATGGGAGGGCATCGATATCTCCCCTGCAGATACGACATCGCTTGTGCAGGATGGGAGGGCATTCATGTCTCCCCTTCAGATACGACATCGCCTGTGCAGGATGGGAGGGCATTGATGTCTCCCAGTGTACATTAGGACATTTTCTGCTAGTTCTTTTGTACACTTTATGTACCAATTATGTCCGAATGTACAATGGCGGACATGAATGCCTCCCCTGCAGATACGACATCGCCTGTGCAGGATGGGAGGGCATTGATGTCTCCCAGTGTACCTAAAGACAGGGATTGGTCGCCGTATTTGGCGCGAAACTCTACTGACCACCGTGGGTTGCTACGAATTCTATGATAAGTAATCAAATGGGAATTTCCATAGCTGCGAATACGTATCATATACATATATTAATAGTTTCCAAATTCGTATATACTTTTGATAAATGAATTTTTTTTATTTATCTCAGACTAGAACCAGGAATACATCTTATTTCTTTTTTTATGAAATTCCATGAACACGTTCTTCCTTAGGGCCTTTTCTTTCGCCTGGTTCATGTCGCCCTTAAAGGAGGGAAGAAGGGACCATTTTGTTCTTCTCTTTTCTTTATTCCATTTCCTTTTCTCCTCTTTACCCCAAACTACGTAACCGTGAACTAGGGCCGAGGAAAATGCGGTTTTCTCTTTCGCTTTCACGGGAAGATGGGCTCGACCAGGAAAAACGAGCGGACGGTAAAAAGCGAGAGTAAAGTGCAGCGTAAAAAGCGCATAATGCACGCACGGCATGCAACGTGCCATTGGAGACGGCCAACAGGCATACATGTCTATAGTCCGTGTCTAGAAATATCCTCTTGCCGATTGTCTCATCGTTAACGACGAGTCGTTTCTTTGTAAACATTTTCCCGAGGTCGCGTGTCATGCAAATCACCACGTGCGCGTCAATTGACGTCTTTCTCTCTCTTGGCTTTTTTTAACCTCTCATGAAAGCGTCATTCTGTACACATAGAAACGTCAAAATATTAATAAATCTGCGCTAAACGGTGTACTTTACGATATAAATGCGGAGGGTATAAGGAAGGACCTGCAACTGATAGGATTTAAATTAAAAAAAAAATTAGTTCATGGACATTTTCATAATTTCACGTGAAAAATGAAATTTCACGGGTGCCGGAACTTTTCTTATGGCGTTCATATTCACGTTGCAAAGTTTGAAACGATTCGGCACATCCAGTTCGAAGAAAAGTATCACAAACGATGAACACCTCAGGTGCCGCTTTCACATCCCCTTAAGGTGACCCAAAAGTGTGATATATACGTACGAAAAAGTCAACATATTAATAAAACTTTTCTTCAACAAGAAGGCGCAATCAAGTTCTAAGCTTTGACGAGAAGTTTATCCCCAAACACTGGACAGTTAAACATAGAATCAACATTGAACAGTTGGTGCCCAAGTGCGATCCGACATGCGCAATTAGTGCCGCGAGTCTAATTGTTAATTTGACTAGAGACGCGAATTAGTGCTTTACGTCCCATCGAGAAGTTGCCTCTTCTCCTTGACATTCTAGACCTGCCTCCTACTGCCATTTTTTATTCAACGACTCTCATCGAACGAGAATGGGCGCGGAAAAAATGGCGCCCGGTCCGGAAACTCCATCAGGCCTTTACTTCCGGGACCCCTCGTTATTTTCCCAGTTCACGGGGCCCAGTTTCTTAGTTCACTCGTCCCGTTCAATCTGGTTTAAAAAAGGAGCCGATCGGATTCGATCCTGACGGAAAACGAGGTTGCAAACATGCGAGGTGGGCGTAGGACGCGAACGCTTCGGTGTCGTCCCACGCTAACCGTCAGGTGAGCCAACCTCGCCGAATGACAAACCCACGCCAGTGAAAATATGCGTTGAGTATCGCCTTCGGCGAAAAAATTTTTTTTAGCTCCTGATAAATGAACAATTTTTCCTCGAGAAATGAAATTTCATGAGTGCCGGGACCTTGGCTAGGGCCTCTATAATCACGTGGTAAAATTTCAGATTATTCGGTCCACTCGGTCGGAAAAAAATTTGTATAAACATTTTGACATTTCTTAGGCTTAGTATAGGCTGGTTGGATTTTTATTACCACGTGGTCAGGAACGGAATGCACCTCTTTGTTCACTAGTTCTCATCGAGTGGCGCTTCTTCCACTGAACATAACCTCGGCAGGTTCCGGGGTACAAGACAATTCAATATGGCGGCCGGCTTATCAGCCTTTAGAAGCGTGCCGGCACGTAAGAGTAACGGCGGAATTACGAGGATCGCGTGGAACGTGAAGTCACGCACCGCGGCTCGAGAATGCGACCGTTTAAGGCCGAGCGTGGACCCGCCTCTTGCATCGAAGAGGTTAGGTTCGCGTTCGCCTCGATTTCACCTCGGCGCCGATTAGTCGATCGTAAATTCGAGAAGCGAAACGGCCGATTACCACCCACCAGTTTACCATCTCGCACGCAGACAAAGAATTCTCTTCATTCAGCAAAATGCGACTGCATTTGGTTCGTTTCAAAAAACGTTTCAGTTGAAGCAACCGAATTTCCACCAGGCTCGTTTGTTTAGACCGACTAAAGTGTTTTGTTAATCTTATACATTTTTGTCTATGAATTTAGAAACGAAATTTGGTTCATTTGAACAAATCGTTCGATCGCATTTGGTTCGTTTCAAAAAACGTTTCTGTTGAAGGTACCGAATTTCACTCGATCGACTAAAGTGTTTTGTTAATGTTACATAGTTTAGTCTATGAATTTAGAAACGAAATTTGGTTCATTGAACAAAATAGTCCGATCGGTTGCATTTGGTTTGTTTCAGAAAAACGTTTCTATTGAAGAGACCGAATTTCACTCAACAAAACTCGTTTGTTTCGACCGACTAAAGTGTTTTGTTAATGTTATATATTTTAATATATGAATTTAGAAACGAAATTTGGTTCATTTGAACAAATCGTTCGATCGCATTTGGTTCGTTTCAAAAAACGTTTCTGTTGAA